>NC_135497.1:336077878-336377878 GCF_052857255.1 Amblyomma americanum
GCGCCTAAATAAGACAATCGTTTGGCGTTGCGTTCGTGTCGCCACCCTGCCCTCATTCACGTGTGCGGCTGTCAAACTTTATAGAATATACCGCAGCTAGTTCATTTGAACGTTGTATTTACTGTACCACTGAATCGTAGATATGAGGCTTCTCATTGTAGTACAACGATGCTGGTTGCCAAATGCGTCAGTGGTCGTCGGTTTTCAAATAAACCGCCGAAGCCTAAGGCAGGTAGTTGCATCAGAGTCACGTGAGCTGCCGAAAGCTCCACCGGAAACCGCACTCTCCGGATCGACGGTGTCGCCGACGGCTATCCATCGCTGATGCGGCCTGAAGCTAGGAGAAGCCAGGACCGGCCAGGGCGCACGAAATTTGCTCGGACTGTGTTTAGTGCGTACGCTGGTAGCCACGGCGTGGCGTAACTAGTTACACGGAGTTGTTCCAAAACGCTGCTGAAGTTGTGCACGCTCTCCAACCTAGTTTTCGATCGGGCGCAAGTCGTCGGCGATACCGCAGCTATTCATACAGGTGCAGCGCAGAAATGCCATGCACAAAGTCTTTATCCCTGCGTTTCACTAGCGGCGTGAGGTTGGGGGTTAACGCCGAGCATTCCAACTTGGCTTCGAGAAGGTACTGCATCTACTGTAGACATCTGACGCGCAGAGGCCGTATAACGCGAGTACGTCGCGTAAAAGGCGACTTCACACACTTGGAAGCCTCAGTCCACCGAGGTGCAGCTCATTCAGGGCGTTGAAAAGGACACTGCTTTGCGATGAACGCCAAAACTAGAGCGGGCGTGGCAGTCACAGCAGCAAAGACGTCTTGGCGAAGGCCAAACTAGGGAGCCTACATACATGCCGCCGCCGCCTGGCTTAGGGTGGTGACATCTCTCCCAGTGTTGCCGAAAACGGCCGCTAAACATGACGGGCAGCCATGTTGTTCCCCTTGAAGAGAGCATCCCCGGCTTTCAGTGGCGTGGTCGCTGGGGCGGTCTACAACATTAGTTTATATTCTAGTTTATCGGCGTTTCTTTCGAAGTTAGTACCAACAGATGACGCCGTTCCGACGACATAGAGCAGTTCTCAGCGACGGTGCATTACACTCCGAACGGGTTTCTCCTCTGCGCGCGTCATCACGCCAAAAGGCAGCGCTTATCAATTACGTAAAAAGGGTTCCTCCTCACGATGAGCACTACCGAGCTTAGGTGTTGGGCGTTCAGAATTTAATGTTATGACGGTAATCAAAAGATTACGCAGGCCCACTTTTTAATGCTTATCAATTACTTGGTTCATGCGCGGCCTGTACAGAATGTGGCCGTAGTGGCTGTGTAGCTTATGTCGGGCATAATCGCCGCAAGTGTTCTATCGTTGGATAGCTTATGTCGAGTATAATTGCACCGGACTAATTGTAGGTCTCAATTAATTACCGGTAATTAGTTAATTGTAATGTAATTGAAATTTACGCTACATCACTAAGTCGCTGGATAGCTTATGTTGAGTACAATTGCACTGAACTAATCTTGTCTTACCGACCATTAATTAGATAACCGTGATTAAAAATCAATCGTTATGCTCCATCATCAAGCTATATATCGTTGGATAGCTTATGTCGAGTATAATTCCACCGGAGTAATCGCAGGTCTTAATTACCCTTAATTAGTTATTTGATTTAAAATTGAACCTAATGCTATAGCATCGTCATATATCGTTGAAAGGTCTCGATGAGTAGAATCGAAAATGGAACGGTAAACCGAGCTAACGCTGGTCTATGTAGGTTCAAAATAAAACCACGCAACAGAAGCAAAACAGTAGCACCTAATGCTTATGCATTCACAGCACGGGAAGAGACTTAAGTGCCCCAGTAGTTCTATTACCGACATCACAATGGCATTTGCGTGTGCAATGTACCATTAGTTTGTGCATTTTGCTCTTCTGTGAGCTATTACACATGCTCTACGCAATGAGCTATGCAACCCCATACTAGCACACTGTAGCTTCAGCAAAAGGTATAACCATACTTAAAAAAATTTAGGGAATCTTGAGGCTGATGTTAACAAATTAAGATCGAGTGTTGCAAGCATCGTAGTTTTGTACAGATTGCCATTGAGTTAACATTAAAGCAGTGCTTCATTTCACATTGCCTACCATTTTTCCACGTGTGCTGAGAAACTAACTTACACAGGGTGTTCAGTAGGAGGCTCAAATGTTCAGAGTGTAACCTGAGACTTGCTGGAATGGAATCAGAGAAAGAGGAGCAATACAAACAATGGGACAAGTGAGAAAACCTAAAATCAAGAAACCAAATGACATTTTCAGACGCCTTCGTGTAAAAATTCAAGAAGCTTCTTTTATTGCCGACACACTTCTGGCAACTGTCAATTAAAGGGGAGGTGCTCATATTCTTTCTCAAGCAAACTGACAGAATATATAAGCATCCGCAGCCAGCTAAAGTGCATATGAAATTACATTCTTCCATTATCAGCATCTGTGAAACCAGTGAAATTTTTGTACACATATCAGTCACTCCTGTAAAACATATCTGGTGCGCACACTAATGGTGTAATTGCAAACAGGCTTATTATTTTTAAACATTGACCGAAGTAAAGCAGCTTCGTTGCTCAATGAACACTTCTACATAAAACAAAATATACTGATAGCCATGAACAAATTGCATGAGTGCAGTACAGAGGACACAATAAATGGGCTAAATTAGCAGGACTAGTAATGCAAACAACCCAAATGATAATGAGAAACACCACGGCAACTCTGTGGGAGCGCATGTTTTACAGCCCCTAAATAATGCAAGGCATGGTAGTGATGCTCCAGCCACAAAAATAAGACTGTTACGCACTTCACAAAAGACTTGAAACAGTGGTTTACACATTTGCATCTAGTTCAAACACTTGCTCCTAAAAACTTCACCTTTGATGAACACACTAGTGGCACGCACTGTAAATCAGTTTGCTATTTCCAAATGCTGACTGAAGCAAAGCAGCTTCATTGGTTAGTGCACACAATTTGCAAGCAACAGCTTGCTACAGAGAGGTGACATAAAAATATGCTGAAAGACGTGAACAATTTACAGGCGAGCAAAGTACACACGACATACACAGTGAAAGTGTCAGAGTGCTATATTCGGGTACAACCCAAGGAAGTAGTGGCAGATGCCCCCCCGACCGTTTCCCTCCAGCCAATAGCGGTGACCGATTTTCATGACAACGCGGTCAATCCGATTAAGCCACGGTTAACTGCCGTTCATCTGCCACTCCCAGCGATGCAACTTCCCAGCATTAAACATGGTGTCATGAAAATCGGTTGGCGCCATTGGCTGGATAGAATTCTTTGAGGACATCTCCCCTATTTTCTTGAGTTGTGTCAAACTATAGAAAAACAACGAAAGCAAGGCCAAATCATTAACTAGCTGACTGCAAGCGTCTAAGCATATGATGTTACCATCCTTCTCAGAGTTCAGACCAGGTTTGTTGCGGCACATGTTTTGCTAGACATTCCATCCACCCTCTGTGCATGCTGCTGTCGTAGATGGATCCTCAGTCTTGTCCTCACATATTTTGTCAGGAGGACCTTCCCTGCCTGAGCATGATGTGTTTCACAGCAACCTAAGTTAAACTTGACAGCCTTGCACAGGGCATTCAGAATGCTAGCAAATGGGGTTTTGAGCACCATGATTTCCTTCATATCTGCAAAAGTCTTAAACTGCTCCTCACATTCTATAAGGACATTAATCACTGCTTGCGTTGGATAAATGAGGTTCTCAGAATTTTTCACGTACTCTTTAAGCTTAATAAGATTGCTATACTGATTTGTAGCATCTCCAACAAGGGCATTTTTGCAGTCACTACAGTTACCAATGGACTTCATGACAGACTTGACCAAGAATCCTCCTAGATAAGCAAGAATGTCACATTCTGCTTCTGTGAGAGCACACACAAACAGGTTTTCTAGCTCTTCAGGCTCTTGGTTTTGTCCTTCATGTCTCTGGATAGTTGGGTCAAGGAGGTCAGCTAGATGCAAGCTGTCATCAACCTCGTAGCTAGAATTTGTAGGTGTGTGCATGAACTGTCCAACACAAATCAGCTTCAGTGCACACTTAACGTCGTATGCACTAGGGACCGGCTTCTTGTTTTTGTTGTGGCGACTGTGACTTCTTTACAAGACTGCGCAGTTTTCTCTTTGTTTGCTCGTGAAGCCTCTGTAGGTTTCTGTACTTTTGGGCCAAGTCCTTATTTCTCTTTCTCAGCTCAGCATTCTGTCTTTGAAGAGACAAGTCAGTTGAAGCCGTACTTGAACCAAGTGTGAATGCAGCTTGAGGTATTTCTTTACTTGATCGCTCATTACTATGCTGTGACCTTTCAGCGCTTAAGGATTCGGCCTCCATGGGTGAAGCTGCGGGCAGAGGAAGTCGACTTGCATCAGTGGAATCTTCCCCACTGGCTTTATCTGTTCTCAGAAAGGAATGGGCAACGCTGTCTGCATAGATAACAGTGTCGACAGCTTTGGGCGGCAGCAAGGTGGTCGTTAAAGGTAGATCATACCCTGGTACCTGAGCACATTGTAGTGGACTGACAGTGTCCTGGGAACTCATGCTGTCACTCACAGCCGAGTCTTGTGTTTGTTCGGCTGTTGATGCGAAGACAGGCTCTAGAGCAGCACTACCACATGGTTCATTTCCAGTGGGGTCAAGTACTGGGCTTTGCGTTGGCGTGGCCGGACGAAAGCAAGACCACTTCTTCGGAGGCTTCTGGTGTTTCGGGATGGCTGAAATAAAAAATTCAGTCAATAGGGTAGCACTACACTCAAGAACTGCAGAAATTCTGCATTTACAGAAGAGCAACCTAGTACCTGCATAAAACTTCCAAATAAACTTCAGGAGTAGTAATATCAGTTGGGTTTTAAGATCCCAAAGCTGTACTGGGGGGCTTTAGATTTCTTACCGCCAGTGCATATTTAACAGCGTCGGAAAGCATGCTACGACTGGCAATGATTCAGTCGTGCAAAATTGTGCTCAACAGCAGGTTGTGTTAGCAGCTGAGGTACCATTGATGCAACTAGAATTACTAATCGTCCTGAATTTTGCCATTTTAGCTTCTGTGCCAGGTGACATAGAACAAATGAGACAGCACAGAATGCAGTCTGCTACAGGATATTTGTTTGATTCTAGACGCCCCCTTTCTCGCAGGCGTCGGGTGAATTATAAAGAAAAAACGATGCTATACAAAGTATAAACACACTATAGGTGGCCTTGTGCTCTTTGAATACAAGGCTATATCTGTGTGTTACGTTTTGGATCTTAGTATCATATATATGAGTGCATGTAATGTGTAGAGAAGATAAACAGTAGTCCCTTAGAGAAGCAGTGGATGTTCAAGAAAAGCAAATATAGTAGGGGTAGGCAGAGAGTTAGGTGGCAAAAGTTTTGTTTAGTGCCATACTTTATACCTTTATGGCTTACACGGAAGATTTCAATTGTCATTCATTCATTTTTTTTTTCAATCTACAGTGAAAAATGAGCCAGAGGTAATGCAGAAGCCATTAAAACACGGCTTAAGGTGATTTTATGTTTGAAGGTGCTGTTCGAATGCATGATCCTACAATAACGTGCAATGCTGATGGTGATGGTGATGAACCTTTCTTTGCAGCCTTCTAAAAGCAGATGAGCGCACATTTTTGAGCTTGCACAAAGCAACCACAGCACTACCGTATACGTGTAGACAAATTTCTTTGCAAACATTTCATATGAATGAGGCAGAGTTGTATTTAAGAGATGGATCAAAATTAGAAGCTTACCTCGATAAGTAAAAAGTGTGGGAACCGCATCTGGCCTTAGCTTCTTCAAGCCATCCTGTCTGTTTTGCTCGAAACTTGTTTCTTCAAAATGTGCCTGAAATGAATGGCAGCAAGTACTTCATAAGCATCAAGAAGTATATTCATACCTGCACATAACTGTGACAAATGCCGCAAACCGGAACATGACTAGCGTTACAACTACAGAGCTCTTTCTACCTGCTGTAATGTTTTCACATGCAGTCTTTTACCAGGCTATAGTGCCAAGCTAAAAAAAACTGGATAAAGGCTTCCTAAAGACCTCATATGCATGCCAGTAACCGGGCATATACAAAATGTGTTCTTTTAGTCTGATCTTGGGTTTCCAATCTTTTTCTACCGAATAGCGTCGTACAGCAGAACGGTGCCTAGATAGCCAGACCTGACTGAAAATAAGTTCCTCCGACCACAGCGCTCACGAAACAGCGAACGCGTACAATGTCAGAGAGATGTAGAAATTTATTTTCACTACCTCAGTCATGTTCTCTGACATGAGTCTTGGCGCATGTATTACAGCGCAAACAAGGAAGCGGGTGCCAATATATCGTGAGTGCACTCGCGTGAGAATTAGTCAGCGAGGGCGAATGCGGACCGTTGCTTCTCGCCCTTGGTGCTCGAGACACGCCGCCAGCGCATCTAAAAACTAACGAGAAGATTGCACCCACACCCGCAATGCGTAGCCTGTTATCAAACCCACGCCGCGCACGCCGTTCGAGGCGGCCGTGGTTTAATTATCGTAAACGTGAAGCACAGTACACCAAACATGGCAAGCGAGCAGGTAACAAAAGAGAAAAAGGTACGGTACTCACAGAACATATGCGAGAAGCAGCAGTGGGTTCCCAGCAGTCTCGCTTTACATGTGCCAGCCAACGTTTTCTTCGGTTGGAGTCAGCCGGGAAACGAAACATCCGTGTGCCCTTCCTGCAGTGGTTCGAGCACTGCGGAACGCAACACCCGGGCATTGCTGCTGCGTAAGCTTCCTGGCGCACTTAGTGCAACAACCGACAACATATGACTGTCCCACTCAACGATGAACGGCGATGAAGACGCAACTGCTGCAGCAGCTAATGCGCGCCTATGCACGGCGGGGAACAAGATGGCGCGGCGTCTTCCCGTAACCATGACAACACACGCGCTGGCAACATGGGTCTTAGCGGGAGGCGGCATGTGCTGTGTCAAAGGAAGTCACCACCCTAAGCCGGGAGGGGGCGCGACATGTAGGCTCCCTAGGCCAAACGGTCGAGCAACGCGGCCTAACGGCGAGGGTGCAGTACGCGGGGTTCTCTATGCGACCACAAAAGTGCTGCGTCGAAACTACAGCGCACGTGTGACTGGCATAATAAGCAGCGCGGTGCGGCAGCTAATAACTTGTCTAAAGAAAACCAAACACGGGGTTGCAGTAAATTCAAGAGACATTTTGGGCGTCACACGTTGGCCGTCTACTTCTGCATCTCCATTTAGTGTCTACACACACTGCATAGCACAACCTACTATGTCTGCCCACGAACTGTTTTCATTGCAAATCTTGCTTTTGACCTCCCATGTTATGAACATTGACTAACACACACATAATTGCATGTTTTCACTGTTTCGTGTCTGTTTGCAGCAGCATGGCTTTATAATAAAGTGAGGACTTCTCTGTGCTAGGGGATAACTGAGATTTTATTTCTGGCTCGGTTACACAGGTGTGATTAGAAGGGATAGAGATATGGTTCTGCTGCGCAGCAGCCCGAGAGGCGACGCTTGCAACGTGAGACGCCGTCTGCTCCGTGTTCACATGAGGGTGAGGAGGAAGGCGGCGGCCGACGGCCCGCTCGTCTGGTGCGTTGCTCGCGGCTCCTACGTTTGCCGGGTTCACCGGATGACGATAAAATCGTGCAGTCTGTTGGGGAGCATTCTTGCCCTTTGGGGTCGCGCCGGCGTGTGAGTCACTGCAGGGCGCTGCTGGATTTCTTGCCCCTTAGTTTCAGCTTCAGCAACGCTTTCCTTTGGCAGGCTGGTTCAGAACACTGTCTCCCACGTTGATTTCGTATGATCTGTCGTCAACTCCTTTTGTAACAGTTCCTTCATCCATGCTCAGCATCTGATGGGGCGGACAGTTACCTCTTGTCGTTCTTGCAATGTTGGTAAGTCCTTCGCATGGCTGTCGTGATAAAAGATTGTTCTTTGCCTTCTTTCACGTTTCTTGTCTGTCACATATAGTGGTTTTGGTTGCAACAGCTAGCTCGCTAGCTCGCAGTCCTTGTAGCTGTGTTTTTCGGAAGTTTTGGAACGCCAGTTGTGGTTCCGAACTGCTTTCTTCCGCTTTCTTCAATAGGAGTTTTGCAGTTTTCACCGCTGATTCGGCCATTCCGTTTGGGCGTGGACATCCCGGGCTTCAGGTTTTGTGGTCGAAGTTCTAGCTCTTTCATTTTGGCGGTAAAATGAACTACATCCAACTCGCCCAACTCACCATTCTTCTGTTCCAGCTCTTTGCAAACTTTTTAAATTCCTCGCTCGCGAACTGCGGTCCATTGTCGCTCACTAGCACTCTTGGTATTCCGTATCTGGCGAAGTGGGCTTTCAGCCTGTGTATCACATGGTTTGACGTGGTTGCCTTTAGTTGGTCCACTTCCCAATAGCTGCTGAAGTAATCAACTGTCACCAGAAAGTTCTTTCCTTTTGTGCTCGAAGATGTCGCATCCGACTCGTTCCCACGGGTGCCTCGGTTTCTGGTGAAGCATGAGAGTTTCTCTCCGCCGCGAACGCGAATGCTTTGGCACACTTCACATCTTGCAATGTAGTCTTTCAGTTCTCTCAATTCCCATGTGTGCTGCGTGAAGCTTCTCTGATTTCCCGACGTAGAGACATTGGGACGAGCAGTCGTAATCCTTGTAGATGAGGTCATCTTCAACTGCAAGTTACCATGGTGCGTCTTTGACTGAGAGCTTTCTGAGTGGTCCCGGCACTCGTGAGATTCTTGGCAGTAATCTGGAGAGGTAGTTAATCATTCCACAAAATCGCTGCACGTCTTGCACATCAGTTGGTTGAGGCATTTTTTGAATTTCCTTTGTCTTATCAGGATCCACTTTCAGTCCCTCCTTGGTCAGTACATGTCCCAGGAAAACGGTTGTGGTCGTGCGCAGTCGTGTCTTCTCCCTGTTGAGACGCATTTCTGTCTGTCGGCATCGCTGAAGAAGGTTTTCCAGCTTTCTGTCGTGATCTTCACGCGCGTCCTTTTCAGCTTCACCTACTCCGCAGACAAGGTAGGCGGCCAACGGTATCGACCATTGGGCATTTGGAACGTGGTCTTGAGGCTTGATTCTTCATCGAGACAGCATTGCCAGTATCCCTCTCGAAGATCTAATTTTGAAAAAATCTTGGATTTTGCAAGCTCCGGTAGGACATCGTCGAGAGTAGGCAGCGTGTGGCGCTCTCTTTCCAGCGCTTCATTTAGCGCTTCTGGGTCTATGCAGATTCTCATGTCGCCATTTTTCTTCGTTGCCACGACCATTCGGCTCAACCAGTGCGTTGGCTTTTTATGACTCCTCTTTTTTCCATCCTCGCCAGGGTTTTCTCCAATTGTGGTTTTATGCTGACAGACACTCTGCAGCTTGTGATGGCTTTCGGGACTGCTTATTGTTTAGTTACAAGGTGTACTTGTCTCGGTAGCATTCCTAGAGTTTCTCCAAAGACGTCTGGGTATTTTTACGCTAACCACCTTGTGAGGTCTTCTTCTGGAGCGTCAACCGTAGCTACTAAGTTGTAGTCAGTTGTTATGAGACCCACTTTTTCTGCTGTTGTCCTTCCGATTAGAGGTGTGAGCTCGTCTCCAACAACTACGAATTCCAGGACATGCTTCTTTCCATCTGCGGATTTTACCTCAAGTTGGGCTTTGCCTTTCGAGCAAACTTTGCTTCCATTCCATGCCCGCAGTGTCGTTGAGCTCGCTCTCAGCTGCTGTGGACGGACGTGTTTGGCTGTTATCACAACTGCCGCTCCACTGTCTACTTGAAATTTTACTTCGTTTCCGTTCACTTCTAGGAGTGTGTAGACTGAGCTGGGCTTTTCATTGTTGACTGCCAATATGCCCTCTTCGTCGCTATCGACCCCCAAACGAGTCACTACCCTGCTGCGTTTGCATACTGCTGCCAAGTGATTCTTCTTTTTGCATTTCAGTAGAGTTAGTTCTTGGGCTAGTTGGTATTGTTGATTGAAGTTCATAGTTCTTCAGCGCAACGGCACGTTTTTAGCCAAGGAAAAGAAGACAGAAGACAGAAAAAGATGAAGGACGAACAAGGACGAACACAGCGCTGACTTACATTCAACTGTTTATTCAGTCACACACACACACAGCTTAAATGCTCTCAGACCAGCGCAGGACTGCTTCCGGATTGGACAGGCTGTTCTTTTGCGTTCGTGGCTTCCTCCGCAGTACTTGCATTTTGTTCCAATCGCCATCGAAGGAGGTTTTCCTTTTTCTTTACAGCTTTTACTGTTGAAGGTGCGACGATTATGCTCCCTTGCAGCGTTGATTTCGCTCTCGCTTGCAGCTGATCCCTCTTTAAACACTTTCGTCTGAAGTTGTGTAGCCTCGTGAGCAAGACACACTGTGACAACTTTCTCGAGGGTTAGATCAACGAGCTTTAGGATGTCCGCTCGCGCTCACTCGTCCTGAATTCCACAGACAATCTGGTCGCGGATCACTTTATCTCGTTCGTTTCCGAACCCGCAGTCGCGCGCTTTCAATTTCAAATCCGTGAGAAAATTATCGAACTGCTCGGATCCAGATGCTGCATTCCAGATCGGAAGACGTATCGCGAGTACAGTTCGTTGTGCTTCGGTAGAAAGTGCGCATCGAGAAGGCTGAACACATGCGTGTAGTCAAATTCTGGGTGTGGTCTTGCTTCGGACGTCTCCCCGAAGTCCAAAGTGTTGTAAATGTCGAGAAGTGTGGAGCCTCCGACGGTCAAAAGAAGTGTCGGTCGGGAGCTAGCTGCTCTCGCTGTGTTCATTGCTTTGAGGTACAGCGTGAAGCTATGCTTGAAGGCTCGCCATTGTTCCGCTGCGTTGCCAGTGGAGTCTAATTTCGCAGGTGGTGGTATCTTCTCTATGGTTGATGCGCTGACGGTACTTTTATACTTCTGACGCCATGTTTCGTGCCTGTTTACAGCAGGATGGCTTAATAAACTGAGGGCTTCTCTGTGCTAGGGGATAACTGAGATTTTATTTCTGGCTCGGCTACACAGGTGTGATTAGAAGGAATACAGATATTGTTCTGCTGCGCAGCAGCTCGAGAGGCGACGCTTGCAACGTGAGACGTCGTCTGCTCCGTGTTTACATGAGGGTGAGGAGGAAGGCGGCGGCCGAGCGTGTTTCCAAAGGCCCGAAGCTGCAGCAGCGGAAGTTGCGGTTACGTCACGAAACAAAAACACAAGCAAAACAATACGATTACGCCGCTTACGTTTGTTCGAGCATACCAATTTTTGCACAAACTGAAATGCATTGTTAATAAAATGGTCTGCAGCATTAAAACTTCTCAACAGCGATCCGCCGCCTACATCGGCCGCCTACATCGGCGTGGCGCGCTCGCTTTCGCTAGCTTTTGCTTGGCTGCGTGTTCACGTCTGCCTGGCCAGCCTGGCTGCGATGTGTAAAGTGTCATACCTAAGGAAGATGTAGCGGGGTGAAATCGCGCAACGGACCGCCACTGTGCAGGTTCGAAAGGAAGAATGCTGAAGATGTCATATGCCGCATCGCACGCGGTCACGCCGCGGGCTCGCGGTGCGTTTATACTTGCACAATTTTGTTCAGAATTAGAAACGTCCCAAATACGATCTATGCTAGCTATATATACAGCTTGTCGGGCCTTATAGTTCAGTGAGGTTGTCTCTGAAAAACGACTATTCCATTTTTGGCCTCATAACAGCGAGACTGAACACAGCCCCCAGTGGAACTATATGCGCGTCTTTGAATTTCAACACACCGTTGTATTCTTCGATCGCCAGAGATGCACGTGAAAACGTTCGGCCAGCACAGACAAAATAGATTTACTTTCAAGACATTGTACGCCACCGTGATATCAACCTGCAAACGAATAGAAGTAATAAATGTAGCATTCGCGCATTCACATGCAACCTGAATGATACTCGTAGTTGGAACATGGTTGCACGGCCTTTGTTATAAATGACAAGATTTTTTAAAACGGGTGGTTTCTGTATGATATGTGTATATGTAAGGCAACAGTTCGGTTGCAAATGCAAAATTCTGTGTGCACTATCTTAAATTTATTCTTTTGTTTGTGTACGGCAGGTTTCACTGCCATACGGTTTGACGATGTTGTCTTGCTTATCAAAGAAGGTGGCGAGCTGACGCAACCGGAGGTGGAAGGCCACGGTGCATGTTAAGCACAAAAACATGACCAAAAGCTTAAAAAGCTTGGGTGCCGCATACCCTGCCCTTAGGAGTACAATTCAATAGCACAAGATCCCTTTCGCGCAACAACTCCTCCTCTTTCATAGGTTCATAAATTGTGGGGTGTCCTCATACCACTCCTGGTGCAGTGGTTAAGTCATGCGCCAGTGCCCCGGCAGGTGGCTGTTTCAAACACAGCCACCGGTGGAGCTTGCGAGACACAGATTGCTCTTCCTGAGCTCCCATAAGGCTCATTTTTGCGGGTAGTTATTTGAGAGGCTGTCTTATCTCTCACCCAATGAGCCGGTCCGCAGTTCCATGGTGAGCAGGTGGGAATTGCATTGAAATTGTTTGAATTGATTTCACTGCCACCTGCTTTTTCGTGACATGGACGGACAGAAGCCCACTTTCTTGCGAATGGGACCTCGAATGCTGTCGCATTAAAAAGGTACGTATTATATATTCCTTTTGCTAAGCTCCCATGTGCAGTCGTGTAGTAGGCCACACAGCACAAGCATGACCACACAGTTGAAAGCGCCAATGCCTCACACCTTTAGCATTTGGGCAGTAAAGTGAAATCACTGTTCATTAGGCTCTTTGCTGAGGGACTGCCACCATTCGGAACCTGTACACCTGTCTGAAAGGAGACTCGCTGTTGAGGACACTGCAGACTCATGGCAACTTCCTAGCAGTCATTTAAACCTGACTAAGAGTATCGTGCACATTATCTGTGCTGCAACATAAACACGGCATGGTTGTCAGTCTGCTGAAAAAGCTGCAAGAGAAACTTCCTGGGCTTGCAATTAAAAAAATCAGCTGGTTTCAGCCCCGCATGAAGCCTCCCATGAAGAGCCAGCTCCCACATGAATTAAGATAGCCTGATAAGAAGTTCTCTTTGTTAGCATAAATCGAAATATATTTCCATGGTCTAGGCATTCTCATGAATGTACACAAGAAAATTTCCAGGCATAGGGCTAGCAGTTATCACTCCATGGGTCTCTGTGTATTGATAAACCTACAATATGGCCTAATGACACAGATTTAGTTACTGAATACATACTTTTCTGGAAAGACAACCCAGAATTACAAATACTAGCATGAAATATGACAAACTTGTGAGCTATTTGGCCACTCGGAGTAGAAACCTAATTTAGAATGTAGAAGGCTGCTTAGAGTGCCCCTGTTATTACACAATTTCAGAAGATATAACAACATGCGAGTACAGTGACTACTTCCTAACTTCCAGTAGCACTTAGGCTGCAGAACTGGTGCGTTTTTTATATTAAAATGCCATAACAGACACATCTGCATTAAAATGCATGTAAAATCTGACAAGAATATAATGAAGTTATGGTGTATTCCAAGCCAACCCCGCCTTGGTGATGAGGCATGCAGTGCCTTGGATTTATTTCAACTGCCTGGATTGTTTCACGTGATTGGAAATAATTTGCGCGGAGTTT
This sequence comes from Amblyomma americanum, assembly GCF_052857255.1. Taxonomy (NCBI): domain Eukaryota; kingdom Metazoa; phylum Arthropoda; class Arachnida; order Ixodida; family Ixodidae; genus Amblyomma; species Amblyomma americanum. The sequence continues at coordinate 336,091,573 of NC_135497.1, forward strand.
AGTTTTTGTACTCAGTCTGCATCAGAAATAGTCTCCTCTCACAAGGAATCAAACATGTAACATAGCTCGTGCAGCAGAATGGCTTCGTCACTGCATCACCACAGAGGCCAGGTCACATTTTCTGAAGGTTTCACTCCATGAAGTCAATAAAACAAGCATGGCAAAAGAATGTATAGCAGTAAAGGTGAACATGGAAGAGCAAAAATAGCAAGGAGAGCACTGAACTTGATACATATGTAACAATGACGGTCTATGAAGCTACACGCAGCAGTGCGACGTAATGTGTTACTTAACACTAACACTCAGTACGAACCTTTCCACAGTGGAACATTTTTCACCTTGTTGATGTGGCACATAGAAATCAATATTGTGCTTCTGGTTCATGTTTAACGACCCAAAGCGACTCAGGCTATGGGACGCCGCAGTGGAGGGCTCTGGAAAATTTTCGACCGCCTGAGCTTCTTTTACGTGCACTGACATCGCACAGTACACGGACCTCTAGCATTTCACCTCCATCGAAATGCGACCGCCGCAGCCAGGATCGAACCCGCGTCTTTCGGGTCAGCAGCCGAGCACCATAACCAGAGCCACCGCAGCGGCTGTGTTTCTGATTAATTATGATAAATTGTTTTCATTCGTATACCAAAACCATATGTATACTTAACTTTGAACTACTTTATGTAGAGTAAAAGGTTAACCTCAATAGCTTACCTTATGTGCCGATTAGCACATTGTAAGGTGCACTGACATAATTGGGTGCTTTCAGGATGTCTGTTAGCTTTCTTTTCATTAACAAGTAAAAAAGAAACAATGCAACTTCTGAGCTTTTAAGTGAACTGTGAGCGCATCGCTTAGTGCTGGGACAAATAAAGCATTCATGAATTAGTGTTAGTTAACTGGCAATGAAAAAAATTCTTACATCGGCTTGAATCCATCTCTAGCACGTCATTTCTTCTTGGAACAGTGTTGTTGTGATACCAAGCATGAACACTGCTCATGAATGAAGTACGAATAAGCATAAAAAGGATGCTTGAAAGTTAATGCTGACTGTATATTGCTGCAGAACTGGCACACGGGCTAGTTGGTCTTCATCATCAGACAGTTAAGGCAAATGACAGCAATGTAATAAAAATAATTTATTCCTGCATGCAAATAGTACATGAGTTCGCTGTATCACCCAAACTGCAACGTCTCAACAGGGTACAGTACCTGGCAATCAGTACAAGTGGTGTAACACAAATCAGTTGCATGAAAGATGCACAAATCATACCACAAACATACAGATAGGTTTTCAGTGAACTTTTTCAATATGCAGAGAAAATACCAGTGAGGTGCTGAATCCGCATTTGTGGATGCGACTTGACCAGCATCAGACCAGTGTTTATGGAATGCAGTTCCTACAAACACAGATGAAATAAATTGTGTTGGAATCTGAAAGGTCATGTAAAAACATATTAAGCCAGGCATGTAAAATGAGCACAGATAATCACTTTCAAAATTTGCGCCTCCATGTTGTATAGTAGCCCTGGTATGGCTTTGGTAAGTTTGTCTTGGTTTGCTTGTCTTGCAAATGTTAACACATCAGAATGCATAAAATGTGCTCATTTTGCTACATAGCGATTTCATATGCAGGAAAAAAATTATATCATTCAGACCTTTAAAACTGTTCTGACCCTCAATTTGCACATACGAGGTTGTAGCATGGTGTAGTGGTCCGGCCGCCAAGGACTACGACGTACCCCAGCACCCCTGCCAAGCGTGAACAAATTCGATTTTTTGTGACTGCACAGTGGAATGGCGGCGGCATGCTGTCCCACTCGCATCTGACTGAGTGGGTCCTGTCAAATATATTTTGTGGAGACCCGACGACTTGTGTCGGTACTTCTCCACAAATTTGGTGACTCTGGACTTCGCTTCTTTGCACTCTGCTTCCGAGCTGCGCTTGCCTCAACCGCTTAGCAAGACCTACCGCCGCCCAGAGCTCGAGACCCCAGCTGCCTTTGCTTGCCTGCCTTCCACCGTGCAGCCAAGGCCATGGATTCCTTTGCTCACGTACCGACTCCGTTGCCTCTTACGCCACCGCCTCATGAGCCCGTGGTCTCGGCCCTCAAGCTCCCAAACTTCTGGTCACTAGACTCAGAACTTTGGTTCCTGACCATCAAGGCCTTGTTCTGTCAGCACCATGTCAATTTGCAGATGACCATGTTCCACCACGTCATTGGTGCGCTCATGCCTACAACTGCTGCGGCTGTTTGCGACGACCTACGTTCTCCGCCTGACGATCGCCCCTATGATCATTTTAAGGCGACGCACATCCAGTGCACTTCCGAAACGGAGCAACATCATCTGCAGCAGCTCCTTACCTCGGAGATTGCAAGCCTACCGAGCTGCTGCGTCGTATGAACGCCCTGGCTGGAAATGTGGCTACTGCACACAACAGCGCACTCCTCCAGGACCTCTTCCTGCAGCAGCTGCCTCCGCAGGTGAGCATGATCCTGAGCGTGCCTTTGTCTCAGACCCTGGAATCCCTGGCCGATAAGATCAATGCCAATAAGATGGGAATCAGGTAGCGTTCAGGGACTGTGACCTTGTTAAGCGCATGGTAATCACCGCACGGTCGCCAGTCACAGCTCTTTTTGGGCACCATGTGGAGGGGCGATGCCCAAGGACTGCAGGAGGGAGAGACACATGAAGCCAAGGTCCACCATGTGTGCAAATTCATGTTTGGCAACAGCAAGGCGATACAGTGCGAGGCAACGAGCGCGAGCAAACATGGGAGGCCCAGTCATCAGAAGGTTGCGAGAGCATAATTCATCACTGGGAGATAGAAACTTTATGGGGGTTTAATGTCTCAAAGCGACTCGGGCTATGAGGGACGCCGTAGTGAGGGGCTCCAGAAATTTCAACCACCTGGGGTTCTTTAACGTGAACTCACATCGCACAGCACACGGGCCTCTAGAATTTTGCCTCCATCGAAATTCGACCTCTGCGGCTGGGATCGAACCCGTGGCTTTCAGATCAGTAGCCGAGCACAGTAACCACTTAGCCACCGCAGCGGCCTTTGGAGTATAATTAGTGCCTGAAGAGACATGTGACTTGGAAAGTCCACAAGTCTCAAAAAGAATTTATAATAAAACAAAACATCTTGCAGTAAAAGGTTTCAGATGATATTCTGAAGGACATGAATGTCTGGCTATCACTGTGTTTTCAAGACTGCTGGTTATAATTTTTGTTTGAAGCAATTCTCTTCTAGTAAATGTGCATGAAGCAAGAAAGCAAATTTTTTGTGTGCACTGACATCACACAGCACATGTAATTTTTCTTCCATCAAAATATGGCCTGGATTTGATAGAGCGGCCTTGGGCTCGGCAGCCAAACGCCACAGCCACTGAGGTAAGTGGCTTTGTTTACATCCATTACAGTACTCTCGCGGTGAAATCTCTGTATGTGTTTGCGTGGTGATCCTTCGAAAGCAAGTGCGCAACTGTTGCTATTATGCTCTTTAGTCAACTGCAACCATGTGCAGGCCAGAAGTGCAGGAGGGCCTCCAAAGTGTGACAGAATCTGGTAGACATCCCTGTGTTTCAGTGCGAGCATCAGCATCAATAATGTGGAATCTCCAGCTATAAAGTGATTCTCTCTGCCAGTCTGCAAGTAGATGATGTCAATAGCACACTACTCGGTACTAATAACAGCCAGGCCACAACAGCAGGAGGGCCTCCAAAGAATTTGGTAAGCACACTGAATAGAATCTGCAATGCCACTCTTATGCCCTGTCTTCAGATGCTCCTGCCCAGGTTTTTTTTATAAACAGGTTCATTGTTTAGCAATGAGTGCGTCCATTTCTGTCACTGCTCCCAATGTGATCATGAAATAGCTGGAATAAAGAGCACTCACCTGGTTAATTCTCATCACCCGAGGTTTTTGTGCACTACACCAATGATCCTTCCATGTTGGAAAGGCGTAACTACCTGCATTCACAACGCATCCGAACAGCATCGAAAAGCCCCTGAGTTCACAGTAGAAGAAGTGAATAGACAGTTCTTTTCTTGAACAACCTTTTGATGCCGCGCTCTCATTTATTGTGTACAGGATGAGTGCCCACACATGGCCTCTAAAAAGAGCAGTTGCCACCCCTCTTCCCTTGAGTAAATACTACAAGCACATGGCCAGAAGACTTGAAAGCGAAGATCTTTGTGCAAGAGGCTCCTCAAAGCCATCATAAACTCACCGTAACGGCAGCTGCCAGGCTCTTCGCAATGAAAAGTGGCAGAACAAGAAACTCGTGAATACCTCATGTACCTAGCAGCGAGTCATTGGCCCACATCTCACGGTCTTGGGATATAGAGGTATCAAACTTGAATGTACAATAGCTGACGGCATGCCACCAACAGACACACATTCAGGCATGATTTAGAGTATCGTGTGCACAGAATTTTATCAAGTATACATTGGTGAAACGGAAAAAAACAGTGCCAAGGCTGATACACCACTGCTAAGGTACTTTTGAGTGAGTTGGCTTATAGGTGTAAATCAGGACAGTGCCTGTATGAGTTAGTCTGAGTAGCACTCTTCTATCAGACTTACCTTGCTATGTCTACAAAAACAGGTCCTCAAATGCGCTTGCTGAAAAACACTGAAGCCAAAGGCCATGATAGACTTGGTCAAGCAATGCATATTAAAGAAGGAAAAGAACCTGCAGTGCCGGACATATCTGGAATCGCGGATTAATCGAACCACCAGGCACACTGTAGTCTCGGCAACGGCGCCTATTTGCATGCTTGTGCCCGACATCTATGACACATACTGAGCCACAAATTGCTACTCGTTTTCACTATGCACCACTTCACGTGAACAAGGCACCCTCGATACATTAGTGATGCTGGCGGGCTCTTCCTCTATCGACCTCAGCCCACAGTACGTGAACAGGGCTCCTGAGTGGAAGCCGAAACGTCTTTAGCTTCAAATTGATTCACTTACGGCCAGTGTTCCGATTCTTTCGTATTCATGCCTATCCGCAAACTAACGGTTGCCATCAAACTTCCGACTTCCTGAGCTAGTGAGCGCATTTCATTGCATTTTTGGCGTCCACGTATAACACTACTGCAAAGCTTGATTTGCGCCTACTCTAATATTTGACGCGTTCAACATCGCGAGACGCTGCCCGGTTTGCCGGAAGTGCATTACTTTACATCTTCCCAAGCTGAGTATTGGGTTTCTGCTAGGTTACTTTCACACACCACAATAGCCTTGTCGCCAGATGAGCGCACCTGAGGTGGTCTATGACCTGCGACTTGCGACTTATGCGAGCAGTTCTCCGTTCCGGCGATGACGTTCACATGTCGTCCGAATCAAAGGGCTGTGCTTCATGGCCGATGCCTCTTGCGTTGACGAAATTCAGACTCGAACGGTTCGCTGTGTGGAGCGCATCGGGCCTAGGTTGCACGACGTGCTTGGGCTTCGGTTCCTTGATGCTTCCTGCCAAGACTCAAAGCGTGAATCTTCCCCCTGATATCCTTGATTCGGCTGCGAAGATCGTCGATGGTCTTAACTTCACCGCGAGCAGAATGCGTCAGCACTGTTAGCTTCAGTAACTATTTTGAATGCCTCAGAAAAAAGTTTGAAGAAAATCAACTTCCAATGCTTCTGTCCCTAGATCGAGCGTTCATGGCGGTTTGGATTTGGATTCGTTCGACTTCGAGCCTTTGTGTTCGGATACAAAGAGGCGAGGCTTTGCGAACTTTTTAAAAATATTTTGTTTCAATAATTTTGAAATCAAATTTTTTAAATTAGACTCTATTTTTATGCTTATTTAGAAAAATTAGCTTTTCCAAAATTGTTGGTTTAAAACTTCGCTCAATTTAGCAGATTTTTTTGTCGCCACAGTTTTTTGGTTTCTAAGATGGCTGCGTCCATGAGTCGGACAATAACTCGGAGGTTTTGTTTCCTCCCAGGTTGGGGAATGAATGGTTTTCTTTTACATTTGCGTGGAAATATTTGTGCTGTATGTTCACAGTTTTCGCGCAATGCTTTTTTTTTTAGTGGTGGTGTTTTTCTCACGCTTGCTTTTTGAAGACTGCTGTTCCCAGGACAGGTTTAGTTTACCTTTCAGTCACCGCAAATACTTGCTTCAGGGCGAGCCGGTCAGGGACTGCGACGCAGGCTCTGGCTGCTCTGCTCTGTTGGGAACGATCGGCTAAGTTTCATGTGGCTTCTCGTTTTGTGGGCTTTAAGCACGCGGTAAGGCGGTAAGCCCGGGCTATGTCTACCCAGTCTCCCGGCCAGGGGAGCTCCCCCTGGTCGGCTTCTCAATCCCCTGATCTGCCTTTGGAAGCTTTTTTGCGCAGCGGCGTCGGCAGTATCCCTGTTGCGCTGGTGTCTCAGGATGGCAGTGCAATCAAGATGACCAACCCTGGAGCTGTTCGGGCTGCGCTCCAGTAAGCCACTTCTCATTATGAGTCAGTCTCAGAGGTACGCCAGTTTGGACGCGGCGGGATTCTGTGTACAGTATTGTGCGTTTTTATCGCTGACACATTCAAAAATTTCCCAGCCTCAACCGCTGGCTCATTTGCGGTGAAACTGCACACAGAGCTTGCGTATTATGGTAACTTTTGTATCGTAGCAAGTTTGACAATGGTACTTACTTAGTTCAGGCGCACATGATGCGAAAACGTAAGCGTCTACGAGAGATCGGCGAGCCAAAACCCGCAGAGCGCAGACGACGCTTTTTCGCTGAGAACCGGCAGTGGCGCTGTGTGCAGTTTCACCGCAAACGAGCCAGCGGTTGAGGCGGGGAAATTTTTGAAAGTGTCGGCGATAAAAACGCACAATACTGTATATCGCCAGACCTCGACTGTGTCAGAGATTTACTAAAGGCCTCATCCTTTGCCTCGCTTCGGATAAGTTCATTTATCCCTTCATATCTGGCTTGCACGAAAGGTATCGTTCGAGGCGTGGACTCTTTCCTGTCTCCAGCAGAGACTCTTGAGCTTCTGTCTGCTGCAGGTGTTGTTGCTGTGCACCGCTGTAGCCGGGATGTAAACAACATGCGGGTGCCTACCGAATCTGTGATTTGCGGCCTTGTCGGAACTTCCTGCCCCTCTGAAATCAAGGCATGACTTCTAATTTTTCGGGTAGAACCTTTGTCATCTAGACCTTTGCAGTGCAACAACTGCTGGCGTAATGGCCATAGCGCCGGCGGTTGCAAATCCAACTTGCGGTGTTGTAACTGTGGGGATGGTCATGCAACGAGCACCTGCACTGAGCAGAACGAGAAGTGTTGCCTTTGCGGTGGGGCCCACTCTGCAAACTACTCAACTTGATCTTCCCGAGCGCAGGAAATCCAAATTGTAGAGCTAATTGACAGAAAACGCTGTTTGCGCCGTGACGCTATTGCACAGTTGAAAGAACGTGCCCACGGTTGTGCAGGTGTGACCGCTCGTCAAGGAGTCGTGTTAGACTCGACGCTGTCCCAGGCAATTGCGGCTGCCGAGGCGAAATGCAGATAGAACGTGGAATCTTGGAAGCTTTTAAAATAAAAAAGCCAGGCACTGATTGCATCAGCGATACGTCAGTCAAATTTTCTTCTAAAGAATACTGATTCATGAATGGGACATAGTCTCCACGTGCAAGATAGCAGTATTTTTAATGACGGACCTTTATTTTGCTTTTGTTTTCTTCCTTTTGTCGGCGTGTCCTGCTCATGCGCATGTGTGCCCTGCTCTGCTCGATTCCTTGGTCAAGTAAAAGGCACATACCCACGACGGGGAATTGGCCAGGGTTCAGTGAGGAGAGCCCAAAGAAGAGGATAAACTGGAGCCAAGCTAATTCTTGTGCTTTGGGTGATATATCAGAATAATTATAATAGGAAAGAAGAAAACAAAATCCGTTGCTGTTGGAGCCCGGTCTTTTTCTTTTCTTTTCAGGACAAAGAAGAAGAAGCGGCGAGAAGCATCACTGCGGGACAGGAAAGAAAATTTAGCCAAGAATTTATTAGCTTTTTTTTCTCTAGGAGGCAAAACATAAAAGTGAAGGATAATTTTGACTACCTGCGGTTCTTTACCGTGCACTGACATCGCACAGTGCAGACATTTATCATTTTGCCTCCACTGAAATGCGATCGCTGCGGCAAGGATCGAACCCTTGTCTTTCAGGTTAGGAGCTGAGCATCATAACCACTGAGTAAAAGTAAACACAGTGGGATGGCAAATTGTTATATTTCTAAGGATTAATATAGCAGGTATTACATGCAAAAAAAGCAGGTAAGGATGAAGCGAAGATCGAATCGGAAACTCCTAAAGCAACCTTCTCACGGGTACCAACCCGTGCAACGCAAAACCAACCGTGGGAGGGGTAGGGGGAGATGGGTCTGCATGATGTGGCATCAGTTATCAGCGGCATCAAGCTGTGCAGATTCAAATCGAAGAAAGGAAGAAGAAATCAGGAAATCAATAGCGCTCCAATTCATTCTCCTTATCTCGGCTGACCGGCATGTATAAAGGATAACACACTTGTATTTATGGCTGCAATGGACGCATTTTATTTCATTGACGAGAGCAATGATAAAGCCCAATCATCTTGATGTTGTGCACACAGAATAAATGGGCAGTCACTCCCCTCTATTCCGTCTATGATTCAGGTTGGCAGACTCGCTTGCAAACAGTGGTAATCAAATTTTGAAACGGCCCACTACTGAAAACGTGAAGACGTGACGTTCTTGGCGTGCTCCCACAACGTGGACGGTTCCTAAAGAAAATGTTCAGCGTAACAAAAGACAACGGAGCCGGTAAGTAGCTGTTCTTCCATAGCAGAGCCGCTGGAGAAAAAAAAATCATATGTGCAGCAACCTGAGGATGAAGTACGTATGGCAGCTGACAGGTGGTGATTAAGCAACGAGCCTTGTCTTGAAGAGTTCGGAGGCATCTCCGCCTTTTTGGATGATCCACTGATTCTTAATCGGTACCTCAGACGGTTTTTCGAAGGTGACAGGCGTGAATAAAATTTGTATTGCAGGTTCCTCTCGATGTGCGTACGACGCAGTTCTGGACAAAAACATTTCTTTAACGGATGAGATGACGATGATGACGACAGATTTTTATGGCGCAGGGCATCTGTGGCCAAAGAGCGCCATGGCACAAGGTTTTTTCTTCTTCTCAAGGTGGGGTCAAAGACCAATTTCCCAAGCATTTGACCCTAAATATCTCGAGCACCAGACCAGGGTAAAGCCTGTACCCTCGGCTTGTATCCCCGGTGGGTATCCGATGGCACTGGGGATCGAACCGCGCACCTCCCTCATACGGGGCTGATGCTCAAACCATTAGGCCACCGCTGCGGGCAATTAATAAAAAATAGTTTATGAACGGATTTGTTTCATATGTTTTAAGATTTCACTGTAACAATCCGCTGACCTCCCAACAGGAGGCTAGCATTTATTCGCTCTCTCGCTATCAGCGTTATTCCTATATATATATATATATATATATATATATATATATATATATATATATATATATATATATATATATATATATATATATATATATATATATATATATATATATATATATATATATCTCAAAAAAAATTTCTCTATCAAAATTTTTCTCCAAAAATACTGAACATGAACATCTTGCGTACCAAACGACAAGGCTGAGAACAGCCTAGTTTTCTGGCAAAATAATATTAAGGATAGGACCCTATTCTCCCGTTTCCTGCTGTCAAACGCGATTTTTGCGGCTAAAGCTGTGTATGATGACGTCACACTTGGCGCAGCCTGGCCTGGAGTATCCCTAGATCAGCTGATGTGGGGACCTTAGGAGAGAGCAGAGGGTCGGCGGCCCGGTAGCGAACTGGTCTCATGCGTTCAGGTGCAGTAGGGTTGAGCTGTTTGCTCGCAGTTTGAATTTTTTGGTCCCTGAGGTGGTGGTGGTGACTATTCTGCTGTTGGATATGTGCACAAATCCCTCGAAAAAGACGACGGAAGCGCCTTCGAAAACCGACATTTAACTCGCGAAAAGTGGACCAATGCTGTTTAGCCCCTGAACTAGCCCCCGACTTCAAGAGCGAGTGCTTGCATGGAACGTTTCACACCGGAGTGCATGTAACAAACACAGCATATTCCTGAAGGAGATATTGCAGGAGACTGTTGAGGACCTGTGCCGCCGTTGCTCTGATACACGATGCCTGTTAAGCTGCCTATTTCCTGACGGGGCAACTGTGAAAAGGAATCGAGGGGTGGAAAGTTTAGCAGATAGAAGGTGTTTTATTCTGGTTAACTAACCTTTACTACGTAAATTACTGCTAGTAGCGGAAAGGAACAAAAATACTTGTAGCTAACTACACAAATTTCACTCGCGCTGAAACGGGTATCGGAGGATGCGCATGTTTGCTTCATCATGAACTAATCACGTGCGCAACCTGTACACATTTCTCATTGTGTAAATAGTGTGTGTATAATACCTATCCCCCTATCCTCTCTTCCTGTCCCCTCACCTCTTTCAATTCATTTCTCCATTCTGCCTGCTATCCTTTATTTCCGCTGCCCCAGCTCAGGTGCTTTAGTATCGATGGCAGATTCCGAGGCTAGCAAAAATCTTATCCTTCCTTATTATTATTACTTTAATGAACCACCACTACTACTACTACTACTACTACGACTACTATTACGCATGACTGGGAGACCACACCTGACTCAGTGCGAATCAAATATTTTAACGCGACAGCGTTAAGGGCCCAGTTCAGAGGAAAAGCCGGCGTCGTAGTTGGCGCTGGCACATCGAGAAAATCGGGATTGGTCGAGAGGGTCACGACGCCACAACCACATGACCTCCCGCGGGTAATTCAAACACACCACGGCCATTAAAGAAATAGTCCAAAGTTCTGCACCAAATGCGGGACAACAGCCATTCAGTACCATCTCATTTGGAAATGCCGAGATTCTCCAGGGATATTCATAGAATCACTGAGAAAGAGACCTGGGATGCTCTTCTCCGGAGCCGGGCTCCGGAGCATCAAGTTCGAGCAATCCGCCTGGCACGGGACGCTTTGCGGAAGAGGTCCCCCTGCGGGGCTTCCTCTCCCTCGGAGGCCCCCTAGGGCCTGACTGAGGGTGCGGACGGGCCTCTACATCGACGGCAATAAAGTTATGTTGACCTTGAACTTGAAAATGCTCGAGCCGGGCGTGCTACCCCTCGACCACTGAGGAACGTTCGTTCGACTTTGTTAAGGGAGGCCTTGTGTGTCTAGTGATAAATAAAAAATAAAACTTCAATGAAATAGAAATAAAATAAAGAACAGTGTCCGTTGTTGCGAAATGATATGCAAAAAGGCAGCCACCGTCTAGAAGACGTTGAAGTAACGACCGTTAGCTGTTTAGTTTGCTAGACGAAGAAAGTGAAGAACAACGCGCCCGTTGTCGGGTTACACTCCCTCAAGATACGTCCCAAACGGAATTTGCTTCGTTTAGGAGGTCAAGGTGGGCCTAGAATTCAGCTTGTGGTGCGATATGGCAACATTTCAATTAATAATTGCATGTATATAATGTTGAACTATTATTTATTTGCGGTTTTATTTCTATGCCACAACCCATAGGGTTTTATTTGCCTGCCAGATATGGTACACAACTGTCCGCGGACGGGTGCCCCTTGTTGCCGGAATATATATAGCGGAACGAATGTATGCACCTATAGCGGTCCCGTAACAGGGCTGTGTTCCTCCCGTTATAGGATATTCCTTTGGGGGGAAGGGATGGGAGGGCACAACCAATTTTAATAGCCATCACAGTCCGGAAAGAAAAGGCGCGACGCGCTACGCTCTCCGAGCATCGTCCCTTTTCTCGCGGGCGCAGGCAGTCGGCAAATGGCGAGTGATTTGTACAGTTCTCTACACGCAGTCGTCACACGCAGTGTCGGAGACATGGAGAAATAAGTGCGGATTTGAGCTCAGTCTTCGTACGGGCTGTGCCGTCGCTGATTCGCTCGTGGCGTAACTCGGCAGACCCCACATGCAGCTCGCTTGCCAAGAGCGGCGTCATCACTGACGTCACGCAAAGCAGCCCTTCGGACAGCACGCTGGAATTTCAATTTTTATTCAAGCTGTTCGCCGGCTAAAACTACTGTTAAACTATTAAAAAAAACGAAGTCATGTACTCTGACGAGAAAGCCCTCGGCAATATAGTAAATCATCCATAACTGACTAAATAAAAAAATCGCCGGAGTTGCCATGAAAGAATGGGTCTGCTGTGGCGAATCCAGCGCCAGTGTCGTGAGAAGTTTAAGTGTTCTTTTCATTTGTTCCGCTTTCTTAGCGTTAGTTCGCACCGCAGATTGAAGTGGGGGATGCTTCGAAACATGCACTAAGCAGCTATCAGGACCTCGTGGTTAAAACCCGCAGTGAACCCAGAGGTGGCTCGTTACTGTGATCGATAGCCTTTCTTGGTCACCTCAGGTTAAGAAACTTCGTGGGTAAACTGCTACAGCGTTACAGATGTTCAGGTACAGAGCGCGAACACGATGCGGCAGTAACTGCCGCCCAGTAGTACTCTTTCAAAAAGCTTATGTGGAAGGACCACTGCGTTATATACACTGCATGTTCTCCAACGAGTATCTCTCGCGAGTAAGACGGTAAAGCTGCGCGCAACAACAGCCTTCGGGTCTGTCTGGGCCGCCCAAAGGGATCCTGTTCTTTTGGAACTGGGGCAGAAGGCGGGTGCCTACAACTCTACGTCATCCCCTCCCAGAAGGGAATGCGTATAGGCTGCTCCGGCGTTAACTCCTATCCATGAAGCACTTCTTTCATTGCACTGACGCGACCCACAGCAACTCTCGTTATGGCCAAGCCATGCAACTCCTAGATCGTCCTGCTCGCACCCAGCCACCGAAACGGCTGCCTTTATCTTTTTCTCCCTGAACACATTTACCGCCTAAAATCAATTTGTACCAGGTGTAAATAAACAAATGATAAATTAACGCCTGCCACAGGCTGCGCGCTACTCCAAGCTGCTCTGAGCTACAGAGTTGTAAGATACTTACAAGAGACTCAAATCTTCACCGAGGGCTCTTCTTCTAAGGAGGTGGTTACTATGAGACCTCTGCAGGGCAAACGCTGTTCCAACGCCTTCAGCGGACGGTGTACTCCTTATCGGCAGAGCTGTACGGTACCAAAGAAGCTGTCCCGTATACCCTATGTCCAACAGCTGGACGATGTTTGATATTCACAAACCTAAAAGCAGCTTTGCAAAACCTCTCAACCATGCTTAGGAAAACCACTCGCAAGCCACTCCCCCGTGACGATGGATTCTATGGCGATCTGGGATGGAATATTCCTCCCCAATCCGCGGATTTCTGCGTTATCACTCCCTCCTTTACCCTTCCCTTACGGCGCGGTTCAGGTGTCCAACGATATATGAGACAGATACTGCGCCATTTCCTCCCCCCCCCAAACCAATTATTATTATTATTATTATTATTATTACCGCCGTCGAGTCCGTGCTCAAAGGAAAAAAAAGGGGGGACGAGAACACGTGTGCACTATAAGCTGTTATTTGTTGGTCATTCAAATAACACACAGAGAGAGGGCCAGCTAGCTGCAAAACATCCATGAGCGAATCATCGGATGGTGAAGGCTACGTAAGACAGGCTTCCGATTTACCGGCTCGGGTAGAGACGCAACTTCGGCGGCGAGCAAGGCGGCGAGCGTTTGCTCGCGCCGAGAACTGAGGCGTTGCGCAATGGGGCCCTCCCGTGTGAGTCCCTTTCGTGTGACAAATCCATCCGGCGCCTGGCGCGGGAGGCCAGGAGCACGCCTCGCTGCCTGGAACCGAAAGCGCCGCGTGAAGCTATAGAGGACAGCGTCCAATAACGCGCTCACTAAATACAGACCACGACGTTCGAATGGGGGGAAGCAGCGTTCCCCGCAATACATACATCACTTAGCCAGGGTTGCAGGCCACTCTATGCTGTATCAGAGCCAGTGTTGGCGGTAACGCGTTACTTTTTTCGGTAACTTAGTAACGTACCCGTTACCATTTCCGAAGTGTAACGGGTAACGTACTTACGTTAACATTTTTCGGTAGCGTAAGGTGTCACGTTACTAGTTACTTTTAATTCCAGTTGTCCCCCACTCCGCCCCTTATTTAGAAAAACAAGAGCAAATCACCTAAAGTGATGTTGCAAACAAACAAAATGTAGAGGTGCTCTCGACGACCCTTGTTGCCGCTCGCATGCATGCCAATAAGCACCTGCCCTCGACAACGCACCCCACTAAAAAAGAGGCAGAATAGCCATAAAGCACGAAACACGTGCACGAACACGCATTCACACACTTGCCTTCACCTACCTCCCCTTCCCAAAAAACTCACACACACAATTCTCTAAAGAGTGGAAGCATGCCCAGCATTTCGGAGTATCACATTTTTCAGAATTCATGTAAATTTGTTGAGAGTTCAGCGATGTTTTTTTTTGCGAAATTAAAATTGATGATGAAGTGTCAATTTGTGTTTAATGTCACATTCAGAAATAGCTTCACCATGTCGCACAGGGTTAGAAGCCATCCCATACAACTCTACAGGCAACTTTAGGGCACTGTAACATTTCTAAGCTCCTGCACATTTGTTCAATGTATTCTCGTTAAATCAGGATTTTCTGTGAAATTGTTGTTTGGGCTAGAACTTTCATGTGAAAGCTTTATAAAATTGTTATCGTGAGTTATTAAGGCGAAGACGCACAAATTTTAATTTATGGCCATGAAGTAACGGCAAAGTAACGTGCCGTACTTTTTTCGGTAACGGTAACGGTAACGCGTTACGTTTTTTTGTAGGTAACGTAGGGTGGTAACACCTTCCTTTTTTCTGAGTGTAACGAGTAACGTATTTAGTTACTTTTTTTTTCGGTAACGCCTACAACACTGATCAGAGCACACTATGGTGTTTTGGGCAACGACAAAGGCTGCCGAAGCGGCCCACAGAGGTATTCAGCTCCAAAGCTTCAGGAAGGTTTACTTTACCAAATCCGACGCGTCCCTAACGGTGAAAAAAATACGCTTATGATGAAAGGGATCGGCTCTGAATTCTGCCACCTCATCATTACGCATTTTTTCATTATATTGACCCACACCTGAAATCTGGACTTCCGCCCGCCGTGGTGGCTGAGGGGTTAGGGCGCTCGGCTACTGAGCCTGAGTTCAAGGGTTCGAACCTGGCCGTGGATGCCGCGTTTCGATGGAGAACCGGAAAGGCGCCCGTGTGCTGTGCGATGTCAGTACACCTTAAAGATCCCCAGGTGGTCGAAATTATTCCGGAGCCCTCCACTACGGGACCTCTTTCTTCATTCAATCCCACCTTCCTCCCCTCCTTTAGGACGCGGTTCAGGTGTCCACCGAGACGTGAGACTGATACTGCGACATTTCCCTTCCAAATAAATAAATAAATAAATAAATAAATAAATAAATAAATAAATAAATTATAAACACAATAATAAAAAATCATTTCATAGACTTCCTGGTCATCTGAAATCGGTGTTCGACTCCGACTGAACGCCGTGTTCACAAGCAGCTTCCACATACCGCTTTGGTTAAACAGTCTTATTGTGACAACTGTGTCTCGTTGTAACAATGCAGCGCATTTTGTTAGAATGTTCAGTTTATGTAGAAGAGTGAGCATTTTACGAGCACAAAACAAACACCCACAGATGCCACTATCGATAAACTACGTGTTTTATGCTCCTTGTCCAGCCTTTCGCAGCAGCGCAGTGCACTGTACCTTCTATTTGCCTTTATAAAGGACACTGGACTCGTCGACAAACATTTAACCCGTCTTGTACCGCCCCTTGATAAGTATTCGCAGGGCGCTGAACTTTTCGTCCGACCACCTTCAGGCAACTTGCGCTCCCTTCGATGTGTATTCACCCCAATTCAATGTCGGCATATTTTTATTACTTTTTTAATTATTTCAACTTTTTTCAGCCTTCTTTCAATGCCTTTCTCTCCAAAAGATCGTCCCACACCCATATGTCACCGCTTTCAAATGCCGGCTAAAATCGCCAGTGGCGTAAATGGCGGGAAGGGAGGGGGGAGGTCCTGACCCCCCTTCGCTTAGAGTGGGGGGGACACAGCATGCGAGCGTCACCCCCCCCCCCCCCCCCCCGCTTGTGATCTGTACCGGGACTACTCGGTCGGCGTCGAATGATGCCACTGTACAGGGAAGCCGCAGGAGCGACGAGGCGTCTTCCCTTCCACAGAATGGCTCAGCAGAATCACATGTTCAAAAAAAACTGCTATCATAATTACTGTCTGCCAACAACCAAAGAATATGTCATGATTAGGTGTGATTGTGTTTAAATTAACTTTAAGCCTGCTTTTCTGTCATCGATTCAATGTGTGATGGAGATAGTGGTTCGGCACCACGCAAAGGTTGGAAACTTCCATCGGGGTCCTTATCTTGTTCGAACCTGGCGAACGTTTTAACACTGCTCGAGACAGGCGCTGACAGATGCGACACGCCTTGGCAGCATGCATAAAACTACTTCATACCAGTTGGTTATCTTTACTTTAAAAAAAGGAAATGAGTAAAACATACTGAGCAATGCCTACCGCCGTCCCCTTCAGTTTCTTAAAACTGCCGGTCCAATTAGAAATTTGTAAATGTCCCTTCCACTTTCTCGGGACCACGCCTCCTGTGAACCAAAAATAAATGAACATGGAGGCTGTGATTATAGAGCGACAAAGCAGTGCTGCTTAAATGCTGCAGAAATAGCCCAACTTTTTCGACCACCTGGGGCTCTTTGACGTGTCCTCATCACATGAATATTATCCCTAGCACATGTACTTGGTGGCTGCTAAGTGCTGTAATAATGTCAATACAGAAGAAAGAGTGGCAGTGCAGTGCATCCACTTTAATACCTCGAACATGATCAAGTCACAGTGACATCAAGTGAAATCCTCCCAGGAAACAATACAGCATTTTACAAATCTAGAGAAGTCATTACAGCGACTGCACAGAAAAGCGCGTACACAGATTCCACTCCATGTCCTCATCGCGAATGTGCCAGAACCATAAGAATGCCTAGATTTTCACATCTGTCGAAGGAGCTTTCGTGTAAAAATATTAACCACCGTCTAGGCTTCTTGTTTCCACGTCACTGTACGTGGGCACAAAGTCAAGGACAGAAGGTGTAAACAGTACTCCTTCCATCACATCTTTGGCCCCCTGGTGGCTTCTTTGGGACGGGTGCTTGCCTTTAGTGGAATTTTTCCCTCTGCGATGCTTCCTGCTTCGTATGAACTCGATGAAGTACCAGCCGGCCCCTCGGCACGATAGTATTTTCGTGAACTGTTCCGGACATGAAAGGTTTGGTACAATACAGGGTCTTCGTCATCACTCTCGGATGGTGTCGACTTGATGGACTCCGTTTCTTTGTCCCAATCTGAGTATGGGGTGGAACACTCAGCCCGACAGTTGTCAGCGCCCACTGAGATGAAAATGTCATCTTTTTCGGTGAGGTTATTGCGCTGTTGGCTTTCTTCGGCGCGCGTAGCAGAGGGGGCACATTTCACACGATCAGGGGACTTCGGTTCGACATTAACCACGGTTACATGGCAGGGCATAACTTGGGCACCTGGCAGTTATGACCATACATTAATGGTGTCTTGCAGCCTGTGTACTTGCGTCCCTGACAATCTCTCTCCGATGATTTCTCTGTAAATTTCCCCACATGTGACCTCGTTGCAAATAGCGGTGGATCTTCAGGGATTTCATTGTCAGGAATACTCACAGTTTAATCATGCGTAGAACACTGCTCCTGGTTTTAGTTTTAGCGGACTAAATGCTAGCTGTCCTTTTAGAGCTAGTAGTCTGCTTCGGCCGAGGGCAGCTGCTGATTTTTTTCCTTCGCTGCTAGCGCGACGCCTTGACCTGATGCTTGCTTTCCACTGGCCGTCTCGTTGGGCTCTTGCTCACTAAAGTCTTTACAAGACGCTTGTTTTCGCCAGAGACTCACGGCCTCTGCAATGGCCACAGACCATGCCTCGTCGTTCGGCATGGACATCTGAACGTTTCTGCAACTTCCGCCATCAGTGAAATCGCTGCGTGCAGAGGTGCGCGCTCGCTTGCGTCCTAAATTATAGGCCTGCCCAACACTCTCCGCTGGCCTCGCTCTCCGAGTGTTTTGTGACGGCGCAGTGTCGCGGCTCGGCTCTCTTGACCTCAGGCAAAAGGATCTCTGAGAAATATCTGACCCACTGCGATTTTCTTGTGGGCTTCCGCCTGTGTTACCTTGACCACAGTGAAAGTCAAGTGGCCTGGCTCGGCGGTTGTTAAGCCGATGCCTGAGGTCCTCGCAGGAGGCTCGTTCTTCCGGAAACCCTGGCGCCGTAGGCGGTGGTGGCCAGCATCCAGGAACACCCGGTGATGGCGTTGGCAAACAGGGCCCCAGCCGCAGAGACCGGCCAGATGCCCTCCAAGTGTGTCCGTCACGGAGAAGCGGCTCGCGGTGTTCAGAGCTCATTCTTGAAGAAGGCGTTCCCCTGGGTACCTCAATGAACGTCTGCGGCTGTCCCGAGCTGCAGAATGCGGCAGTGCCGCGGTCGAAGCTGAGGCCCGGGTTGCCGCTGTCGATGCCGATGTGCGGGTGCAGCTCACCCTGCAGAAAAAAGGTGTATGCTCCTGGAAGCTGGCGACCTTCGCAGACAGATTGAACCCATATTGTGGGGTCCAGTCCAGTGTGCTCCATCTTCGGCGTCCTGAAGCTCGCGTCTGAACGAACGCCCTCTCCTGTTGTTGTTGTTGTTGACCTCGGTCTTTTTCGTCTTCTAGCACCGAATTGGAAGGAGTACACGGACACGATTATTTCGTGCATTTTTTTTACGATATGCGCCAGACATGGATCGTCCCGAGCAATTAGCTTTCGCCCAGTAAATAATTTATAACTGAATATCTTCTCTCATGTTTCTGCTTCGGTTTAAGCCATCGAACGGCAGCTCTGCCATCAAGAGCGAGGTTTGAATCAGGTGAGGCGCGTGGAAAACGAAATATAACAGCTGACTGATTCGTTTAATTACAGAAAAACGCTCTTATTGTGTGAAGATCCTGGTTAAGGTTGCGCCATGCTTCTGAGGGCCTACTGACCACGTAACAGTCTACTGGGCGGCTATAATCTAGCTGTTTCGCGAAGAGAAGCCGTCTTATGTACGTCTCAACCAGCCCCGAGAGAGTAATCTTTTTAAGATGTCTTGACAAATTATCTTGCTGTGTACTTGAAGAACATTTCTAAATATCTTGACAGATATTGAAGTTCAGCGCAGCTAATGCGCCAATTTTTTTAAATCTACAAGACATCTTGCAAAACATATTAGAGGAATCTCAAAAGCAGAATCTCTTCCTCTACAAAAAGCCTTTTTTGACTGAACACCAACCCGCCTTCTCGGCGGCTAGAAGGCCTCTCGGCAAGATTAAAGGGACAGTGAGGAGAACTCGATCAATTTTTTTGTTCGAAAAATCTGATAGTTCGGCATTTCATGGCTTTGTTGCCGCTTGTCCGGGAGCGAAAGAAGTATTTATTTCATAGAAATTTGGATTCGAAGTTGAAAAAACTTTTTCCCGCCGCCCCGATTCAAACTCGAAAACGCTTATGACGTCATAGGACGGAGTGACGTGAAACGTAACGTAAACGCAGAGTCCGTGATTTCTGAAGACTAGCGGTGCGGTCTGGCAGCAGCCGAAATGAAAGCTACCGCCGCCGCACGTTGAAGGCATCTATCGGGGGTCGCCACCGTCGCTTCGTTTACGTTTGCACCGGCGTCTTGCCAGCGTTACGATGGATCCCGTTCCCGAACTCGACGACGTAGTTCTCGCAAAAACTCTGGCCTGCATTTCAGCAACCTCAGCCCCAGACAGCGTGCGATGCTTTTGAGGGAGCACGGTTAGGTTATGCGCCGGCGGGTGGTTTCCCCCTTCCGCCGTGAGCAGCCGTTGCAAATTAAATATCATAACCCCAGTGCGGGGAGTCGCGAGGGGCGAGGACAAGGTCGGCGCGTCGTGCCCATCGGAGGCTGGCCGGGGCTTTGGGGCCAACGGATTGTGATTCCTTGAACGGCGCGGTTGCACGGTGCAGCAGGCGGCGTCGAGGAGGTCTCCCACGGTTGCAAGGGCCAGGTTATTTATTATTATTTTTTGCCACAAAAAATGAATGGGTGCTCAAGGGCAGTCGCGTTTAGAGTGGGCGCCTTGAAACTAAAGCCGACGCACGACGCTTCAACGGCTTCCGCGCGTTTCCGGAGGTACGGGGTCCACTGGATCGGGCTCTCTCGCCCACTTGCATGTACCTTCAGATGTGTATTGTGAATGGACTAAATTAACCGAGAGCTCGAAAAGAACAGCTCCGCCTAACTGCCGAAGCTGTTGAATGACGACACAACGCGCACCTCGCCGCGGAGCCGCGTCGGTCTGGCCGGGCCGGCGGCGGCCGGTGCACTCTGCGCGAAATAGAAACATGCTCCATGTCTCCGCCAGTGCGGTCAGACGAACGCGTCGGCGGTCAAGCGCAGTTGGAGTATAGAGGGTCTCGCTTTGGCCGACGTGACGTAGCCGTGCAGAGCGCGCGCGCGCGTTACACCAGAGTATAAACGCGCCTTAGCAGAGCCTGCGCTTACCCGCTAACCAACGTATTCGGTGGCGGCATCTATGGGAACCACTGAAACCCTTCCCGCCCACTTACTGAATTAAAAAAAGAAGCCTGCGCCGCGGCTCGGAATCGAACCACGGCCACTGGCATTTGTGGCGGAGACGCCACCACTCCCCCACGGTGGCTCACGATTTAAGCGCGAATAAAGGCGCATCTAGTGAATGCACTCTTCCGATGCAGAAGTATCCGCGCTTTCGCTAGGTACATCCTGGCCTAACAGAGCTATAGGTCTCCAGCTTATTTTTCTTAACTGCCTTGTACCTTGTCTCCCGTCCCTAATAAACGATTTCCGTTAAACAGTTTGAAGTTGACTTGCACAGCCGGTAATGTTTCGTCGGGCGAGTGTGCGAAGACACAAGTGCTCTTTATACTGCGAACTGCCTTGTACGATCACCGACCATAGTGCTATCATAGCTTTTCATCGACCGTGGCGATCATCTGACCAGCCTTAACAGGCTCCTTCAAAGGTTAACTAGCCCTTGAAGCGGCGCTTGGAGTTCCTCTGCTGTTCGGCGCTTGTAAATCGAGGCACGTAAAAAACAAAACCACTGGGCACGCAAAGCTAATAGACGCGAAGCGCCATAGAAAATCGAAACTCTCCAGGCCGCCTGTGGCGCCGCAAAGCATCCGTTTTCTTTACTTCCAACATTCACGTTGTCTTTTGTCTGTCTTCCTTGTGTGATAAAGTGCACTCTCGGTTTTAAAAGGAATCTTACTTCAATATTCAACCGCGCCACCTTCTTTTGTCAGCCTCAGAGATTCGCGGTTTCCATGCAGGAAGGAAAATTCCTCCAAGGTGGCGTCTCTTCTCCTATGACGTCTTCCCACTTGTACTTGCGAGATTGGCCTGTGGCGGCGATACCTGTATTTTGGTTCTTGCTATTTTCTACCTTACAAGAGCTTTGTTTTCAGTAAGAGCGGCGTTTTTGTGATCAGGAGCTGGTATTCTATCGATACAAGCCAACTTCAATTTCTCCTCAGTGTCCCCTTACAGTTAGTGCGCGGGGGTTTCAGTGGCTCCCCCCCCCCTCCCGACCACATGGTTGGTCACGTGGTGCGGAGCAAGCTTCCGGTGGCACGGCGCCGTGGCTGGTCACGTCATTCGTAACGCGGTTTATAACGTGACCAGTCACGTTTTTGGTCACGTGGTGCGGTGCGACCACGGTGGAACTGTCAGCACGGCGAAGCTCCGAGTTCGTGGCCAATGTAGCTTTCGATACAAAAGAGACAAAAATAAACATCAAGATGCACGCTATTTGAGCCACGACAAATAGTTGGCCACCTCGATGGAATTAGAGGTGGAAGAAGGGGTCACATGAGCCATGTTTACTGAGGTAAACAACAGGAGTCGAAAGAATGTCAGTGGGGTAACTTCTCACGGCTCCGCGAACGACGGATCGCCTTCGAAGTGACAGAAGGATCATCGTCGCAAGCAGTTGGCGAGCGCAGCGGAGCGACAAACAGCTTATACATTGCTGTCACCGGCATGTGTAGTCCAGCCAAGCCATTATGTCGCCCTTGGACACTCAGCGGCGGAGGAAGCTTAGCCGGAGATTGAGGTTTCCTTGCAAGATGACGTTGACCACTGGTTGCCGTCCTTGGCGACGGCACGAGAAACAAGGGAACGCAACAAGTGCAGAAATGTGTTTAGTGTAAAAAACGTACATGCACACAAAAGACACTCATATACACACAAAACAAACAAGACCACATTGGTCCTCCAATGTCCTTGCAGTCGGTTAGTTATGAAACCACGTCACTCAGTTTCAGGTACTGCACTATGGAGCGCCAGCAGTCAACATTAAGTGCATCTAACTGCGTACTGCCATCACCAGCCTCACAGAGAACCCTCGCACGCACAACGCCAGCATAGACCATGTAGTTATCATCCAGGTAGCACCTTGCCTTCTTCACGTCCATGGACACCTGGAGCTCGGATTTTCCAGATAATGATACCAGGTGCTCCTGCAGTGATGCTGTACCACACAAATCGTCGAAGGCAGATGCGCAGCGATTTTTGGCAGAAGCTGTTGGGCGTCCGTCAAAGCTCATCACGAATTTCGCTGCCTTGTTCAGCAGGCCCCGGTTCTGCTCTTTAGCGTCGTCCATCGCTGCACAAGCCCACACCACGTCTTCCCAGGAAGAGCACCTCACAGTAACTCTCGATAGGAAGACATTCTTGGTAATCATATCTTTAAGCGCGCCAAGGACCGCGTTGGAAATGCTGCCGGTGCTCCCGATGCGCAGCTCAACTAAGCTTCTCTTGATTTTGGGAACCAGGACTGAAAACAACTGAGCAGTCTTCAAGGTTAGTCGAGAGGTGTCCAACTTCAGTTTCCTTAGTCGTGGGTTGCATATCAGGGCATCAAAGATCTCGGCGATTAGTGGGGCCGTCTCATCCCACTCATCGTAAGCCCTCCGCATGTCTAAGTGGAAGCTCTGGAGGCACGCACATGCCTTGAGTGCTGCACAGAGCGCATTGGAAATATCTCCTTCTGTTGTGCCGTCATTGCCATTGACAACGCCCCCGTAGTCAACGTGTAGTGAGCGCAGTGAGGGATTTGAAGCCAACGAGGCATATACAGAGCATAGGACTTTGCCGTCGAGCAAGCTGTGGCTGATCTTCACCTTTGTAGCGAATCCGAGGGCCTGTTCCAGGGTTTCGGTTACGACCAAGGGCACGTCTACAAGCAGGTAAAATTGCACGCGGCCAGGACACTCCAGTCTGAGCTGCTCAAGAGTGGAATTTTTCTCCTGTAGAAATCGGCATCTGCTGCTGAGCTGCGGCAGAACGAGGCTCCTCAGTGTAGAGTTGGAAGGAAGTGCCAGGCACAACTTGCTGAGAGTTCCTTCTTCAAGGTAACAGTTGTGCAAACTGAGGTGCTTCAGAGTGCAGTTCGCAGATATTGCCTTGGCAATACATGTAGCCCCTCTGCCATCAATGGTGCAATTTAACAGCGACAGTGTTTGAAGCGAGTGGTTCACAGTCAAGAACTTTGCCAATGGCTCTCCCACTGTGTCACTAATTGATGTGCCTCGCACAGCCAGATGTTGTAATGATGGAATGCCTTCTAACGAACCAAACAGATTTGTCAAACACTCAAGACAACCTCGCCGCCCGCTTAAGTGCCCGCAGCTCATACTTGTTTCGCATAGACCCCCCAAGGAGAGTTTCTGCAGAAACCTGGTGCTCTTGAAGGCCTCTGTCATGGCATCGCAGGCGAAAGAATTTCGGTAGTCCTGGAGGGTCAATTCCTCAAGCCGTTTGCATGCGAATAGGGCTAGAAGCAGGGAAATTGCAGATTCCCGAGACAGTTGGTTCCCGATCAGCTTGACGCTGTGCAGAGTTTGCCCGTTTCCTCTCACCACATCAGCCACTTTGGGCGCCAGGGCGTCGCTGATGTGAACGTTGGTAAGGTCAAGCTCACGGAGGCACTTCGGAGGTCCAAAGGCTTGGAGAAATCTCTCAGGCAGGGGTCTATGGCTGGCATGAAGTACGAGGCTCTGCAGGTTGTTCGCCGATCCAACGATGGCAGACGAGATGACGGACAGCCGGTCAATGTGTGCTCGGTCGAATACACGGACCTCGCGGATGCAGGGATGTTGTCTCGGAAGCCAGGCGATGAGCAAGGCGCCATCGTTTTCATTTCCAGAACCACGGTTCCTCGCCCACTGGTCACCACGGTCGTCATAAGAGCGCAGACAGAGCTTGCCCGGTTCAAACTGTGTCAACACAAGCCTCGTCGCTCGCAGAGCCTTGTTCCACGACTCTATATCTTCAATGAGCCAACATTCTTTGAGCTTGTCCGCGGAGCAGGAGCGTTCGCTGCGTAGGCCACCTAGCAAGTGTTCGAGTCTCCAACGCCAAGGATAGCGGTTACCTGCACCGTCCATGCTAGTATCGCCTTTTCAACACGCTTGATTCAGTTGGTGTCGTAATACCAAATGAAGCAGGTAAATTTCTTCCGTAGCGGTCTAATCTGTGCTTGGACGAAGAGTTGGTACTCACGCGCCCATGCGCAGAGTGTGGGCAGTCATTGTTGGAACACGAGTTCTTGCTTTTTGTCCGGATCTTCAGATCAGGCCATGGCGATGCCAGTGGTAGCACACTACCTGATCAACCGTGAGGGCGTGCTTCGAGGCCACAGGATTCGGGAATCAGCCGGGGGAACGAAGCCTAGCACGGTTTCGAACACGAGAGCCTCCAGCGCTGATGTGCTACGGCTTCATCTTCTTCTTAGCAAGTGGCCCCATCTGTTGTCACTTCTGATTACGGATTCCATGCTTGGATGTGATGTGGGCTTCAGGAGCAAGAATATATAAATATAGGTCTCTTGAACTAAATGATATGCTTTTATAATTATAGGAATTGATGCCTGTGGGGGATATCGACAAACAGCTAAGGCGTGTTAGCGTTTCAATTGGTTACCTGATATTAATAGTTAGTTCCTGAGCGTTAAAGTTTGACTCTTCAGTGTATTTAGAGGTTTTTTTAGTCAACCATTACTCGCCATATCGTTGTCAAGATTCTCGAGAAGGCGGTTCTGGGAGGCGCTGCCACGCAACGAATTCTAGCCCTCCACTAGCGCCACAAATTGCGGGTGTTAGCAGCGTCCGCCAGGTACCTCCACCGTGGACGCTGCGTTCAGCTCCACCAGTGGCGAGTCTTGCCTGCCCAGCGGGTCAGCGCCCCTTAGGAACCCGTGCCAAAAAAAGTTCTCAATGCAGTCTTATGATTTCACAGTGCACCCATTATGCCGTCCCTTCGTGAAGGAAAGCCGAGTACGCCCTAGAAGAGGTTGTTAAAGTCTCAAGCGTCATGTCAAGCGTGCTGTATTTTTAAAACACCGCCATACGAGCGCGCTTGTCAACCTCGGCTGTGGGTACCGGAAGAGAGTGCGACCCATAGGAACACACGTAAACGAAGCTTTCCGAATAATTTTTTTTTTGCTTTCGTTTCGCAGTCTACTTATGGAGGCAGCCGTTCGTGAACAGTTGACGAACGCTTTGAAGAAGACTGACAGCATGCAATGTCATTTCGAAGGCAATCTATTTTTTAAATACCGCAATTAATGTGTGTGGTGAAGACGGACATCCTCCCGAAAGGTGCTGTATCCGCTGGGTGTTTCCCAAAATCGCACAAGCTTCTCGTGGAGTCCCACATGCTTCCGTGCGCGCTGCATTTGGTCATTGATATAGTCGTTCAAACTGTACAGCCTAGCCAGCTCTACACGAACAGAAGTTCTCAAACGCCATGATAAGCGAAAGAAAACAAACCGCGCTACGCAACAGACGTCGGCGCAACCGATGCCCCAACCGCGCTCGGCATCCGCTGGCGTGTTTATCATCGTTGCGGGGTTTCGGCCGGTCAATAGCCTCACCGGTTTCTTTCGAGGTGGAAACTTCAATAAAGGCGTTAAGCTTTTTGAATCCGGCAATGTCCACGACGTGAGGGAACGAGTGACGGAAAATGGATGTGAAGTCGGTCGCCGTCTGACACAGGTCGACGACAAAGGAGCCGCGGCAAAGGAAACGGGGGAATATTAACTTACTGTATTGTTGCACTCCAAAGAGCACTTATGCAGCAAGAGAGAAGCCTTTTATAGATCTTTTAAAACGCCAACAAACACTTGTGCGATGAAAATAACCGCGAAGAAAGATTGCAACAAGATCTTAGTTTTGACATCGAAGTATTTGAGTCCATGCAAAGTCGTCGCCGTTCATGCTTCCTGTGTCACGTCTGAAAGCGGCAAGATTTGGTCCGCACAGAACTCTGACAAGTGCTATTACAGCCAGCAGAACAGAAGTTAGCGTTATTCACTTTTACGTTTCATAGATGACGGAAAGAAAGTATGGGACAAAACCGCTCGCTGCTATTCCATAGCCCTCGCTTCCCCCCTCCGGACGCTCGCGCTGCCGCTAGAAGCGCGCGCGTCGCAGTGGCGTTAGAAACGCCGGGCGCTTGTCGCGTGTTCTTTTTTACGGCAGTCGGGGAAACAGCGAGCAACATAAATATCACGAAATTTGAGCGGAATTACATTCTAGGCCCGGAACGGCCATTTGGACTCAAGTGACTCCCGCGGTGCTCCAAAACTTTTTTGAAGGCAGTCGAAATCTTCGGCATTTACTCGGCATGCTGCAGTGGCGCTGAAGGTGTCATGTGTCGTTTTGCCAGCTTTAGCTGAACCTTTGAACAATGTTGCTGAACCCGAACTGTGATGTAGCTTAGGACAACAGTATATTGTGTAGTGATTCGGGCCGAACCTTAATTGAGTTTATCGAACACTCACTGCATCGTTCAGCGCGTAACATGGTTTAGTGAGCCGCTAAAGGCGCCCGTGAAAGTGAAACGCGCCCGCCTCGCCTTTCCGTGTAGTTCTCGCGTATGACTGCCCGGAACGAATACAGATGCACTGAAGTATCGAAATCGAGTTTTTAAACGGCAGTGCTACGTGTCACAGATGCAACGTTGATCGCTCATCAATCGTGCTGTTTCTTTTTCTGTATTCTGTAGTCCGGACGGAAGCGTACAGCGCACTAAGGGACGGGGACTCAAAAAAGCAACACACGTGAGACACAAGAGTATGAGATATCCCGGGGCTTACTTGCCGTTACTGCTCAAACTCGGAGCTTTCGCGCTCGGACCTACTAACCATCCCTTCCTGCGCGCACTGCGACGACCGTTATAACCCTGCGGCTGGCCAATATGGCCACTTCCCCAGGAGATTGTTTAAGTTTCAGAGGCGGGGAATCCACCGCGAGGTCCATGGTTTCCCTGTAAGCAGAAACCGCCGCGTCGCTAGCCGGACGGCACACCCCCACTTGCAGGAGGGAGATCGCAGTGTATCTGAAAACCTTTTGAATTTTTGCACACCGCCGACAGAGCCGGATTTCATGGATACAACATCACTGTGAACCCAGGCCTGGCTCCGCCAGGCATCGTACTTCATGAGCGCAATTGGCCCTCACAGTTGCGTGAAATTCGCTGAAGTCTCCCATGTGGTGTGCTGCCACAGTGGATGGGTCCCAGCCATATCCATCCCCACCACCCGGGTTGCCTGTAATTTATATAGTAGCTTCTTGTGAATCTAGCGATAATGTTACAACTTGAACTTTAAACTTTTGGGGTTCGAATAGTAGCGGATAAATCACATGGGAACAAAACTGTTTAACGATAACAAAACAGTGGCTATATTCAAGAAACATTACACACGTCTTCTTCCGACGACTCTTCTTTTTGCACTGGCTCCATCCACCCGCTTTTTCACCCTCAATGTCCATGAAGCACTTTTTCTCTCTCCCCCGCACGTGCACATGGTTTGGTGGTCGCGTCCCCCCCCCCACCCCCACACTTGCGCCGTGTTTTATATCTGGAGTTCATTCGGGAAGGAGACCGCTTTCGGGCGTGTATAGAGCTGAAGCGCAGTCTGTAGCCGACCGCGCGGCTCTCCCTATGTCGCTGCCAATTAAAAGTGCCGTGCTGTTGGTGGTCTTTTGTCCGCTCTCTTCGGGGCGCCGCCGTTCGGGTGTCTCCAAGGGCGCCCAGGTTTCTGTTGCCGTCTGTTTCTGCTTTGTAGCTCTTTACCACAGCTTGGCGTTTCTTTCCGGTGGAACTGCTGTTTCTGCTTCTTCGTTTCCTTGTTTCTTTACATTGCCATTCTACAAAGCTATGCAACCGAAACCGCCCTTGGCCCATCCAGCTGGCGGGTCGCGGACGTCGTACACGTGCCAAATCGGATTTTCCCCCACGGCAGAAAAGGAGCCCGTATTAGAGAGAAAAAAAATATTAAGGTGGCCTAGCTCTGTTAGGCCAGTATATACGTAGCGAAAGCGCGGCGACATCTGGTTCGTAAGAGTTAATATATGAAACCCGTGCATTCACTAGATGTGTCTTTATTAACGACTAAAAAAATTGAGCCGTCGTCGCGGAATGGTAGCGTCTTCGCCTCAAACGCCAAAGGCCCAGGTTAGATTTCCTGCCTCGTAGGTTTTTTTTAAAGGGACAGTGAGGAGAGCTCTATCAATTTTTTTTGTTAACAAAATCTGATAGTTCGGCATTTCATGGCTTTGTTGCCGCTTGTCCGGGAGCGAAAGATGCATTTATTTCAAAGCCCCGCCGCGGTGGCTCAGTGGTTAGGGCGCTCGACTACTGATCCGGAGTTCCCGGGTTCGAACCCGACCGCGGCGGCTGCGTTTTTATGGAGGAAAAACGCTAAGGCGCCCGTGTGCTGTGCGATGTCAGTGCACGTTAAAGATCCTCAGGTGGTCGAAATTATTCCGGAGCCCTCCACTATGGCACCTATTCTTCCTTTCTTTCACTCCCTCCTTTATCCCTTCCCTTACGGCGTGGTTCAGGTGTCCAAAGATATATGAGACAGATACTGCGCCATTTCCTTTCCCCAAAAACCAATTATTATTATTATTATTTATTTCAAAGAAATTTGGATTCGAAGTTGAAAAAGTTGTTCCCACCGCTCCTATTCAAACTCGGCGCACTCTTATGACGTCATAGGACGGAGTGCCGTGAAACGTGACGTAAACGCAGACTCCGTGATTTCTGAAGACTAGCGGTGCGGTCTGGCAGCAGCCGAAATGAAAGCTACCGCCGCCGCACGTTGAAGGCATCTATAGAGGGTCGCCACCGTCGCTTCGTTTACGTTTGCAATGGCGTCTTGCCAGCGTTACGATGGATCCCGTTCCTGAACCCGACGACGAAGTTCTCGCAAAAACTCCGGCCTGAATTTCAGCGACCTCAGCCCCACAGAGCGTGCGATGCTTTTGAGGGAGCACGGTTAGGTTATGCGCCGGCGGGTCGTTTCCCCCTTCCGCCGTGAGCAGCCCGTTGCAAATTAAATATCATAACCCCAGTGCGGGGAGTCGCGAGGCGCGAGGACAAGGTCGGCGTGTCGTGCCCATCGGAGGCTGGCCGGGGCTTTGGGGCCAACGGATTGTGATTCCTTGAACGGCGCGGTTGCACGGTGCAGGAGGCGGTGTCGAGGAGGTCTCCCGCGGTTGCAAGGGCCAGGTTATTTATTTATTTTTTTGCCACAAGAAATGGATGGGTGCTCAAGGGCGGTCGCGTTTAAAGTGGGCGCCTTGAAACTAAAGTCGACGCTTCAACGGCTTCCGCGCGTTTCCGGAGGTACGGGGTCCACTATGGGGCTCTCTCGCCCACTTGCATGTGCCTTCAGATGTTTACTGTGAATGGATTAAATTAGCCGAGAGCTCGAAAAGAACAGCTCCGCCTAACTGCCGAAGCTGCTGAATGACGACACAACGCGCACCTCGCCGCGGAGCCGAGTCGGTCTGGCCGGGCCGGCGGCGGCCGGTGCACTCTGCGCGAAATAGAAACATGCTCCATGTCTCCGCCAGTGCGGTCAGACGAACGCGTCGGCGGTCAAGCGCAGTTGGAGTATAGAGGGTCTCGCTTTGGCCGACGTGACGTAGCCGTGCAGAGCGCGCGCGCGCGTTACACCAGAGTATAAACGCGCCTTAGCAGAGCCTGCGCTTACCCGCTAACCAACGTATTCGGTGGCGGCATCTATGGGAACCACTGAAACCCTTCCCGCCCACTTACTGAATTAAAAAAAGAAGCCTGCGTCGCGGCTCGGAATCGAACCACAGCCTCTGACATTTGAGGCGGAGACGCCACCACTCCGCCACGGTGGCTCACGATTTAAGCGTGAATAAAGGCGCATCTAGTGAGTGCACTCTTCCGATGCAGAAGTATCCGCGCTTTCGCTAGGTATATCCTGGCCTAACAGAGCTATAGGTCTCCAGCTTATTTTATGCTTTGCATTTTGCAATCACTCAGTTCAGTCCTTGGGCGCGGCCGGGCAGCCACCAAACCACGTGACGTGATGTCACGACAGCCGGAGGAAAAGCTGGGCCCCAACTCGCGCGGTCGCGCGCGGCCGCAGCCACCACCTGACTCCCGCTCCTCCCGCTAGGGGCGCTGCGCCGGCGCGTGACGTCACGGAGGAAAAGCTGGGCCCCAACTGGCGCGGTCGCACGCGGCCGCAGCCACCACCTGACTCCCGCTCCTCCCGCTAGGGGCGCTGCGCTATGATTGACGTCACGGCATATGTATAAAAGAGCTGCGCTCCTTCGCCGGGACAGTCTTATACCCCTGTCACACGGGCATTTCGAGGGCCCTCGAACCGATAGTCTATCGACTCAAAGGCGATCGAGCGGTGCTACACGGGCAGTTTCAATGGCGATCGAGTCAATAGCCTATCGAGTCAACGGAGCAGCACGGAACTCCATCGAGATATGAAACGCATTCTTGGCTTAACCAAGCTAAGCCTGGCCATTTTTTTCTTAACTGCCTTGTACCTTGTCTCCCGTCCCTAATATAACGATTTCCGTTAAGTAGTTTGTAGTTGACTGGCACAGCCGGGAATGTTTCGTCGGGCGAGCGTGCGAAGACACAAGTGCTCTTTATACTGCGAACTGCCTTGTACGGTCACCGACCATAGTGCTATCATAGCTTTTCATCGACCGTGGCGATCATCTGACCAGCCTTAACAGGCTCCTTCAAAGGTTAACTAGCCCTTGAAGCGGCCCTTGGAGTTCCTGTGCTTTTCGGCGCTTGTAATTCGAGGCGCGTCAAAAACAAAACCACGGGGCACGCAAAGCTAATAGACGCGAAGCGCCATAGAAAATCGAAACTCTCCAGGCCGCCTGTGGCGCCGCAAAGCATCGGTTTCCTTTGCTTCCAACATTCAGGTTGTCTTTTGTCTGTCTTCCTTGTATCGATTTTAAAAGGAATCTTACTTCAATATTCAACCGCGAAACCTTCTTTTGTCAGCCTCAGAGATTCGCGGTTTCCATATAGGAAGGAAAATTCCTCCAAGGTGGCGTCTCTTCTCCTATGACGTCTTCACACTTGTACTTGCGAGATTGGCCTGTGGCGGCAATACCTGTATTTTGGTTCTTGCTATTTTTTACCTTACAAGAGCTTTGTTTTCAGTAAGAGTGGCGTTTTTGTGATAAGGAGCTGGTATTCTATGGATACAAGCCAACTTCAGTTTCTCCTCAGTGTCCCTTTAACTAGCCGTCTTGTATTCATTACAACTGGCAAAAATTTCTTGAGTATGTACTAGATGCACTGCGTAGCGAGTACCACTCAACAGCTGACTATCTTGGCCGCCTTCCTGTACACTGCCGGAAATGTGGATGCCCGCCACACTTACCCAGCACCACTCTTCTGTTCCGCCATAAGGACGTGACTTATTTTATTTCGTGACTTGTGAGGTAATGGAAGCATTTATTAGTAGGAAAAACCAGTGCCTCAGTCAGCCTTCCGAGGCCGTCAGATAAAGAGCTCCGTTACTTAGAAAACCCGCTACCGTCTGCTCATGGCTAGTATCTTTTTCTGTGCAAGGTTTTATGTGTTTCAACTTTCTCCACTCGGTCGTGATGTGCGCAGTTTCCGGTGGTTTCTCTGTATATATATTCCTTCGCCTTTTCATGCAAACTTTAGCACGTGTGGTGCCCCCTCCTCTTGTGCGTCCGTCTAGTTTGTGCTGTTTTTCGCAATCAACCTTCACTTTCATTCCTATGCATTGTGAACAAGCTAAGCCCTCGTAGCGGGCCTTGGTCTGCGCTCGATTGGTCAGCGCTCGACGCCCGAGGAAGACAAGAGGAACCAGCCCAGAACATCGGTGGCAGCGCCTCGGTTACTTTCCTATTAGTGCGAAAGCACTCACACACTCACCAACACCGACCAAGAATCTTCTCCGTCCGACCTTTCTTGCGTCGACACCTAGCAACAGTGACGTCATGTTGAACTTTAAAAAAACATGAAACACAGATACGTCCCAATTTCGTCTGGCCGCCTCCGAATTTGACCGCACCCAACACTATGCTGACCTCCAAATTTGCTCCGGGCACCACCAAAATTTCGCCCATTTACCCACGATTCGCCGCGGTGGCTCAATTGTTAGAGCGCTCGGCTACTGAGCTGGATTACCGGGTTCGAACACGACCGCGGCGGCCGCGTTTTCGATGGAGGCGAAACGCAAAAGGCGCCCGAGTGCTGTGCGATGTTAGTGCACGTTAAATAACCCCATGTGGTCGAAATTATTCTGGAGCCCTCCACTACGGCACCTCTCTTCCTTTCTTCTTTCACTCCCTCCTTTATCCCTTCCCGCGCGGCCTGGTTCGGGTGTCCACCGTGATATGTGAGACAATTACTGCGCCATTTCCTTTCCTCAAAAACCAATTTTCAATTTTTCCGCCCCAAAAATTTGACCTTGGCCGATTAGCGCCGAAATCGATGTCCGGCCATATTTAACCGCGCCCAAGACAATAGCGACCTCCACATTTGGCCGGCGCCGCCCCAAAAATTTGGTCCACCCGCCCCCAGAAATTGACCTCGGCCGATTTCGACCAAAACCTATGTCCAGCCATAATTAACCACACCCAACATGGTGACCTCCAAATTTTGCCCGGGCCACTCCGAAAATTTGCTCCAACCAGCCCCGAAATTTGACCTCGGCTGCTTTGGACCAAAATCGATGTCCAACCATAACAGATCATGCCCAACACTATGCATGGCCACCTCCAGATTTGGGCCGAGCCATTTGCAAAACTTGGCCGGGCGACTGCAAGAAAAAAAAAGCCAATGATTTCGCGCTATAGTTTAACGAAGTTAAAACCCTAACAATTTTTTGGGCGCATTTGGCTCGACTCAGCGGCTGTTTTGAAAGAATATTGAGAATCTGGGGCGTCCAGAGGCGCATCGCAGGGATGCTGTTCGCAAGGCGTCGTTTAGTATGCCACGAGCAGTGGCTTCACAACGCGACTGCAACGTTCCGTCATATTTTACTGATAACACATGGTCTTCTGCTGCCGGGCACATGCGCTGCTGCACGTGTATCACGGAGAATTTTGGACTTGGATTACTCTTCGCACAAGGCGTCGGCCGTCACCGCTCAGCAAAGACTGCATCCTGGACAATGCGACGTGCCGTACACACAGAAATCAATACAGCTGAGCCTTCTATTTCTATAACCAGCCGACATATGCCTTAAAGTTGAAAGCAAGCTTCGATCGCCTAATCGACTGGCCCGACGGCATACTGTCACTGAACGACAGGATCACAAGGCAAGTACGCGCCAGGAGATCGATTGGATTGTTTATCTCTTGATGCGTTTGCTGCTCGTATTCTTTTCTAGCCGAGGAAAAATCGGGCAGCGACGCTAGAACGGGTGCCAAAACTGCGTCGGGTCGATGTGATGACGTGCGCTTATGTTATGCGAAGAGTCCGCGTTGCTGTGCTGCTTATTTATCATTAGTCGGCCTACTGCAAACTTCGGGCCATATCGAACGAATGTGGCGCGACGGTTGTGTTCGTCACGGAGTTCAACGGACCTGGCAGCTTTGTAACGGTGTACGAAGCTGTCTAATTCTATAGCAATAAATCTGAAGCAGTTCGGCGCAGTATTTATGATTTCCTATCAGGATGGCGCAGCTAATCTGGTTTGGCGTAGTTTCGCGCGAGCGTGAAATCCTTGTGCGTGTTTCAAGCTAAAGCCCGTATTATATCGAAAAACAAGAGCAAAGAGACAGGTTGACAGGTGCGATTTCAGATGCTGTTGCCAGTCTGAAGGAAGGCCGCACGGTGTCATCTCTGCTTCGTTCGCCTTGACTAGTGCTTTAAAGTCAAGGGGGCGTGGCCCCCGCCAATATTGGCAACGGGTCTGAGACCCCGGGCCCGTGCTAGAATGTAGGAACTGATTCCGAAGCAAGCAACCATTTTTTATCCTTGTCAGTGGTGGTCGGAACATTTCTTCTCTATCGTTCTGAAATTTTCGCACTGATAGTTGGTAAGAGTCATTAACATGTTTTCTAAAACCCGAGGCGTAGAAAAATACAAAGTTGGCAGCGTTACACAAAGGGTAGAACAAAAGTGGAAGCCCGTGCACTCACACCACCTTCGAGTCAGTCCCGAGCTGGCCGCTCAGCTCCAAGGATGCAAAGCAACGAGCACACTAGCAGAGCTTGCGGATGGTTTGTTTCAGGACCTGTGCTCAAATCACTTGCGACACCCCTTCGATGCCGCAAGACTTTAAAAGGGACCCTGAAATGAATCAGATGACCACATTCTAGTGCAGCGGATCTGAAGAGGTGGTCACTGTGGGTATTCGAGTCAAATTTAAAAGCTCTGCAATTTAGAAATAATTTTAAAAAATCGCTGCTCGCAGTAGCTATCAACCAATTAGGGCGACACACCTAACTGCGCGTGTCCCCTTCCCCGATGACGTCAGTGGGCAGACGGGGCAAGCTGGAAGGCTGGCCCTTCTGCACACTGACGTCATCGGGGAAGGGGACACGCGCAGTTAGGTGTGTCGCCCTAATAGGTTACGAGCTGGTCAGAGTTCCAATGACTTTATTGGGAGCTGCTGCGAGCAGCGATTTTTGAAAATATTTCTAAATTCTACGGTTCGCGCAGTGCTTTCAAATTAGACTCGAATACCAACAAAGACCACTTGTAGACAACTGTTGAACTAAAATATGCCCATCTAAATGATTTCAGGGTCTCCTTAAGGACTGGCCTTGACGAATAAAGAGAATTCTGGCATGTGCTTTTCGTTTAAGACATCAGCCGTACTGTACGGATTAAAGGCTCATGTCGTAGTCCCTTCCAGTGTGTGTGTGTTTTTTATGGCGACCAGCTGTAGCGGGTCGTTCGGCTCAATCTTGGAGTCGTCCTCGTCGGCGCCCCTGTACGTCACACACTGCACGCCCTCCCAACCTTCACAACCTCCAACACCAAATCACGTGGGCTCCGGGCCTCGAGGGAAACGAGGTCGCGGACCTGTCAGCTCGAGGGCACACCGACCGAGCGACAGACACCCCCCGACCCGGACACCACCC
Organism: Amblyomma americanum; assembly: GCF_052857255.1. Taxonomy (NCBI): domain Eukaryota; kingdom Metazoa; phylum Arthropoda; class Arachnida; order Ixodida; family Ixodidae; genus Amblyomma; species Amblyomma americanum. The sequence continues at coordinate 336,127,128 of NC_135497.1, forward strand.
CCGAAATCTCCACTGCCTACAGTAGACGGCTTCAATACTTTAGGACGCTTCGTCAGCAATACCCCCCACCGCATAAAATGCTAAATGCTCAGGAGGCGGGCGAATGGAGGCAACTCCAGACCGACACCTTTCCTAATCCATATAAATAGCACATTGTTTTCCCGGGCCGTTACGAAGGCTCCTGCCCGTGGGGCGAACAACGTCCCACAACATACCACATTACAATCGGGTGCGTCGGGCCAAAACCATTGGAACGGAAATTTCCTAGAACGAAGGAGCAGTGGGAGGCCACTCAGAACAGCTCGGACCTTGCCATTCAGCAACCGGGAGGCAGCGAGAGCCACTGGGGTCCTGGAATGAGGACACCACCCGTTCTGTAACCTTTCATTTTCTTATTTTCTTTCTTTATGAAATGTTTTCAACAACAACCTACAGTCCCCCCCCCCCCATTAAATATCACACCCGGCTTCTGCAGCATTCTTAGCAAAGGCTCCCCGCAAAGACTGTAGCTCACCCGTGGCGCTAATGTGAGTGCAGCGACATAAACGCATATTCCTCACCATAACCCGGAGATTGCAATTCATCACCACAAGAGTAAACGTCCGATCGGTTTATTTCCCCTTTGGTACTGCCTAAATGTTATACATTCAATGAATGCGCGTAAATAAGACAATCGTTTGGCGTTGCGTTCGTGTCGCCACCCTGCCCTCATTCACGTGTGCGGCTGTCAAACTTTATAGAATATACCGCAGCTAGTTCATTTGAACGTTGTATTTACTGTACCACTGAATCGTAGATATGAGGCTTCTCATTGTAGTACAACGATGCTGTTTGCCAAATGCTTCAGTGGGCGTCGGTTTTCAAATAAACCGCCGAAGCCTAAGGCAGGTAGTTGCATCAGAGTCACGTGAGCTGCCGAAAGCTCCACCGGAAACCGCACTCTCCGGATCGACGGTGTGTCGCCGACGGCTATCCATCGCTGATGCGGCCTGAAGCTAGGAGAAGCCAGGGCCGGTCAGGGCGCACGAAATTTGCTCGAACTGTGTTTAGTGCGTACGCTGGTAGCCACGGCGTGGCGTAACTAGTTACACGGAGTTGTTCCAAAACGCTGCTGAAGTTGTGCACGCTCTCCAACCTAGTTTTCGATCGGGCGCGAGTCGTCGGCGATACCGCAGCTATTCTTACAGGTGCAGCGCAGACATGCCATGCACAAAGTCTTTATCCCTGCGTTTCACTAGCGGCGTGAGTTTGGGGGTTAACGCCGAGCATTCCAACTTGGCTTCGAGAAGGTACTGCATCTACTGTAGACATCTGACGCGCAGAGGCCGTATAACGCGAGTACGTCGCGTAAAAGGCGACTTCACACACTTGGAAGCCTCAGTCCACCGAGGTGCAGCTCATTCAGGGCGTTGAAAAGGACACTGCTTTGCGATGAACGCCAAAGCTAGAGCGGGCGTGGCAGGCACAGAAGCAAAGACGTCTTGGCGAAGGCCACACGATCGAGCAACGCGGCCTAACGGCGAGGGTGCAGTACGCGGGGTTCTCTATGCGACCACAAAAGTGCTGCGTCGAAACTACAGCGCACGTGTGACTGGCATAATAAGCAGCGCGGTGCGGCAGCTAATAACTTGTCTAAAGAAAACCAAACACGGGGTTGCAGTAAATTCAAGAAACATTTTGGGTGTCACACGTTGGCCGTCTACTTCTGCACCTCCATTTAGTGTCTACACACACTGCATAGCACAACCTACTATGTCTGCCCACGAACTGTTTTCATTGCAAATCTTGCTTTTGACCTCCCATGTTATGAACATTGACTAACACACACATAATTGCATGCTTTCACTGTTTCGAGTCTGTTTGCAGCAGCATGGCTTTATAATAAAGTGAGGACTTCTCTGTGCTAGGGGATAACTGAGATTTTATTTCTGGCTCGGTTACACAGGTGTGATTAGAAGGGATAGAGATATGGTTCTGCTGCGCAGCAGCCCGAGAGGCGACGCTTGCAACGTGAGACGCCGTCTGCTCCGTGTTCACATGAGGGTGAGGAGGAAGGCGGCGGCCGACGGCCCGCTCGTCTGGTGCGTTGCTCGCGGCTCCTACGTTTGCCGGGTTCACCGTCGTCATCCGACGATAAAATCGTGCAGTCTGTTGGGGAGCATTCTTGCCCTTTGGGGTCGCGCCGGCGTGTGAGTCACTGCAGGGCGCTGCTGGATTTCTTGCCCCTTAGTTTCAGCTTCAGCAACGCTTTCCTTTGGCAGGCTGGTTCAGAACACTGTCTCCCACGTTGATTTCGTATGATCTGTCGTCAACTCCTTTTGTAGCAGTTCCTTCGTCCATGCTCAGCATCTGATGGGGCGGACAGTTACCTCTTGTCCTTCTTGCAATGTTGGTAAGTCCTTCGCATGGCTGTCGTGATAAAAGATTGTTCTTTGCCTTCTTTCACGTTTCTTGTCTGTCACATATAGTGGTTTTGGTTGCAACAGCTAGCTCGCTAGCTCGCAGTCCTTGTAGCTGTGTTTTTCGGAAGTTTTGGAACGCCAGTTGTGGTTCCGAACTGCTTTCTTCCGCTTTCTTCAATAGGAGTTTTGCAGTTTTCACCGCTGATTCGGCCATTCCGTTTGGGCGTGGACATCCCGGGCTTCAGGTTTTGTGGCCGAAGTTCTAGCTCTTTCATTTTGGCGGTAAAATTCAGCGCGAACGGACGAAGGACACAAAAAAGGGGACAAAACAAGCGCTACATCCAACTCGCCCAACTCCCATTCTTGGATGAACTACATCGAGTAGCTACATCCAACTCGCCCAACTCACCATTCCTCTGTTCCAGCTCTTTGCCAACTTCTTAAATTCCTCGCTCGCGAACTGCGGTCCATTGTCGCTCACTAGCACTCTTGGTATTCCGTATCTGGCGAAGTGGGCTTTCAGCCTGTGTATCACATGGTTTGACGTGGTTGCCTTTAGTTGGTCCACTTCCCAATAGCTGCTGAAGTAATCAACTGTCACCAGAAAGTTCTTTCCTTTTGTGCTCGAAGATGTCGCATCCGACTCGTTCCCACGGGTGCCTCGGTTCCGGGTGAAGCATGAGAGTTTCTCTCCGCCGCGAACGCGAATGCTTTTGGCACACTTCACATCTTGCAATGTAGTCTTTCAGTTCTCTCAATTCCCATGTGTGCTGCGTGAAGCTTCTCTGATTTCCCGACGTAGAGACATTGGGACGAGCAGTCGTAATCCTTGTAGATGAGGTCATCTTCAACTGCAAGTTGCCATGGTGCGTCTTTGAGAGCTTTCTGAGTGGTCCCGGCACTCGTGAGATTCTTGGCAGTAATCTGGAGAGGTAGTTAATCATTCCACAAAATCGCTGCACGTCTTGCACATCAGTTGGTTGAGGCATTTTTTGAATTTCCTTTGTCTTATCAGGATCCACTTTCAGTCCCTCCTTGGTCAGTACATGTCCCAGGAAAACGGTTGTGGTTGTGCGTAGTCGTGTCTTCTCCCTGTTGAGACGCATTTCTGTCTGTCGGCATCGATGAAGAAGGTTTTCCAGCTTTCTGTCGTGATCTTCACGCCCATCCTTTTCAGTTTCACCTACTCCGCAGACAAGGTAGGCGGCCAACGGTATCGACCATTGGGCATTTGGAACGTGGTCTTGAGGCTTGATTCTTCATCGAGACAGCATTGCCAGTATCCCTCTCGAAGATCTAATTTTGAAAAAATCTTGGATTTTGCAAGCTCCGGTAGGACATCGTCGAGAGTAGGCAGCGTGTGGCGCTCTCTTTCCAGCGCTTCATTTAGCGCTTCTGGGTCTATGCAGATTCTCATGTCGCCATTTTTCTTCGTTGCCACGACCATTCGGCTCAACCAGTGCGTTGGCTTTTTATGACTCCTCTTTTTTCCATCCTCGCCAGGGTTTTCTCCAATTGTGGTTTTATGCTGACAGACACTCTGCAGCTTGTGATGGCTTTCGGGATTGCTTATTGTTTAGTTACAAGGTGTACTTGTCTCGGTAGCATTCCTAAAGTTTCTCCAAAGACGTCTGGGTATTTTTACGCTAACCACCTTGTGAGGTCTTCTTCTGGAGCGTCAACCGTAGCTACTAAGTTGTAGTCAGTTGTTATGAGACCCACTTTTTCTGCTGTTGTCCTTCCGATTAGAGGTGTGAGCTCGTCTCCAACAACTACGAATTCCAGGACATGCTTCTTTCCATCTGCGGATTTTACCTCAAGTTGGGCTTTGCCTTTCGAGCAAACTTTGCTTCCATTCCATGCCCGCAGTGTCGTTGAGCTCGCTCTCAGCTGCTGTGGACGGACGTGTTTGGCTGTTATCACAACTGCCGCTCCACTGTCTACTTGAAATTTTACTTCGTTTCCGCTCACTTCTAGGAGTGTGTAGACTGAGCTGGGCTTTTCATTGTTGACTGCCAATATGCCCTCTTCGTCGCTATCGACCCCCAAACGAGTCACTACCCTGCTGCGTTTGCATACTGCTGCCAAGTGATTCTTCTTTTTGCACTTGATGCAGGCTGTTCTTTTGCGTTCGTGGCTTCCTCCGCAGTACTTGCATTTTGTTCCAATCGCCATCGAAGGAGGTTTTCCTTTTTCTTTACAGCTTTTACTGTTGAAGGTGTGACGATTATGCTCCCTTACAGCGTTGATTTCGCTCTCGCTTGCAGCTGATCCCTCTTTAAACACTTTCGTCTGAAGTTGTGTAGCCTCGTGAGCAAGACACACTTTGACAACTTTCTCGAGGGTTAGATCAACGAGCTTTAGGATGTCCGCTCGCGCTCACTCGTCCTGAATTCCACAGACAATCTGGTCGCGGATCACTTTATCTCGTTCGTTTCCGAACCCGCAGTCGCGCGCTTTCAATTTCAAATCCGTGAGAAAATTATCGAACTGCTCGGATCCAGATGCTGCATTCCAGATCGGAAGACGTATCGCGAGTACAGTTCGTTGTGCTTCGGTAGAAAGTGCGCATCGAGAAGGCTTGAACACATGCGTGTAGTCAAATTCTGGGTGTGGTCTTGCTTCGGACGTCTCCCCGAAGTCCAAAGTGTTGTAAATGTCGAGAAGTGTGCAGCCTCCGACGGTCAAAAGAAGTGCCGGTCGGGAGCTGCTCTCGCTGTGTTCATTGCTTTGAGGTACAGCGTGAAGCTATGCTTGAAGGCTCGCCATTGTTCCGCTGCGTTGCCAGTGGAGTCTAATTTCGCAGGTGGTGGTATCTTCTCTATGGTTGATGCGCTGACGGTACTTTTATACTTCTGACGACATGTTTCGTGCCTGTTTACAGCAGGATGGCTTAATAAACTGAGGACTTCTCTGTGCTAGGGGATAACTGAGATTTTATTTCTGGCTCGGCTACACAGGTGTGATTAGAAGGAATACAGATATTGTTCTGCTGCGCAGCAGCTCGAGAGGCGACGCTTGCAACGTGAGACGTCGTCTGCTCCGTGTTTACATGAGGGTGAGGAGGAAGGCGGCGGCCGAGCGTGTTTCCAAAAGTTGCGGTTACGTCACTAAACAAAAACACAAGCAAAACAAAACGATTACGCCGCTTACGTTTGTTCGAGCATACCAATTTTTGCACAAACTGAAATGCATTGTTAATAAAATGGTCTGCAGCATTAAAACTTCTCAACAGCGATCCGCCGCCTACATCGGCCGCCTACATCGGCGTGGCGCGCTCGCTTTCGCTAGCTTTTGCTTGGCTGCGTGTTCACGTCTGCCTGGCCAGCCTGGCTGCGATGTGTAAAGTGTCATACCTAAGGAAGATGTAGCGGGGTGAAATCGCGCAACGGACCGCCACTGTGCAGGTTCGAAAGGAAGAATGCTGAAGATGTCATATGCCGCATCGCACGCGGTCACGCCGCGGGCTCGCGGTGCGTTTATACTTGCACAATTTTGTTCAGAATTAGAAACGTCCCAAATACGATCTATGCTAGCTATATATACAGCTTGTCGGGCCTTATAGTTCAGTGAGGTTGTCTCTGAAAAACGACTATTCCATTTTTGGCCTCATAACAGCGAGACTGAACACAGCCCCCAGTGGAACTATATGCGCGTCTTTGAATTTCAACACACCGTTGTATTCTTCGATCGCCAGAGATGCACGTGAAAACGTTCGGCCAGCACAGACAAAATAGATTTACTTTCAAGACATTGTACGCCACCGTGATATCAACCTGCAAACGAATAGAAGTAATAAATGTAGCATTCGCGCATTCACATGCAACCTGAATGATACTCGTAGTTGGAACCTGGTTGCATTGCCTTTGTTATAAATGACAAGATTTTTTAAAACGGGTGGTTTCTGTATGATATGTGTATATGTAAGGCAACAGTTCGGTTGCAAATGCAAAATTCTGTGTGCACTATCTTAAATTTATTCTTTTGTTTGTGTACGGCAGGTTTCACTGCCATACGGTTTGACGATGTTGTCTTGCTTATCAAAGAAGGTGGCGAGCTGACGCAACCGGAGGTGGAAGGCCACGGTGCATGTTAAGCACAAAAACATGACCAAAAGCTTAAAAAGCTTGGGTGCCGCATACCCTGCCCTTAGGAGTACAATTCAATAGCACAAGATCCCTTTCGCGCAACAACTCCTCCTCTTTCATAGGTTCATAAATTGTGGGGAGTCCGCATACCACTCTTGGTGCAGTGGTTAAGCCATGCGCCAGTGCCCCGGCAGGTGGTTGTTTCAAACACAGCCACCGGTGGAGCTTGCGAGACACAGATTGCTCTTCCTGAGCTCCCATAAGGCTCATTTTTGCGGGTAGTTATTTGAGAGGCTGTCTTATCTCTCACCCAATGAGCCGGTCCGCAGTTCCATGGTGAGCAGGTGGGAATTGCATTGAAATTGTTTGAATTGATTTCACTGCCACCTGCTTTTTCGTGACATGGACGGACAGAAGCCCACTTTCTTGCGAATGGGACATCGAATGCTGTCGCATTAAAAAGGTATTATATATTCCTTTTGCTAAGCTCCCATGTGCAGTCGTGTAGTAGGCCACACAGCACAAGCATGACCGCACAGTTGAAAGCGCCAATGCCTCACACCTTTAGCATTTGGGCAGTAAAGTGAAATCACTGTTCATTAGGCTCTTTGCTGAGGGACTGTCACCATTCGGAACCTGTACACCTGTCTGAAAGGAGACTCGCTGTTGAGGACACTGCAGACTCAGGGCAACTTCCTAGCAGTCATTTAAACCTGACTAAGAGTATCGTGCACATTATCTGTGCTGCAACATAAACACGGCATGGTTGTCAGTCTGCTGAAAAAGCTGCAAGAGAAACTTCCTGGGCTTGCAATTAAAAAAATCAGCTGGTTTCAGCCCCGCATGAAGCCTCTCATGAAGAGCCAGCTCCCACATGAATTAAGATAGCCTCATAAGAAGTTCTCTTTGTTAGCATAAATCGAAATATATTTCCATGGTCTAGGCATTCTCATGAATGTACACAAGAAAATTTCCAGGCATAGGGCTAGCAGTTATCACTCCATGGGTCTCTGTGTATTGATAAACCTACAATATGGCCTAATGACACAGATTTAGTTACTGAATACATACTTTTCTGGAAAGACAACCCAGAATTACAAATACTAGCATGAAATATGACAAACTTGTGAGCTATTTGGCCACTCGGAGTAGAAACCTAATTTAGAATGTAGAAGGCTGCTTAGAGTGCCCCTGTTATTACACAATTTCAGAAGATATAACAACATGCGAGTACAGTGACTACTTCCTAACTTCCAGTAGCACTTAGGCTGCAGAACTGGTGCGTTTTTTATATTAAAATGCCATAACAGACACATCTTCATTAAAATGCATGTATAATCTGACAAGAATATAATGAAGTTATGGTGTATTCCAAGCCAACCCCGCCTTGGTGATGAGGCATGCAGTGCCTTGGATTTATTTCAACTGCCTGGATTGTTTCACGTGATTGGTAATAATGTGCGCGGAGTTTAGTTTTTGAACTCAGTCTGCATCAGAAATAGTCTCCTCTCACAAGGAATCAAACATGTAACATAGCTCGTGCAGCAGAATGGCTTCGTCACTGCATCACCACAGAGGCCAGGTCACATTTTCTGAAGGTTTCACTCCATGAAGTCAATAAAACAAGCATGGCAAAAGAATGTATAGCAGTAAAGGTGAACATGGAAGAGCAAAAATAGCAAGGAGAGCACTGAACTTGATACATATGTAACAATGACGGTCTATGAAGCTACACGCAGCAGTGCGACGTAATGTGTTACTTAACACTAACACTCAGTACGAACCTTTCCACAGTGGAACATTTTTCACCTTGTTGATGTGGCACATAGAAATCAATATTGTGCTTCTGGTTCATGTTTAACGACCCAAAGCGACTCAGGCTATGGGACGCCGCAGTGGAGGGCTCTGGAAAATTTTCGACCGCCTGAGCTTCTTTTACGTGCACTGACATCGCACAGTACACGGACCTCTAGCATTTCACCTCCATCGAAATGCGACCGCCGCAGCCAGGATCGAACCCGCGTCTTTCGGGTCAGCAGCCGAGCACCATAACCAGAGCCACCGCAGCGGCTGTGTTTCTGATTAATTATGATAAATTGTTTTCATTCGTATACCAAAACCATATGTATACTTAACTTTGAACTACTTTATGTAGAGTAAAAGGTTAACCTCAATAGCTTACCTTATGTGCCGATTAGCACATTGTAAGGTGCACTGACATAATTGGGTGCTTTCAGGATGTCTGTTAGCTTTCTTTTCATTAACAAGTAAAAAAGAAACAATGCAACTTCTGAGCTTTTAAGTGAACTGTGAGCGCATCGCTTAGTGCTGGGACAAATAAAGCATTCATGAATTAGTGTTAGTTAACTGGCAATGAAAAACATTCTTACATCGGCTTGAATCCATCTCTAGCACGTCATTTCTTTTTACTCTTGGAACAGTGTTGTTGTGATACCAAGCATGAACACTGCTTATGAATGAAGTACGAATAAGCATAAAAAGGATGCTTGAAAGTTAATGCTGACTGTATATTGCTGCAGAACTGGCACACGGGCTAGTTGGTCTTCATCATCAGACAGTTAAGGCAAATGACAGCAATGTAATAAAAATAATTTATTCCTGCATGCAAATAGTACATGAGTTCGCTGTATCACCCAAACTGCAACGTCTCAACAGGGTACAGTACCTGGCAATCAGTACAAGTGGTGTAACACAAATCAGTTGCATGAAAGATGCACAAATCATACCACAAACATACAGATAGGTTTTCAGTGAACTTTTTCAATATGCAGAGAAAATACCAGTGAGGTGCTGAATCCGCATTTGTGGATGCGACTTGACCAGCATCAGACCAGTGTTTATGGAATGCAGTTCCTACAAACACAGATGAAATAAATTGTGTTGGAATCTGAAAGGTCATGTAAAAACATATTAAGCCAGGCATGTAAAATGAGCACAGATAATCACTTTCAAAATTTGCGCCTCCATGTTGTACAGTAGCCCTGGTATGGCTTTGGTAAGTTTGTCTTGGTTTGCTTGTCTTGCAAATGTTAACACATCAGAATGCATAAAATGTGCTCATTTTGCTACATAGCGATTTCATATGCAGGAAAAAAATTATATCATTCAGACCTTTAAAACTGTTCTGACCCTCAATTTGCACATACGAGGTTGTAGCATGGTGTAGTGGTCCGCCGCCAAGGACTACGACGTACCCCAGCACCCCTGCCAAGCGTGAACAAATTCGATTTTTTGTGACTGCACAGTGGAATGGCGGCGGCATGCTGTCCCATTCGCATCTGACTGAGCGGGTCCTGTCAAATATATTTTGTGGAGACCCGACGACTTGTGTCGGTACTTCTCCACAAATTTGGTGACTCTGGACTTCGCTTCTTTGCACTCTGCTCCCGAGCTGCGCTTGCCTCAACCGCTTAGCAAGACCTACCGCCGCCCAGAGCTCGAGACCCCAGCTGCCTTTGCTTGCCTGCCTTCCATCGTGCAGCCAAGGCCATGGATTCCTTTGCTCACGTACCGACTCCGTTGCCTCTTACGCCACCGCCTCATGAGCCCGTGGTCTCGGCCCTCAAGCTCCCAAACTTCTGGTCACTAGACTCAGAACTTTGGTTCCTGACCATCAAGGCCTTGTTCTGTCAGCACCATGTCAATTTGCAGATGACCATGTTCCACCACGTCATTGGTGCGCTCATGCCTACAACTGCTGCGGCTGTTTGCGACGACCTACGTTCTCCGCCTGACGATCGCCCCTATGATCATTTTAAGGCGACGCACATCCAGTGCACTTCCGAAACGGAGCAACATCATCTGCAGCAGCTCCTTACCTCGGAGATTGCAAGCCTACCGAGCTGCTGCGTCGTATGAACGCCCTGGCTGGAAATGTGGCTACTGCACACAACAGCGCACTCCTCCAGGACCTCTTCCTGCAGCAGCTGCCTCCGCAGGTGAGCATGATCCTGAGCGTGCCTTTGTCTCAGACCCTGGAATCCCTGGCCGATAAGATCAATGCCAATAAGATGGGAATCAGGTAGCGTTCAGGGACTGTGACCTTGTTAAGCGCATGGTAATCACCGCACGGTCGCCAGTCACAGCTCTTTTTGGGCACCATGTGGAGGGGCGATGCCCAAGGACTGCAGGAGGGAGAGACACATGAAGCCAAGGTCCACCATGTGTGCAAATTCATGTTTGGCAACAGCAAGGCGATACAGTGCGAGGCAACGAGCGCGAGCAAACATGGGAGGCCCAGTCATCAGAAGGTTGCGAGAGCATAATTCATCACTGGGAGATAGAAACTTTATGGGGGTTTAATGTCTCAAAGCGACTCGGGCTATGAGGGACGCCGTAGTGAGGGGCTCCAGAAATTTCAACCACCTGGGGTTCTTTAACGTGAACTCACATCGCACAGCACACGGGCCTCTAGAATTTTGCCTCCATCGAAATTCGACCTCTGCGGCTGGGATCGAACCCGTGGCTTTCAGATCAGTAGCCGAGCACTGTAACCACTTAGCCACCGCAGCGGCCTTTGGAGTATAATTAGTGCCTGAAGAGATATGTGACTTGGAAAGTCCACAAGTCTCAAAAAGAATTTATAATAAAACAAAACATCTTGCAGTAAAAGGTTTCAGATGATATTCTGAAGGACATGAATGTCTGGCTATCACTGTGTTTTCAAAACTGCTGGTTATAATTTTTGTTTGAACAATTCTCTTCTAGTAAATGTGCATGAAGCAAGAAAGCAAATTTTTGTGTGCACTGACATCACACAGCACATGTAATTTTTCTTCCATCAAAATATGGCCTGGATTTGATAGAGCGGCCTTGGGCTCGGCAGCCAAACGCCACAGCCACTGAGGTGGGTGGCTTTGTTTACATCCATTACAGTACTCTCGCGGTGAAATCTCTGTATGTGTTTGCGTGGTGATCCTTCGAAAGCAAGTGCGCAACTGTTGCTATAATGCTCTTTAGTCAACTGCAACCATGCGCAGGCCAGAAGTGCAGGAGGGCCTCTAAAGTGTGACAGAATCTGGTAGACATCCCTGTGTTTCAGTGCGAGCATCAGCATCAATAATGTGGAATCTCCAGCTATAAAGTGATTCTCTCTGCCAGTCTGCAAGTAGATGATGTCAATAGCACACTACTCGGTACTAATAACAGCCAGGCCACAACAGCAGGAGGGCCTCCAAAGAATTTGGTAAGCACACTGAATAGAATCTGCGATGCCACTCTTATGCCCTGTCTTCAGATGCTCCTGCCCAGGTTTTTTTTATAAACAGGTTCATTGTTTAGCAATGAGTGCGTCCATTTCTGTCACTGCTCCCAATGTGATCATGAAATAGCTGGAATATAGAGCACTCACCTGGTTAATTCTCATCACCCGAGGTTTTTGTGCACTACACCAATGATCCTTCCATGTTGGAAAGGCGTAACTACCTGCATTCACAACGCATCCGAACAGCATCGAAAAGCCCCCGAGTTCACAGTAGAAGGAGAAGTGAATAGACAGTTCTTTTCTTGAACAACCTTTTGATGCCGCGCTCTCATTTATTGTGTACAGGATGAGTGCCCACACATGGCCTCTAAAAAGAGCAGTTGCCACCCCTCTTCCCTTGAGTAAATACTACAAGCACATGGCCAGAAGACTTGAAAGCGAAGATCTTTGTGCAAGAGGCTCCTCAAAGCCATCATAAACTCACCGTAACGGCAGCTGCCAGGCTCTTCGCAATGAAAAGTGGCAGAACAAGAAACTCGTGAATACCTCATGTACCTAGCAGCGAGTCATTGGCCCACATCTCACGGTCTTGGGATATAGAGGTATCAAACTTGAATGTACAATAGCTGACGGCATGCCACCAACAGACACACATTCAGGCATGATTTAGAGTATCGTGTGTACAGAATTTTATCAAGTATACATTGGTGAAACGGAAAAAAACAGTGCCAAGGCTGCTACACCACTGCTAAGGTACTTTTGAGTGAGTTGGCTTATAGGTGTAAATCAGGACAGTGCCTGTATGAGTTAGTCTGAGTAGCACTCTTCTATCAGACTTACCTTGCTATGTCTACAAAAACAGGTCCTCAAATGCGCTTGCTGAAAAACACTGAAGCCAAAGGCCATGATAGACTTGGTCAAGCAATGCATATTAAAGAAGGAAAAGAACCTGCAGTGCCGGACATATCTGGAATCGCGGATTAATCGAACCACCAGGCACACTGTAGTCTCGGCAACGGCGCCTATTTGCATGCTTGTGCCCGACATCTATGACACATACTGAGCCACAAATTGCTACTCGTTTTCACTATGCACCACTTCACGTGAACAAGGCACCCTCGATACATTAGTGATGCTGGCGGGCTCTTCCTCTATCGACCTCAGCCCACAGTACGTGAACAGGGCTCCTGAGTGGAAGCCGAAACGTCTTTAGCTTCAAATTGATTCACTTACGGCCAGTGTTCCGATTCTTTCGTATTCATGCCTATCCGCAAACTAACGGTTGCCATCAAACTTCCGACTTCCTGAGCTAGTGAGCGCATTTCATTGCATTTTTGGCGTCCACGTATAACACTACTGCAAAGCTTGATTTGCGCCTACTCTAATATTTGACGCGTTCAACATCGCGAGACGCTGCCCGGTTTGCCGGAAGTGCATTACTTTACATCTTCCCAAGCTGAGTTTTGGGTTTCTGCTAGGTTACTTTCACACACCACAATAGCCTTGTCGCCAGATGAGCGCACCTGAGGTGGTCTATGACCTGAGACTTGCGACTTATGCGAGCAGTTCTCCGTTCCGGCGATGACGTTCACATGTCGTCCGAATCAAAGGGCTGTGCTTCATGGCCGATGCCTCTTGCGTTGACGAAATTCAGACTCGAACGGTTCGCTGTGTGGAGCGCATCGGGCCTAGGTTGCACGACGTGCTTGGGCTTCGGTTCCTTGATGCTTCCTGCCAAGACTCAAAGCGTGAATCTTCCCCCTGATATCCTTGATTCGGCTGCGAAGATCGTCGATGGTCTTAACTTCACCGCGAGCAGAATGCGTCAGCACTGTTAGCTTCAGTAACTATTTTGAATGCCTCAGAAAAAAGTTTGAAGAAAATCAACTTCCAATGCTTCTGTCCCTAGATCGAGCGTTCATGGCGGTTTGGATTTGGATTCGTTCGACTTCGAGCCTTTGTGTTTGGATACAAAGAGGCGAGGCTTTGCGAACTTTTTAAAAATATTTTGTTTCAATAATTTTGAAATCATATTTTTTAAATTAGACTCTATTTTTATGCTTATTTAGAAAAATTAGTTTTTCCAAAATTGTTGGTTTAAAACTTCGCTCAATTTAGCAGATTTTTTTGTCGCCACAGTTTTTTGGTTTCTAAGATGGCTGCGTCCATGAGTCGGACAATAACTCGGAGGTTTTGTTTCCTCCCAGGTTGGGGAATGAATGGTTTTCTTTTACATTTGCGTGGAAATATTTGTGCTGTATGTTCACAGTTTTCGCGCAATGCTTTTTTTTTTTAGTGGTGGTGTTTTTCTCACGCTTGCTTTTTGAAGACTGCTGTTCCCAGGACAGGTTTAGTTTACCTTTCAGTCACCGCAAATACTTGCTTCAGGGCGAGCCGGTCAGGGACTGCGACGCAGGCTCTGGCTGCTCTGCTCTGTTGGGAACGATCGGCTAAGTTTCATGTGGCTTCTCGTTTTGTGGGCTTTAAGCACGCGGTAAGGCGGTAAGCCCGGGCTATGTCTACCCAGTCTCCCGGCCAGGGGAGCTCCCCCTGGTCGGCTTCTCAATCCCCTGATCTGCCTTTGGAAGCTTTTTTGCGCAGCGGCGTCGGCAGTATCCCTGTTGCGCTGGTGTCTCAGGATGGCAGTGCAATCAAGATGACCAACCCTGGAGCTGTTCGGGCTGCGCTCCAGTAAGCCACTTCTCATTATGAGTCAGTCTCAGAGGTACGCCAGTTTGGACGCGGCGGGATTCTGTGTACAGTATTGTGCGTTTTTATCGCTGACACATTCAAAAATTTCCCAGCCTCAACCGCTGGCTCATTTGCGGTGAAACTGCACACAGAGCTTGCGTATTATGGTAACTTTTGTATCGTAGCAAGTTTGACAATGGTACTTACTTAGTTCAGGCGCACATGATGCGAAAACGTAAGCGTCTACGAGAGATCGGCGAGCCAAAACCCGCAGAGCGCAGACGACGCTTTTTCGCTGAGAACCGGCAGTGGCGCTGTGTGCAGTTTCACCGCAAACGAGCCAGCGGTTGAGGCGGGGAAATTTTTGAAAGTGTCGGCGATAAAAACGCACAATACTGTATATCGCCAGACCTCGACTGTGTCAGAGATTTACTAAAGGCCTCATTCTTTGCCTCGCTTCGGATAAGTTCATTTATCCCTTCATATCTGGCTTGCACGAAAGGTATCGTTCGAGGCGTGGACTCTTTCCTGTCTCCAGCAGAGACTCTTGAGCTTCTGTCTGCTGCAGGTGTTGTTGCTGTGCACCGCTGTAGCCGGGATGTAAACAACATGCGGGTGCCTACCGAATCTGTGATTGCCGCCTTTGTCGGAACTTCCTGCCCCTCTGAAATCAAGGCATGACTTCTAATTTTTCGGGTAGAACCTTTGTCATCTAGACCTTTGCCGTGCAACAACTGCTGGCGTAATGGCCATAGCGCCGGCGGTTGCAAATCCAACTTGCGGTGTTGTAACTGTGGGGATGGTCATGCAACGAGCACCTGCACTGAGCAGAACGAGAAGTGTTGCCTTTGCGGTGGGGCCCACTCTGCAAACTACTCAAATTGATCTTCCCGAGCGCAGGAAATCCAAATTGTAGAGCTAATTGACAGAAAACGCTGTTTGCGCCGTGACGCTATTGCACAGTTGAAAGAACGTGCCCACGGTTGTGCAGGTGTGACCGCTCGTCAAGGAGTCGTGTTAGACTCGACGCTGTCCCAGGCAATTGCGGCTGCCGAGGCGAAATGCAGATAGAACGTGGAATCTTGGAAGCTTTTAAAATAAAAAAGCCAGGCACTGATTGCATCAGCGATACGTCAGTCAAATTTTCTTCTAAAGAATACTGATTCATAAATGGGACATAGTCTCCACGTGCAAGATAGCAGTATTTTTAATGACGGACCTTTATTTTGCTTTTGTTTTCTTCCTTTTGTCGGCGTGTCCTGCTCATGCGCATGTGTGCCCTGCTCTGCTCGATTCCTTGGTCAAGTAAAAGGCACATACCCACGACGGGGAATTGGCCAGGGTTCAGTGAGGAGAGCTCAAAGAAGAGGGTAAACTGGAGCCAAGCTAATTCTTGTGCTTTGGGTGATATATCAGAATAATTATAATAGGAAAGAAGAAAACAAAATCCGTTGCTGTTGGAGCCCGGTCTTTTTCTTTTCTTTCCAGGACAAAGAAGAAGAAGCGGCGAGAAGCATCACTGCGGGACAGGAAAGAAAATTTAGCCAAGAATTTATTAGCTTTTTTTCTCTAGGAGGCAAAACATAAAAGTGAAGGATAATTTTGACTACCTGCGGTTCTTTACCGTGCACTGACATCGCACAGTGCAGACATTTATCATTTTGCCTCCACTGAAATGCGATCGCTGCGGCAAGGATCGAACCCTTGTCTTTCAGGTTAGGAGCTGAGCATCATAACCACTGAGTAAAAGTAAACACAGTGGGATGGCAAATTGTTATATTTCTAAGGATTAATATAGCAGGTATTACATGCAAAAAATGCAGGTAAGGATGAAGCGAAGATCGAATCGGAAACTTCTAAAGCAACCTTCTCACGGTTGCTTTCTACTTATCTCGGCTGACCGGCATGTATAAAGGATAACACACTTGTATTTATGGCTGCAATGGACGCATTTTATTTCATTGACGAGAGCAATGATAAAGCCCAATCATCTTGATGTTGTGCACACAGAATAAATGGGCAGTCACTCCCCTCTATTCCGTCTATGATTCAGGTTGGCAGACTCGCTTGCAAACAGTGGTAATCAAATTTTGAAACGGCCCACTACTGAAAACGTGAAGACGTGACGTTCTTGGCGTGCTCCCACAACGTGGACGGTTCCTAAAGAAAATGTTCAGCGTAACAAAAGACAACGGAGCCGGTAAGTAGCTGTTCTTCCATAGCAGAGCCGCTGGAGAAAAAAATCATATGTGCAGCAACCTGAGGATGAAGTACGTATGGCAGCTGACAGGTGGTGATTAAGCAACGAGCCTTGTCTTGAAGAGTTCGGAGGCATCTCCGCCTTTTTGGATGATCCACTGATTCTTAATCGGTACCTCGGACGGTTTTTCGAAGTTGACAGGCGTGAATAAAATTTGTATTGCAGGTTCCTCTCGATGTGCGTACGCCGCAGTTCTGGACAAGAACATTTCTTTAACGGATGAGATGATGATGATGACGACAGATTTTTTTGGCGCAGGTCATCTGTGGCCAAAGAGCGCCATGGCACAAGTTTTTTTCTTCTACTCAAGGTGGGGTCAAAGACCCATTTCCCAAGCATTTGACCCTAAATAACTGGAGAACCAGGCAGGGTAAAGCCTGTACCCTCGGCTTGTATCCCCGGTGGGTATCCGATGGCACTGGGGATCGAACCGCGCACCTCCCTCATACGGGGCTGATGCTCAAACCATTAGGCCACCGCTGCGGGCAATTAATAAAAAATAGTTTATGAACGGATTTGTTTCATAGCTAGCATTTATTCGCTCTCTCACTATCAGCGTTATTCCTGTATATATATATATATATATATATATATATATATATATATATATATATATATATATATATATATATATATATATATATATATATATATATATATATATATATATATATATATATATATATATTTCTCAAAAAAATTTATCAAAATTTTTCTCCAAAAATACTGAACATGAACATCTTGCGTACCAAATGACAAGGCTGAGAACAGCCTACTTCTCTGGCAAAATAATATTAAGGATAGGACCCTATCCTCTCGTTTCCTGCTGTCAAACGCGATTTTTGCGGCTAAAGCTGTGTATGATGACGTCACACTTGTCGCAGCCTGGCCTGGAGTATCCCTAGATCAGCTGATGTGGGGACCTTAGGAGAGAGCAGAGGGTCGGCGGCCCGGTAGCGAACTGGTCTCATGCGTTCAGGTGCAGTAGGGTTGAGCTGTTTGCTCGCAGTTTGTATCTTTTGGTCCCTGAGGTGGTGGTGGTGACTATTCTGCTGTTGGATATGTACACAAATCCCTCGAAAAAGACGACGGAAGCGCCTTCGAAAACCGACATTTAACTCGCGAAAAGTGGACCAATGCTGTTTAGCCCCTGAACTAGCCCCCGACTTCAAGAGCGAGTGCTTGCATGGAACGTTTCACACCGGAGTGCATGTAACAAACACAGCATATTTCTGAAGGAGATATTGCAGGAGACTGTTGAGGACCTGTGCCGCCGTTGCTCTGATACACGATGCCTGTTAAGCTGCCTATTTCCTGACGGGGCAACTGTGAAAAGGAATCGAGGGGTGGAAAGTTTAGCAGATAGAAGGTGTTTTATTCTGGTTAACTAACCTTTACTACGTAAATTACTGCTAGTAGCGGACAGGAACAAAAATACTTGTAGCTAACTACACAAATTTCACTCGCGCTGAAACGGGTATCTGAGGATGCGCATGTTTGCTTCATCATGAACTAATCACGTGCGCAACCTGTACACATTTCTTATTGTGTAAATAGTTTGTGTATATTACCTATCCCCCTATCCTCTCTTCCTGTCCCCTCACCTCTTTCAATTCATTTCTCCATTCTGCCTGCTATCCTTTATTTCCGCTGCCCCAGCTCAGGTGCTTCAGTATCGATGGCAGATTCCGAGGCTAGCAAAAATCTTATCCTTCCTTATTATTATTACTTTAATGAACCACCACTACTACTACTACTACTACTACTACTACTACGACTACTATTACGCATGCCTGGGAGACCACACCTGACTCAGTGCGAATCAAATATTTTAACGCGATAGCGTTAAGGGTCCAGTTCAGAGGAAAAGCCGGCGTCGTAGTTGGCGCTGGCACGTCGAGAAAATCGGGATTGGTCGAGAGGGTCACGACGCCACAACCACATGACCTCCCGCGGGTAATTCAAACACACCACGGCCATTAAAGAAATAGTCCAAAGTTCTGCACCAAATGCGGGACAACAGCCATTCAGTACCATCTCATTTGGAAATGCCGACATTCTCCAGGGATATTCATAGAATCACTGAGGAAGAGACCTGGGATGCTCTTCTCCGGAGCCGGGCTCCGGAGCATCAAGTTCGAGCAATCCGCCTGGCACGGGACGCTTTGCGGAAGAGGTCCCCCTGCGGGGCTTCCTCTCCCTCGGAGGCCCCCTAGGGCCTGACTGAGGGAGCGGACGGGCCTCTACATCGACGGCAATAAAGTTATGTTGACCTTGAACTTGAAAATGCTCGAGCCGGGCGCGCTACCCCTCGACCACTGAGGAACGTTCGTTCGACTTTGTTAAGGGAGGCCTTGTGTGTCTAGTGATAAATAAAAAATAAAACTTCAATGAAATAGAAATAAAATAAAGAACAGTGTCCGTTGTTGCGAAATGATATGCAAAAAGGCCGCCACCGTCTAGAAGACGTTGAAGTAACGACCGTTAGCTGTTTAGTTTGCTAGACGAAGAAAGTGAAGAACAACGCGCCCGTTGTCGGGTTACACTCCCTCAAGATACGTCCCAAACGGAATTTGCTTCGTTTAGGAGGTCAAGGTGGGCCTAGAATTCGGCTTGTGGTGCAATATGGCAACACTTCAATTAAGAATTGCATGTATATAATGTTTAACTATTATTTATTTGCGGTTTTATTTCTATGCCACAACCCATAGGGTTTTATTTGCCTGCCAGATATGGTACACAACTGTCCGCGGACGGGTGCCCCTTGTTGCCGGAATATATATAGCGGAACGAATGTATGCACATATAGCGGTCCCGTAACAGGACTGTGTTCCTCCCGTTATAGGATATTCCTTTGGGGGGAAGGGATGGGCGGGCACAACCAATTTTAATGGCCGCCTTCTTCAATTCGAGAAACGGAAACTATACCGCCATTTCGTCTCCATTTCGTCATACTAACATAGATCCACCTCTATCCGCCATAATGGACAGTGATGTCATCATTGACACGCGGCTGGTTGTTTCTACAATCCTATTGCAGATAGTGCTACAAGTCTCAATGCGAGATGTGCTGTTTTCTAGTTGCTGCCACAGATGGCGCTGTGATCTCAGGGTGGCAGCAGACCCCACGAAATCTCGAAACGTGATGAGTAAGAGCTAACGCTCTTAAAAAGATCTCAAGTCGCTAAAGTGACCCTTTAACGCACTGCCTCAAACCCTTAAGGCAATTACTTTTCCCATACTGTTTCACGTGTCCGTCAGGCACTGGCAGTTTTCTGCCTAAGATGTGGGTTGGCTTTACGCTGTTTCCCCTTCCTGCACGTCTCTTGCTCAGAACACTAGCATTACCCTTAGTTTCGAGACAACGAATGCCTAGCCGTCACAGTCCGGAAAGAAAAGGCGCGACGCGCTACGCTCTCCGAGCATCGTCCCTTTTCTCGCGGGCGCAGGCAGTCGGCAAATGGCGAGTGATTTGTACAGTTCTCTACACGCAGTCGTCACACGCAGTGTCGGAGACATGGAGAAATAAGTGCGGATTTGAGCTCAGTCTTCGTACGGGCTGTGCCGTCGCTGATTCGCTCGTGGCGTAACTCGGCAGACCCCACATGCAGCTCGCTTGCCAAGAGCGGCGTCATCACTGACGTCACGCAAAGCAGCCCTTCGGACAGCACGCTGGAATTTCAATTTTTATTCAAGCTGTTCGCCGGCTAAAACTACTGTTAAACTATTAAAAAAAACGAAGTCTTGTACTCTGACGAGAAAGCCCTCAGCAATATAGTAAATCATCCATAACTGACTAAATAAAAAAATCGCCGGAGTTGCCATGAAAGAATGGGTCTGCTGTGGCGAATCCAGCGCCAGAGTCGTGAGAAGTTTAAGTGTTCTTTTCATTTGTTCCGCTTTCTTAGCGTTAGTTCGCACCGCAGATTGAAGTGGGGGATGCTTCGAAACATGCACTAAGCAGCTATCAGGACCTCGTGGTTAAAACCCGCAGTGAACCCAGAGGTGGCTCGTTACTGTGATCGATAGCCTTTCTTGGTCACCTCAGGTTAAGAAACTTCGTGGGTAAACTGCTACAGCGTTACAGATGTTCATGTACAGAGCGTGAACACGATGCGGCAGTAACTGCCGCCCAGTAGTACTCTTTCAAAAAGCTTATTTGGAAGGACCACTGCGTTATATACACTGCATGTTCTCCAACGAGTATCTCTCGCGAGTAAGACGGTAAAGCTGCGCGCAACAACAGCCTTCGGGTCTGTCTGGGCTGCCCAAAGGGATCCTGTTCTTTTGGAATTGGGGCAGAAGGCGGGCGCCTACAACTCTACGTCATCCCCTCCCAGAAGGGAATGCGTATAGGCTGCTCCGGCGTTAACTCCTATCCATGAAGCACTTCTTTCATTGCACTGACGCGACCCACAGCAACTCTGGTTATGGCCAAGCCATGCAACCCCTAGATCGTCCTGCTCGCACCCAGCCACCGAAACGGCTGCCTTTATCTTTTTCTCCCTGAACACATTTACCGCCTAAAATCAATTTGTACCAGGTGTAAATAAACAAATGATAAATTAACGCCTGCCACAGGCTGCGCGCTACTCCGAGCTGCTCTGAGCTACAGAGTTGTAAAATACTGACAAGAGACTCAAATCTTCACCGAGGGCTCTTCTTCTAAGGAGGTGGTTACTATGAGACCTCTGCAGGGCAAACGCTGTTCTAACGCCTTCAGCGGACGGTGTACTCCACACCGGCAGAGCTGTACGGTACCAAAGAAGCTGTCCCGTATACCCTATGTCCAACAGCTGGACGATGTTTGATATTCACAAACCTAAAAGCAGCTTTGCAAAACCTCTCAACCATGCTTAGGAAAACCACTCGCAAGCCACTCCCTCGTGACAATGGATTCTATGGCGATCTGGGATGGAATATTCCTCCCCAATCCGCGGATTTCTGCGTTATCGCCCGTTTACCGCCGTCGAGTCCGTGCTCAAAGGAAAAAAAAATGGGGGGGACGAGAACACGTGTGCACTATAAGCTGTTATTTGTTGGTCATTCAAATAACACACAGAGAGAGGGCCAGCTAGCTGCAAAACATCCATGAGCGAATCATCGGATGGTGAAGGCTACGTGACAGGCTTCCGATTTACCGGCTCGGGTAGAGACGCAACTTCGGCGGCGAGCGTTTGCTCGCGCCGAGAACTGAGGCGTTGCGCAATGGGGCCCTCCCGTGCGAGTCGCTTTCGTGTGACAAATCCATCCGGCGCCTGGCGTGGGAGGCCAGGAGCACGCCTCGCTGCCTGGAACCGAAAGCGCCGCGTGTAGCTATAGAGGACAGCGTCCAATAACGCGCTCACTAAATACAGACCACGACGTTCGAATGGGGGGAAGCAGCGTTCCCCGCAATACATACATCACTTAGCCAGGGTTGCAGGCCACTCTATGCTGTTCCAATGTATATCAGAGCCAGTGTTGGCGGTAACGCGTTACTTTTTTCGGTAACTTAGTAACGTACCCGTTACCATTTCCGAAGTGTAACGGGTAACGTACTTACGTTAACATTTTTCGGTAGCGTAAGGTGTCACGTTACTAGTTACTTTTAATTCCAGTTGTCCCCCACTCCACCCCTTATTTAGAAAAACAAGAGCAAATCACCTAAAGTGATGTTGCAAACAAACAAAATGTAGAGGTGCTCTCGACGACCCTTGTTGCCGCTCGCATGCATGCCATAAGCACCTGCCCTCGACAACGCACCCCACTAAAAAAGAAAGACAGAATAGCCATAAAGCACGAAACACGTGCACGAACACGCATTCACACACTTGCCTTCACCTACCTCCCCTTCCCAAAAAACTCACACACACAATTCTCTAAAGAGTGGAAGCATGCCCAGCATTTCGGAGTATCACATTTTTCAGAATTCATGTAAATTTGTTGAGAGTTCAGCGATGTTTTTTTTTGCGAAATTAAAATTGATGATGAAGTGTCAATTTGTGTTTAATGTCACATTCAGAAATAGCTTCACCATGTCGCACAGGGTTAGAAGCCATCCCATACAACTCTACAGGCAACTTTAGGGCACTGTAACATTTCTAAGCTCCTGCACATTTGTTCAATGTATTCTCGTTAAATCAGGATTTTCTGTGAAATTGTTGTTTGGGCTAGAACTTTCATGTGAAAGCTTTATAAAATTGTTATCGTGAGTTATTAAGGCGAAGACGCACAAATTTTAATTTATGGCCATGAAGTAACGGCAAAGTAACGTGCCGTACTTTTTTCGGTAACGGTAACGGTAACGCGTTACGTTTTTTTTGTAGGTAACGTAGGGTGGTAACACCTTCCTTTTTTCTGAGTGTAACGAGTAACGTATTTAGTTACTTTTTTTTTCGGTAACGCCTACAACACTGATCAGAGCACACTATGGTGTTTTGGGCAACGACAAAGGCTGCCGAAGCGGCCCACAGAGGTATTCAGCTCCAAAGCTTCAGGAAGGTTTACTTTACCAAATCCGACGCGTCCCTAACGGTGAAAAAAATACGCTTATGATGAAAGGGATCGGCTCTGAATTCTGCCACCTCATCATTACGCATTTTTTCATTATATTGACCCACACCTGAAATCTGGACTTCCGCCCGCCGTGGTGGCTGAGGGGTTAGGGCGCTCGGCTACTGAGCCTGAGTTCAAGGGTTCGAACCTGGCCGTGGATGCCGCGTTTCGATGGAGAACCGGAAAGGCGCCCGTGTGCTGTGCGATGTCAGTACACCTTAAAGATCCCCAGGTGGTCGAAATTATTCCGGAGCCCTCCACTACGGGACCTCTTTCTTCATTCAATCCCACCTTCCTCCCCTCCCTTAGGACGCGGTTCAGGTGTCCACCGAGACGTGAGACTGATACTGCGACATTTCCCTTCCAAATAAATAAATAAATAAATAAATAAATAAATTATAAACACAATATTAAAAAATCATTTCATAGACTTCCTGATCATCTGAAATCGGTGTTCGACTCCGACTGAACGCCGTGTTCACAAGCAGCTTCCACATACCGCTTTGGTTAAACAGTCTTATTGTGACAACTGTGTCTCGTTGTAACAATGCAGCGCATTTTGTTAGAATGTTCAGTTTATGTAGAAGAGTGAGCATTTTACGAGCACAAAACAAACACCCACAGATGCCACTATCGATAAACTACGTGTTTTATGCTCCTTGTCCAGCCTTTCGCAGCAGCGCAGTGCACTGTACCTTCTATTTGCCTTTATAAAGGACACTGGACTCGTCGACAAATATTTAACCCGTCTTGTACCGCCCCTTGATAAGTATTCGCAGGGCGCTGAACTTTTCGTCCGACCACCTTCAGGCAACTTGCGCTCCCTTCGATGTGTATTCACCCCAATTCAATGTCGGCATATTTTTATTACTTTTTTAATTATTTCAACTTTTTTCAGCCTTCTTTCAATGCCTTTCTCTCCAAAAGATCGTCCCACACCCATATGTCACCGCTTTCAAATGCCGGCTAAAATCGCCAGTGGCGTAAATGGCGGGAAGGGAGGGGGGAGGTCCTGACCCCCCTTCGCTTAGAGTGGGGGGGACACAGCATGCGAGCGTCACCCCCCCCCCCCCCGCTTGTGATCTGTACCGGGACTACTCGGTCGGCGTCGAATGATGCCACTGTACAGGGAAGCCGCAGGAGCGACGAGGCCTCTTCCCTTCCACAGAATGGCTCAGCAGAATCACATGTTCAAAAAAAAACTTCTATCATAATTACTGTCTGCCAACAACCAAAGAATATGTCATGATTAGGTGTGATTGTGTTTAAATTAACTTTAAGCCTGCTTTTCTGTCATCGATTCAATGTGTGATGGAGATAGTGGTTCGGCACCACGCAAAGGTTGGAAACTTCCATCGGGGTCCTTATCTTGTTCGAACCTGGCGAACGTTTTAACACTGCTCGAGACAGGCGCTGACAGATGCGACACGCCTTGGCAGCATGCATAAAACTACTTCATACCAGTTGGTTATCTTTACTTTAAAAAAAGGAAATGAGTAAAACATACTGAGCAATACCTACCGCCGTCCCCTTCAGTTTCTTAAAACTGCCGGTCCAATTAGAAATTTGTAAATGTCCCTTCCACTTTCTCGGGACCACGCCTCCTGTGAACCAAAAATAAATGAACATGGAGGCTGTGATTATAGAGCGACAAAGCAGTGCTGCTTAAATGCTGCAGAAATAGCCCAACTTTTTCGACCACCTGGGGCTCTTTGACGTGTCCTCATCACATGAATATTATCCCTAGCACATGTACTTGGTGGCTGCTAAGTGCTGTAATAATGTCAATACAGAAGAAAGAGTGGCAGTGCAGTGCATCCACTTTAATACCTCGAACATGATCAAGTCACAGTGACATCAAGTGAAATCCTCCCAGGAAACAATACAGCATTTTACAAATCTAGAGAAGTCATTACAGCGACTGCACAGAAAAGCGCGTACACAGATTCCACTCCATGTCCTCATCGCGAATGTGCCAGAACCATAAGAATGCCTAGATTTTCACATCTGTCGAAGGAGCTTTCGTGTAAAAATATTAACCACCGTCTAGGCTTCTTGTTTCCACGTCACTGTACGTGGGCACAAAGTCAAGGACAGAAGGTGTAAACAGTACTCCTTCCATCACATCTTTGGCCCCCTGGTGGCTTCTTTGGGACGGGTGCTTGCCTTTAGTGGAATTTTTCCCTCTGCGATGCTTCCTGCTTCGTATGAACTCGATGAAGTACCAGCCGGCCCCTCGGCACGGTAGTATTTTCGTGAACTGTTCCGGACATGAAAGGTTTGGTACAATACAGGGTCTTCGTCATCACTCTCGGATGGTGTCGACTTGATGGACTCCGTTTCTTTGTCCCAATCTGAGTATGGGGTGGAACACTCAGCCCGACAGTTGTCAGCGCCCACTGAGATGAAAATGTCATCTTTTTCGGTGAGGTTATTGCGCTGTTGGCTTTCTTCGGCGCGCGTAGCAGAGGGGGCACATTTCACACGATCAGGGGACTTCGGTTCGACATTAACCACGGTTACATGGCAGGGCATAACTTGGGCACGTGGCAGTTATGACCATACATTAATGGTGTCTTGCAGCCTGTGTACTTGCGTCCCTGACAATCTCTCTCCGATGATTTCTCTGTAAATTTCCCCACATGTGACCTCGTTGCAAATAGCGGTGGATCTTCAGGGATTTCATTGTCAGGAATACTCACAGTTTAATCATGCGTAGAACACTGCTCCTGGTTTTAGTTTTAGCGGACTAAATGCTAGCTGTCCTTTTAGAGCTAGTAGTCTGCTTCGGCCGAGGGCAGCTGCTGATTTTTTTCCTTCGCTGCTAGCGCGACGCCTTGACCTGATGCTTGCTTTCCACTGGCCGTCTCGTTGGGCTCTTGCTCACTAAAGTCTTTACAAGACGCTTGTTTTCGCCAGAGGCTCACGGCCTCTGCAATGGCCACAGACCATGCCTCGTCGTTCGGCATGGACATCTGAACGTTTCTGCAACTTCCGCCATCAGTGAAATCGCTGCGTGCAGAGGTGCGCGCTCGCTTGCGTCCTAAATTATCGGCCTGCCCAACACTCTCCGCTGGCCTCGCTCTCCGAGTGTTTTGTGACGGCGCAGTGTCGCGGCTCAGCTCTCTTGACCTCAGGCAAAAGGATCTCTGAGAAGTATCTGACCCACTGCGATTTTCTTGTGGGCTTCCGCCTGTGTTACCTTGACCACAGTGAAAGTCAAGTGGCCTGGCTCGGCGGTTGTTAAGCCGATGCCTGAGGTCCTCGCAGGAGGCTCGTTCATCCGGAAACCCTGGCGCCGTAGGCGGCGGTGGCCAGCATCCAGGAACACCCGGTGATGGCGTTGGCAAACAGGGCCCCAGCCGCAGAGACCGGCCAGATGCCCTCCAAGTGTGTCCGTCACGGAGAAGCGGCTCGCGGTGTTCAGAGCTCATTCTTGGAGAAGGCGTTCCCCTGGGTACCTCAATGAACGTCTGCGGCTGTCCCGAGCTGCAGAATGCGGCAGTGCCGCGGTCGAAGCTGAGGCCCGGGTTGCCGCGGCCGCTGTCGATGCCGGTGTGCGGGTGCAGCTCACCCTGCAGAAAAAAGGTGTATGCTCCTGGAAGCTGGCGACCTTCGCAGACAGATTGAACCCATATGGTGGGGTCCAGTCCAGTGTGCTCCATCTTCGGCGTCCTGAAGCTCGCGTCTGAACGAACGCCCTCTCCTGTTGTTGTTGTTGTTGACCTCGGTCTTTTTCGTCTTCTAGCACCGAATTGGAAGGAGTACACGGACACGATTATTTCGTGCATTTTTTTACGATATGCGCCAGACATGGATCGTCCCGAGCAATTAGCTTTCGCCCAGTAAATAATTTATAACTGAATATCTTCTCTCATGTTTCTGCTTCGGTTTAAGCCATCGAACGGCAGCTCTGCCATCAAGAGCGAGGTTTGAATCAGGTGAGGCGCGTGGAAAACGAATATAACAGCTGACTGATTCGTTTAATTACAGAAAAACGCTCTTATTGTGTGAAGATCCTGGTTAAGGTTGCGCCATGCTTCTGAGGGCCTACTGACCACGTAACAGCCTACTGGGCGGCTATAATCTAGCTGTTTCGCGAAGAGAAGCCGTCTTATGTACGTCTCAACCAGCCCCGAGACAGTAATCTTTTTAAGATGTCTTGACAAATTATCTTGCTGTGTACTTGAAGAACATTTCTAAACATCTTGACAGATATTGAAGTTCAGCGCAGCTAATGCGCCAATTTTTTTAAATCTACAAGACATCTTGCAAAACATATTAGAGGAATCTCAAAAGCAGAATCTCTTCCTCTACAAAAAGCCTTTTTTGACTGAACACCAACCCGCCTTCTCGGCGGCTAGAAGGCCTCTCGGCAAGATTAAAGGGACAGTGAGGAGAACTCGATCAATTTTTTTTGTTCGAAAAATCTGATAGTTCGGCATTTCATGGCTTTGTTGCCGCTTGTCCGGGAGCGAAAGAAGTATTTATTTCATAGAAATTTGGATTCGAAGTTGAAAAAACTTTTTCCCGCCGCCCCGATTCAAACTCGAAAACGCTTATGACGTCATAGGACGGAGTGACGTGAAACGTAACGTAAACGAAGAGTCCGTGATTTCTGAAGACTAGCGGTGCGGTCTGGCAGCAGCCGAAATGAAAGCTACCGCCGCCGCACGTTGAAGGCATCTATCGGGGGTCGCCACCGTCGCTTCGTTTACGTTTGCACCGGCGTCTTGCCAGCGTTACGATGGATCCCGTTCCCGAACCCGACGACGTAGTTCTCGCAAAAACTCTGGCCTGCATTTCAGCAACCTCAGCCCCAGACAGCGTGCGATGCTTTTGAGGGAGCACGGTTAGGTTATGCGCCGGCGGGTGGTTTCCCCCTTCCGCCGTGAGCAGCCGTTGCAAATTAAATATCATAACCCCAGTGCGGGGAGTCGCGAGGGGCGAGGACAAGGTCGGCGCGTCGTGCCCATCGGAGGCTGGCCGGGGCTTTGGGGCCAACGGATTGTGATTCCTTGAACGGCGCGGTTGCACGGTGCAGCAGGCGGCGTCGAGGAGGTCTCCCACGGTTGCAAGGGCCAGGTTATTTATTATTATTTTTTGCCACAAAAAATGAATGGGTGCTCAAGGGCGGTCGCGTTTAAAGTGGGCGCCTTGAAACTAAAGCCGACGCACGACGCTTCAACGGCTTCCGCGCGTTTCCGGAGGTACGGGGTCCACTGGATCGGGCTCTCTCGCCCACTTGCATGTACCTTCAGATGTGTATTGTGAATGGACTAAATTAACCGAGAGCTAGAAAAGAACAGCTCCGCCTAACTGCCGAAGCTGTTGAATGACGACACAACGCGCACCTCGCCGTGGAGCCGCGTCGGTCTGGCCGGGCCGGCGGCGGCCGGTGCACTCTGCGCGAAATAGAAACATGCTCCATGTCTCCGCCAGTGCGGTCAGACGAACGCGTCGGCGGTCAAGCGCAGTTGGAGTATAGAGGGTCTCGCTTTGGCCGACGTGACGTAGCCGTGCAGAGCGCGCGCGCGCGTTACACCAGAGTATAAACGCGCCTTAGCAGAGCCTGCGCTTACCCGCTAACCAACGTATTCGGTGGCGGCATCTATGGGAACCACTGAAGCCCTTCCCGCCCACTTACTGAATTAAAAAAAGAAGCCTGCGCCGCGGCTCGGAATCGAACCACGGCCACTGGCATTTGTGGCGGAGACGCCACCACTCCGCCACGGTGGCTCACGATTTAAGCGCGAATAAAGGCGCATCTAGTGAATGCACTCTTCCGATGCAGAAGTATCCGCGCTTTCGCTAGGTACATCCTGGCCTAACAGAGCTATAGGTCTCCAGCTTATTTTTCTTAACTGCCTTGTACCTTGTCTCCCGTCCCTAATAAACGATTTCCGTTAAACAGTTTGAAGTTGACTTGCACAGCCGGTAATGTTTCGTCGGGCGAGTGTGCGAAGACACAAGTGCTCTTTATACTGCGAACTGCCTTGTACGATCACCGACCATAGTGCTATCATAGCTTTTCATCGACCGTGGCGATCATCTGACCAGCCTTAACAGGCTCCTTCAAAGGTTAACTAGCCCTTGAAGCGGCGCTTGGAGTTCCTCTGCTGTTCGGCGCTTGTAAATCGATGCACGTAAAAAACAAAACCACTGGGCACGCAAAGCTAATAGACGCGAAGCGCCATAGAAAATCGAAACTCTCCAGGCCGCCTGTGGCGCCGCAAAGCATCCGTTTTCTTTGCTTCCAACATTCACGTTGTCTTTTGTCTGTCTTCCTTGTGTGATAAAGTGCACTCTCGGTTTTAAAAGGAATCTTACTTCAATATTCAACCGCGCCACCTTCTTTTGTCAGCCTCAGAGATTCGCGGTTTCCATGCAGGAAGGAAAATTCCTCCAAGGTGGCGTCTCTTCTCCTATGACGTCTTCCCACTTGTACTTGCGAGATTGGCCTGTGGCGGCGATACCTGTATTTTGGTTCTTGCTATTTTCTACCTTACAAGAGCTTTGTTTTCAGTAAGAGCGGCGTTTTTGTGATCAGGAGCTGGTATTCTATCGATACAAGCCAACTTCAATTTCTCCTCAGTGTCCCCTTACAGTTAGTGCGCGGGGGTTTCAGTGGCTCCCCCCCCCCTCCCGACCACATGGTTGGTCACGTGGTGCGGAGCAAGCTTCCGGTGGCACGGCGCCGTGGCTGGTCACGTCATTCGTAACGCGGTTTATAACGTGACCAGTCACGTTTTTGGTCACGTGGTGCGGTGCGACCACGGTGGAACTGTCAGCACGGCGAAGCTCCGAGTTCGTGGCCAATGTAGCTTTCGATACAAAAGAGACAAAAATAAACATCAAGATGCACGCTATTTGAGCCACGACAAATAGTTGGCCACCTCGATGGAATTAGAGATGGAAGAAGGGGTCACATGAGCCATGTTTACTGAGGTAAACAACAGGAGTCGAAAGAATGTCAGTGGGGTAACTTCTCACGGCTCCGCGAACGACGGATCGCCTTCGAAGTGACAGAAGGATCATCGTCGCAAGCAGTTGGCGAGCGCAGCGGAGCGACAAACAGCTTATACATTGCTGTCACCGGCATGTGTAGTCCAGCCAAGCCATTATGTCGCCCTTGGACACTCAGCCGCGGAGGAAGCTTAGCCGGAGATTGAGGTTTCCTTGCAAGATGACGTTGACCACTGGTTGCCGTCCTTGGCGACGGCACGAGAAACAAGGGAACGCAACAAGTGCAGAAATGTGTTTAGTGTAAAAAACGTACATGCACACAAAAGACACTCATATACACACAAAACAAACAAGACCACATTGGTCCTCCAATGTCCTTGCAGTCGGTTAGTTATGAAACCACGTCACTCAGTTTCAGGTACTGCACTATGGAGCGCCAGCAGTCAACATTAAGTGCATCTAACTGCGTACTGCCATCACCAGCCTCACAGAGAACCCTCGCACGCACAACGCCAGCATAGACCATGTAGTTATCATCCAGGTAGCACCTTGCCTTCTTCACGTCCATGGACACCTGGAGCTCGGATTTTCCAGATAATGATACCAGGTGCTCCTGCAGTGATGCTGTACCACACAAATCGTCGAAGGCAGATGCGCAGCGATTTTTGGCAGAAGCTGTTTGGCGTCCGTCAAAGCTCATCACGAATTTCGCTGCCTTGTTCAGCAGGCCCCGGTTCTGCTCTTTAGCGTCGTCCATCGCTGCACAAGCCCACACCACGTCTTCCCAGGAAGAGCACCTCACAGTAACTCTCGATAGGAAGACATTCTTGGTAATCATATCTTTAAGCGCGCCAAGGACCGCGTTGGAAATGCTGCCGGTGCTCCCGATGCGCAGCTCAACTAAGCTTCTCTTGATTTTGGGAACCAGGACTGAAAACAACTGAGCAGTCTTCAAGGTTAGTCGAGAGGTGTCCAACTTCAGTTTCCTTAGTCGTGGGTTGCATATCAGGGCATCAAAGATCTCGGCGATTAGTGGGGCCGTCTCATCCCACTCATCGTAAGCCCTCCGCATGTCTAAGTGGAAGCTCTGGAGGCACGCACATGCCTTGAGTGCTGCACAGAGCGCATTGGAAATATCTCCTTCTGTTGTGCCGTCATTGCCATTGACAACGCCCCCGTAGTCAACGTGTAGTGAGCGCAGTGAGGGATTTGAAGCCAACGAGGCATATACAGAGCATAGGACTTTGCCGTCGAGCAAGCTGTGGCTGATCTTCACCTTTGTAGCGAATCCGAGGGCCTGTTCCAGGGTTTCGGTTACGACCAAGGGCACGTCTACAAGCAGGTAAAATTGCACGCGGCCAGGACACTCCAGTCTGAGCTGCTCAAGAGTGGAATTTTTCTCCTGTAAAAATCGGCATCTGCTGCTGAGCTGCGGCAGAACGAGGCTCCTCAGTGTAGAGTTGGAAGGAAGTGCCAGGCACAACTTGCTGAGAGTTCCTTCTTCAAGGTAACAGTTGTGCAAACTGAGGTGCTTCAGAGTGCAGTTCGCAGATATTGCCTTGGCAATACATGTAGCCCCTCTGCCATCAATGGTGCAATTTAGCAGCGACAGTGTTTGAAGCGAGTGGTTCACAGTCAAGAACTTTGCCAATGGCTCTCCCACTGTGTCACTAATTGATGTGCCTCGCACAGCCAGATGTTGTAATGATGGAATGCCTTCTAACGAACCAAACAGATTTGTCAAACACTCAAGACAACCTCGCCGCCCGCTTAAGTGCCCGCAGCTCATACTTGTTTCGCATAGACCCCCCAAGGAGAGTTTCTGCAGAAACCTGGTGCTCTTGAAGGCCTCTGTCATGGCATCGCAGGCGAAAGAATTTCGGTAGTCCTGGAGGGTCAATTCCTCAAGCCGTTTGCATGCGAATAGGGCTAGAAGCAGGGAAATTGCAGATTCCCGAGACAGTTGGTTCCCGATCAGCTTGACGCTGTGCAGAGTTTGCCCGTTTCCTCTCACCACATCAGCCACCTTGGGCGCCAGGGCGTCGCTGATGTGAACGTTGGTAAGGTCAAGCTCACGGAGGCACTTCGGAGGTCCAAAGGCTTGGAGAAATCTCTCAGGCAGGGGTCTATGGCTGGCATGAAGTACGAGGCTCTGCAGGTTGTTCGCCGATCCAACGATGGCAGACGAGATGAAGGACAGCCGGTCAATGTGTGCTCGGTCGAATACACGGACCTCGCGGATGCAGGGATGTTGTCTCGGAAGCCAGGCGATGAGCAAGGCGCCATCGTTTTCATTTCCAGAACCACGGTTCCTCGCCCACTGGTCACCACGGTCGTCATAAGAGCGCAGACAGAGCTTGCCCGGTTCAAACTGTGTCAACACAAGCCTCGTCGCTCGCAGAGCCTTGTTCCACGACTCTATATCTTCAATGAGCCAACATTCTTTGAGCTTGTCCGCGGAGCAGGAGCGTTCGCTGCGTAGGCCACCTAGCAAGTGTTCGAGTCTCCAACGCCAAGGATAGCGGTTACCTGCACCGTCCATGCTAGTATCGCCTTTTCAACACGCTTGATTCAGTTGGTGTCGTAATACCAAATGAAGCAGGTAAATTTCTTCCGTAGCGGTCTAATCTGTGCTTGGACGAAGAGTTGGTACTCACGCGCCCATGCGCAGAGTGTGGGCAGTCATTGTTGGAACACGAGTTCTTGCTTTTTGTCCGGATCTTCAGATCAGGCCATGGCGATGCCAGTGGTAGCACACTACCTGATCAACCGTGAGGGCGTGCTTCGAGGCCACAGGATTCGGGAATCAGCCGGGGGAACGAAGCCTAGCACGGTTTCGAACACGAGAGCCTCCAGCGCTGATGTGCTACGGCTTCATCTTCTTCTTAGCAAGTGGCCCCATCTGTTGTCACTTCTGATTACGGATTCCATGCTTGGATGTGATGTGGGCTTCAGGAGCAAGAATATATAAATATAGGTCTCTTGAACTAAATGATATGCTTTTATAATTATAGGAATTGATGCCTGTGGGGGATATCGACAAACAGCTAAGGCGTGTTAGCGTTTCAATTGGTTACCTGATATTAATAGTTAGTTCCTGAGCGTTAAAGTTTGACTCTTCAGTGTATTTAGAGGTTTTTTTAGTCAACCATTACTCGCCATATCGTCGTCAAGATTCTCGAGAAGGCGGTTCTGGGAGGGCCCCGCCGCGGTGGCTCAGTGGTTAGGGCGCTCGACTACTGATCCGGAGTTCCCGGGTTCGAACCCGACCGCGGCGGCTGCGTTTTTATGGAGGAAAAACGCTAAGGCGCCCGTGTGCTGTGCGATGTCAGTGCACGTTAAAGATCCCCAGGTGGTCGAAATTATGCCGGAGCCCTCCACTACGGCACCTATTCTACCTTTCTTCTTTCACTCCCTCCTTATCCCTTCCCTTACGGCGCGGTTCAGGTGTCCAAAGATATATGAGACAGATACTGCGCCATTTCCTTTCCCCAAAAAACCAATTATTATTATTAATTCTGGGAGGCGCTGCCACGCAACGAATTCTAGCCCTCCACTAGCGCCACAAATTGCGGGTGTTAGCAGCGTCCGCCAGGTACCTCCACCGTGGACGCTGCGTTCAGCTCCACCAGTGGCGAGTCTTGCCTGCCCAGCGGGTCAGCGCCCCTTAGGAACCCGTGCCAAAAAAAGTTCTCAATGCAGTCTTATGATTTCACAGTGCACCCATTATGCCGTCCCTTCGTGAAGGAAAGCCGAGTATGCCCTAGAAGAGGTTGTTAAAGTCTCAAGCGTCATGTCAAGCGTGCTGTATTTTTAAAACACCGCCATACGAGCGCGCTTGTCAACCTCGGCTGTGGGTACCGGAAGAGAGTGCGACCCATAGGAACACACGTAAACGAAGCTTTCCGAATAATTTTTTTTTTGCTTTCGTTTCACAGTCTACTTATGGAGGCAGCCGTTCGTGAACAGTTGACGAACGCTTTGAAGAAGACTGACAGCATGCAATGTCATTTCGAAGGCAATCTATTTTTTAAATACCGCAATTAATGTGTGTGGTGAAGACGGACATCCTCCCGAAAGGTGCTGTATCCGCTGGGTGTTTCCCAAAATTGCACAAGCTTCTCGTGGAGTCCCACATGCTTCCGTGCGCGCTGCATTTGGTCATTGATATAATCGTTCAAACTGTACAGCCTAGCCAGCTCTACACGAACAGAAGTTCTCAAACGCCATGATAAGCGAAAGAAAACAAACCGCGTTACGCAACAGACGTCGGCGCAACCGATGGCCCAACCGCGTTCGGCATTCGCTGGCGTGTTTATCATCGTTGCGGGGTTTCGGTCGGTCAATAGCCTCACCGGTTTCTTTCGAGGTGGAAACTTGAATAAAGGCGTCAAGCTTTTTGAATCCGGCAATGTCCACGACGTGAGGGAACGAATGACGGAAAATGGATGTGAAGTCGGTCGTCGTCTGCCACAGGTCGACGACAAAGGAGCCGCGGCAAAGGAAACGGGGGAATATTAACTTACTGTATTGTTGCACTCCAAAGAGCACTTATGCAGAAAGAGAGAAGCCTTTTATAGATCTTTTAAAACGCCAACAAACACTTGTGCGATGAAAATAACCGCGAAGAAAGATTGCAACAAGATCTTAGTTTTGACATCAAAGTATTTGAGTCCATGCAAAGTCTTCGCCGTTCATGCTTCCTGTGTCCCGTCTGAAAGCGGCACGATTTGGTCCGCACAGAACTCCGACAAGTGCTATTACAGCCAGCAGCACAGAAGTTAGCGTTACTCAATTTTACGTTTCATAGGTGACGGAAAGAAAGTATGGGACAAAACCGCTCGCTGCTATTCCATAGCCCTCGCTTCCCCCCTCCGGACGCTCGCGCCGCCGCTAGAGGCGCGCGCGTCGCAGTGGCGTTAGAAACGCCGGGCGCTTGTCGCGTGTTCTTTTTTACGGCAGTCGGGGAAACAGCGAGCAACATAAATATCACGAAATTTGAGCGGAATTACATTCTAGGCCCGGAACGGCCATTTGGACTCAAGTGACTTCCGCGGTGCTCCACAGCTTTTTTGAAGGCAGTCGAAATCTTCGGCATATACTCGGCATGCTGCAGTGGCGCTGAAGGTGTCATGTGTCGTTTTGCCAGCTTTAGCTGAACCTTTGAACAATATTGCTGAACCCGGACTGTGATGTAGCTTAGGACAACAGTATATTGTATAGTGATTCGGGCCGAACCTTAATTGAGTTTATCGAACACTCACTGAATCGTTCAGCGCGTAACATGGTTTAGTGAGCCGGTAAAGGCGCCCGTGAAAGTGAAACGCGCCCGCCTCGCCTTTCCGTGTAGTTCTCGCGTATGACTGCCCCGGAACGAATACAGATGCACTTAAGTTTCGAAATCGAGTTTTTAAACGGCAGTGCAACGTGTCACAGATGCAACGTTGATCGCTCATAAATCGTGCTGTTTCTTTTTCTGGATTCTGTAGTCCGGACGGAAGCGTACAGCGCACTAAGGGACGGGGACTCAAAAAAGCAACACACGTGAGACACACGAGTATGAGATATCCCGGGGCTTACTTGCCGTTACTGCTCAAACTCGGAGCTTTCGCGCTCGGACCTACTAACCATCCCTTCCTACGCGTACTGCGACGACCGTTATAACCCTGCGGCTGGCCAATATGGCCACTTCCCCAGGAGATCGTTTAAGTTTCAGAGGCCGGCTACGGGGAACCCTCCGCGAGGTCCATGGTTTTTCCCAGCAGAAACCGCCGCGTCGCTAGCCGGACGGCACACCCCCACTTGCAGGAGGGAGATAGCAGTGTATCTGAAAACCTTTTGAATTTTTGCACACGCCGACAGAGCCGGATTTCATGGATACAACATCACTGTGAACCAAGGCCTGGCTCCGCCAGGCATCGGACTTCATGAGCGCAATTGGCCCTCACAGTTGCGTGAAATTCGCTGAAGTCTCCCATGTGGTGTGTTGCCACAGTGGATGGGTCCTAGCCACGGTTATTCTTACACCGTGGTCCCAGCCATATCCATCTCCACCACCCGGGTTGCCGGTAATTTATATAGTAGCTTCTTGTGAATCTAACGATAATGTTACAACTTTTAACTTTAAACTTTTGGGGCTCGAATAATAGCGGATAAATCACACGGGAACAAAACTGTTTAACGATAAGAAAAACAGTGGCTATATTCAAGAAACATTACACACGTCTTCTTCCGACGACTCTTTTTGCACTGGCTCCATCCACCCGCTTTTTCACCCTCAATGTCCATGAAGCACTTTTTCTCTCTCCCCCGCACGTGCACATGGTTTGGTGGTCGCGTCCCCCCCCCCCACCCTCCCCACTTGCACCGTGTTTTATATCTGGAGTTCATTCGGGAAGGAGACCGCTTGCGCAGTCTGTAGCCGACCGCGCGGCTCTCCCGTATGTCGCTGCCAATTAAAGGCGCCGGGACTCGCCCCGCGCCCACCGACCGGAGCAGACGTGCGCGGATGGGCTCCCGCCCGACCCCGAAAGCTGCGAGTATCTCTCCCCACCATCGCCTGCTGTGAGCCGGCTGCCCCGACCGCCTCCCTACCGACCCGACTGGTTTCGGCGTAAAACCTGCTTGCCGGATCGACGGCGCCGTGGTATGAGGGGGGCATTCCGCTCGCCTCGCGCCCCTCGTTCTCGAGCTTCATGTTGGTGATTTTCATCGAACTGATTTCCTGTGAGGCTACAGGACCACCAAATGGCCACTGGGTCGTCGTTGAGCGGCGCGACACCGCTATGCGGCACCTACCCGAATGCATACTCTCCAAACCCGTTGCACGACGACTCCGAAATGGATTCCCGTGACACTCCCCCGCAGAACCAGGATCTTCTGTCCTCTTCGTCCGTGGAGAATGCGAGCCCACCTCTTGGCGGTGGTCCAGGCTGGCAGCACGCACTCAACAAGCGACGGGCAAAGAAGCTCCGCAGACAGGCCAGGCAAGCCCGGAATCCATCCACTCCGGACTCTTCTGCCTCCGTGGGCGGAAACCCGCCGAACACGTCAGGACAGTCATCGAACGCAATCCGTCAACCGGGCACTCGCCGTCCCAAGCTTCAGCCCCTTCCAAAAAATTATATAAAAGTCGTCATCCGACCGACACGTGGGCTAGCGCTCAAGACCTACCCGACCCGCGTCATTTCGGCGGCGCTCGTTCATTCCTGCCGAGACCCGAACAAGGTGAAAGGCAAATACATACTCCGACCTCATGTCGGGTCCAACATCCTCGTAATCAGCACCCCGCACGAAGAAACAGCGGCGGAGCTCTGTACGATCACCCACCTCATCCTGGGCGAGAGCCCCCACCCCGTGCGAGCGTACGTCCCTTTTCCAGCTACCACACTCCGAGGGGTCATTCACGGACTCGATCCCCAGGAGACACGCGACACCCTCATGGCGGGGGTGCGCATCAGGGACAACCGTATCGAACTGTTAGACGCCAGAATCCTTGGCTCTTCAACGACAGCCCTTCTCACGCTCGAAGGACCCCAACTCCCCCGATCCGTATACTACGACGGCTGCGAATACCCGTGCTTCGTGTACAGGCCAGCCAGGCAATTCTGCCATATATGCATGCAACCCGGACATCGCCCGGACGTCTGCCCGACACCAAAAGTCAGAGTCTGCCGCCTATGCGGCGCCCAGGACCCGCCCATAACACACCAGTGCCAACCCAAGTGCGGACTGTGCGCCGGCCAGCACGAGACGGGGTCTCGGGAGTGCCCAAATCGTCTAAAACCAGCCAGAACACCACGACCCGCTACTAACAAAGGCGCCAAGAAGACGACTCACCAGTCCCGTAAAGACGCGGGACCCAGGATCTACAACAACAGATGGTTCTCATCGGACGACGAGGAGACTACAGGTCGTAGCCAGAGCAGCAGCCACTCACGGAGCCGTTCCAACTCCAGACCCCGGACGAAGACACCAGTCCCACCCCCAGCCCTTCCGGCCGCGGACGAGGGAAAACGAAATAAGAAGACGCCACCACAAGGCCAAAAGCAGACAGCACCTCAAGGCAGCAGGCGGGCGAGCCAGTCTGGGAGCCGTTCCCGTTCAAAGACCAGGATCCCGGTGCCGCCCCGGACCACACCGAAACCGGCGCCAAGGAAAAACAAGCCGCCGCCGACGACGAAACAGCTGAGCTGGGCAGAGAAAGTTACGGCCTCCCTTCCTCCTTCGTTAACTGACTCCCGAACTGCTAAACTACAGGCCCAAATCGCGGCCCAGGAAACCCGCTTAGCAACACATGAAAAGCTTATAGCGAATATCAACGCCAAACTAGATCGCCTCCTCGCGCAAAAAGAATCCCCTGTCCCTAGCCCGACGTACGTCACGCAGGAGCAGCTCTCCCGATTCGCGGAGCGTCTTGACCAAACAATCCAAACCGAGGTAACCTCCCAACTCACGCACCTCCTTGAGACCAAAATCGAACCGCGCCTTGCTCGTATAGAAGCGCAGATTGAACACGTTCTCAGTATACAAACACAAAACGCGGCGGACATTCAGTCCCTCCGGTCTACGCAGCGAAAGCGTGCCGCCTCGAGCGACTCGGGCCCCACCCGAAATCGGGGTCGTGCAGAATCGACCAGCAGTGGGGCGGGCGTTTTCCTTGCCCCGCAAGTCCACCAACATGGCCCCACACCCTAGACAGACACCCACCGAACACGTCGAAATTTGGCAGTGGAACTGCAGGGGGTTCCGACGAAAGTTAGGTCTCCTCAAGCAGTTCATTGCTAAAGCTCCTATCAGACCCGATTTGATATGCCTGCAAGAGGTCAAGGCCGACAGAGCCCCCTCCGTGCCGGGATACTACACGGTCGTTCATCCCCTCATGCCGACGGTTGCAACCCTGGTTGCAAAAGATGTGACCGTTGTCGAGCACACGCTACCTGTGCCGGATGTAGAGCACTTAGCGGTCGAAATAGTGCCTAATAAGCGTGGCCGAAAAAGCACATTCGTCGTGAATATGTACAAACCACCGACCCCAGCGAGAGCTGACTTCACAGATTTCTTAACGGCGGCCGTGCAAAAGGCGCAATCTAACCAACTTGTCGTAGTCGGCGATTTTAACGCCCCGCACAAAGACTGGGGATATCGCACCAACTCGGCAAGAGGAGCCTCAGTGGCTAGGGCGATAGCAACTCTCGACCTCGAACTCCTCACCGATCCAGCCTATCCGACACGAGAGGGAAACAGCGTCACGAGAGACACTTGTCCGGACCTGACCCTTGTCAAAAATGTCACCCATGTCACATGGACGAATTTCGGAGAAACTCTAGGAAGTGATCACTGCATCCTCAGTACCTCGCTCACATCGACGAAAATTCGCAGAAACCTTGGCCCGGCACGGATAACTGACTGGACTAAATTCAGACAATCAGAAATTTCAGAGGGCGCCATCGAGTCGTTCTCGGATTGGTGCGACGCCATAAGACAGGCGCATGCTTCCGCCACCGAGATAGTACAGCGTACGCCGGAATCGCCGGAAATAGATCGGCACCTGCTCAAGCTATGGTAGCAAAGAATCAAACTAGTGCGACGGTGGAAGCGTCAACGCCTGAATCGCCCCCTAAAGAAACGCATCGCAACACTTACAGAGGAGGCCCAAACGTATGCCCTACAGCTTTCTCAAAGGAATTGGCAACAGTTCTGCGAGTCGCTGAGAGGCACGCTGGGAACATCGCGTACTTGGACTATCTTGCGAAATCTAATCGATCCCACGAAGTCCAAGACTGAATCAACTCGTACGCTAAAGCGCATCGCTCATCTGTTCCCGGGAGACGATGCAGCGCTGCTCCGAGCCCTGGAAAACAGATACGTCGGCACAATGCCGACACCACCGAGCACGGTCGAGTACCGAGGAAATCCCAATTCGGCCTTGGACGCTCCCATCACTACGGCGGAAGTCTACGCTGCGGCCCGTTCGTGCGTCCGGAATACGGCGGCGGGCGTGGACCGCATCAACAACGCAATGATCCGGAACCTCAGCAACGCTCAAATTCGAGACCTGACAAAATATATCAATGATTCGCTCTGGGAGAAGAACGTCATCCCTGAAGAATGGAAACATTCGGAGGTGATCGTAATCCCCAAACCCGGGAAAAAACCTACAATTGATGCCCTCCGGCCCATCTCGCTTACATCGTGCCTCGGCAAGTTGTACGAACGAGTAGTGCAAACAAGACTGCAAAATTATTTAGAAGAAAACAACCTTTTCCACCCATCGATGCTGGGATTCCGGGCGGGTCTCTCTGCGCAAGACGCCTTCCTCCTTCTGCATAACGAGGTCCTTGTCGGCATCCCGAGAGAATGCGAGCACGTCATCATGGCTCTCGATCTCAAGGGAGCTTTC
Source organism: Amblyomma americanum (assembly GCF_052857255.1). Taxonomy (NCBI): domain Eukaryota; kingdom Metazoa; phylum Arthropoda; class Arachnida; order Ixodida; family Ixodidae; genus Amblyomma; species Amblyomma americanum. The sequence continues at coordinate 336,167,698 of NC_135497.1, forward strand.
GACAACGTCTCGCATGACGCCATCCTGAACGAACTGAATAACCTCCACTGTGGTGAACGGGTATTCCAATACGTGAAGAATTTCCTCTCGAACCGCACGGCCACGATTGGCATAGGCGAAACACGCTCCGACGTCAAGAGCATGCCCAACAAGGGCACGCCGCAGGGATCCATCATCTCCCCGCTCCTATTTAACATCGCCATGATTGGAGTGGCAAAGGCCTTGCAAGAAGTCCCCAACATCGAATTCACTCTGTATGCGGACGATATCACCATATGGACCACCAAAGGCTCTTTGGCGGCCAAGGAACAAGCGCTACAAGTGGCGGCGACATGCGTCGAAAGAGAAGCACTATGCCGCGGCCTGCAATGTTCCCCCGAGAAATCAGAAATAATCAGAGTCAAGGGGTTTGCTTACAGATCCCAAGACACCCCGGTCAACGTCCTACTTCACGGCACCTACGTCAAGGAAACCCCTCTAGTCCTCATACTAGGTCTCTGGATACAAAGCGACCGCAAAGCCACACACACCTTCAAGCTCCTGTCCCACGCCACCCAGCAAATCGCCCGAATGATACGCCGGGTGGCCAGGAACAGAAAGGGCATGCGAGAAGAAGACACATTAAGACTGGTGCAGGCGCTTGTCCTCAGCCGCATCTCTTACGGTCTTCCGTATCACACACTTCTCAGACAAGACTTCAAGAAAGCGGACGCGTTGATCCATACGACATACAAACACGCCCTCGGACTGCCCCTGTATACGACCAACGCTAAACTCGAAGCACTGGGACTTCACAACACCTTTGACGAAATCAGAGACTCTCTCCTCCTCGCACAACGAGAGCGACTCCTTCGCACGGAAACCGGCAGGCAGATACTGAGTAGAATCGGCTTCCCGGCCGATATCCAAGTCATTGAGTCGACGGAAAATCTTTCACCTAAATACCGCAATAGGGTTCATGTCAATCCATTGCCCAAGAACATGTCACGCTCGCACAACGAGGGCCGACGCAACGCTCGGGTCGACTACCTAAAGCGCACAGTCGCCCGCAGCTCCAAGACTCTATATGTAGACGCCGCCCTACACAGAGACGCAACGTGCGCCACGGCAGTGGTGGTGGACTCGACATTCCAAGAAGTGGCCAGCGTTTCCCTGAGGCACTGCACGGTCATCGAAGCTGAAACGGCCGCGATAGTGCTCGCCGTCCAATACGGAGATACTCACGGCAAAGAAGTACAGATTGTGTCGGACTCCCAGGCGGCATGTCGACTTCTTCTCGCAGGAAGAATCCCAAAAAAGTTAGCCAGATTTGCAACAACCTCTCCTGTACTCAATTCCGAACTCCAACACGAAATCACTTGGGCTCCGGGGCACTCGGGGCTCGAGGGAAACGAGGTCGCGGACCTGTCAGCTCGAGGGCACACCAACCGAGCGACAGACACCCCCGACCCGGATACCACACCCGAAATCCCCACTGCATACAGTGCACGGCTCCAATACTTTAGGATGCTTCGCCAGCATTACCCCCCACCGCATAAACGGCTAAATGCTCAGGAGGCACGTGAATGGAGACAGCTCCAGACCGATACCTTTCCTAATCCATATAAGTACCACATTATTTTCCCAGGCCGTTACAAAGGTTCCTGCCCGTGGTGCGAAGAACGTCCCACAACCTACCACATTACAAGTGGATGCGTCGGACCAAAACCATTACAGCTAAAATTCCTTAGAACGAAGGAGCAGTGGGAGGCCACTCTGCTCATCTCGGACCTTGCCATTCAGCGAAAGCTGATTATGCAAGCCCGGGCGGCAGCGATAGCCACTGGGGTCCTGAAATGAGGACACCACCCGTTCTGCAACCTTTCCTTTTATGATTTTCTTTCATTTTTGTCAATAAATGCTTCAACAACAACAACAAAGGCGCCGTGCTGTTGGTGGTCTTTTGTCCGCTTTCTTTGGGGCGGCGCCTTTCGAGTGTCTCCAAGGGCCCCCAGATTTCTGTTGCCGTCTGTTTCTGTTTTGTAGCACTTTACCAGAGCTTGGCGCTTCTTTCCGGTGGAACTGCTGGTTCTGCTTCTTCGTTTCCTTGTTTCTTTACATTGCCATTCTACAAAGCTATGCAGCCGAAACCGCCCTGGGCCCATCCAGCTGGCGGGTCGCGGACGTCGTACACGTGCCAAATCGGATTTTCCCCCACGGCAGAAAAAGAGCCCGTATTAGAGAGAGAAAAAAATTTATGATTGCCTAGCTCTGTTAGGCCAGTATATACGTAGCGAAAGCGCGGCGACATCTGGTTCGTAAGAGTTAATATATGAAACCCGTGCATTCACTAGATGTGTCTTTATTAACGACTAAAAATTGAGCCGTCGTCGCGGAATGGTAGCGTCTTCGCCACAAACGCCAAAGGCCCAGGTTAGATTTCCAGCCTCGTAGGTTTTTTTTAAAGGGACAGTGAGGAGAACTCTATCAATTTTTTTTGTTAACAAAATCTGATAGCTCGGCATTTCATGGCTTTGTTGCCGCTTGTCCGGGAGCGAAAGATGCATTTATTTCAAAGAAATTTGGATTCAAAGTTGAAAAATTTTTTCCCACTGCTCCGATTCAAACTCGAAAACTCTTATGACGTCATAGGACGGAGTGACGTGAAACGTGACGTAAACGCAGACTCCGTGATTTCTGAAGACTAGCGGTGCGGTCTGGCAGCAGCCGAAATGAAAGCTACCGCCGCCGCACGTTGAAGGCATCTATCGGGGGTCGCCACCGTCGCTTCGTTTACGTTTGCACCGGCGTCTTGCCAGCGTTACGATGGATCCCGTTCCCGAACCCGACGACGTAGTTCTCGCAAAAACTCCGGCCTGAATTTCAGCGACCTCAGCCCCACAGAGCGTGCGATGCTTTTGAGGGAGCACGGTTAGGTTAGGCGCCGGCGGGTGGTTTCCCCCTTCCTCAGAGAGCAGCCGTTGCAAACTAAATATCATAACACCAGTGCGGGGAGTCGCGAGGCGCGAGGACAAGGTCGGCGCGTCGTGCCCATCGGAGGCTGGCCGGGGCTTTGGGGCCAACGGATTGTGATTTGACTTTTTGACTCTTTGTGTAAATAATGTATACAGTATATTTATTTTGCATTTATAGTGTTCACTTTTAATGTTTTTATGCAGTGTATATTTATTTTATGTAGTGTACTATTTACCTCCCCCCATGTCTTTCTTCTGTCCCCTCACCTCTTTTATTTCATTTCTCCCACCTGCCTGCTATCCTTTCTTTCCGCTGCCCCAGCTCAGGTGCCACCGCACGTGATGGCAGATGCCGGGGCTAGCAAAAATCTTTTACCTTCCTTTTATGTTATTTTAAATAAACCACTACTACTACTACTACGGCGCGGTTGCACGGTGCAGCAGGCGGCGTCGAGGAGGTCTCCCACGGTTGCAGGGGCCAGGTTATTTATTATTTTTTTTGCCACAAAAAATGGATGGGTGCTCAAGGGCGGTCGCGTTTAAAGTGGGCGCCTTGAAACTAAAGCCGACGCTTCAACGGCTTCCGCGCGTTTCCGGAGGTACGGGGTCCACTGGATCGGGCTCTCTCGCCCACTTGCATGTACCTTCAGATGTGTACTGTGAATGGATTAAATTATGCGAGAGCTCGAAAAGAACAGCTCCGCCTAACTGCCGAAGCTGTTGTGACATTCCTTGTGTGCTACGAGGTACATTCCTTGTGTGTGCTACGAGGTACATTCCTTGTGTGTGCTACGAGGTTCCACGTTCGACGGCGCGGCGTAGACGGAGACCCAGATGACAGGCATCATCAATTACCCAGCCATGCTCGTTGAGAGTGACAACCAGAACGAAGGGGTTTAAGCCCAACCGGACCCAACCGGACCCGCCGCCGCCGCCGCGGGGAAACAGGCTTTATCCTCCCCAATTGGCGTGGCGGTTCCAGGGGCGGCCCTCCCGAGCACATTCCAGGACAAGGGAACTGTCAGCGATCCAGAGGGCGCCTTACCTTGAGGAGCGAGTGTCAGTTGATGGATGAAGAATGGAGGCCGGTGACCCGCGGGAACTGTCAGCGGGCCAGAGCGCGCCGTACCACAGCCGACGCTATGCGCTACCGCGAAGACAACCTTCTTTCCCTCGGACTAAACACGTGAGGGGGGCGAGACAATAAGTGCGGTGGTATGTTTGTGCGCCCAAGTGAAAGCCCTAGCCCCCCCCTCCTTCCCCTCCGGCGTGGGCGTCCTCACCCTAGCGAGTGTGGAGAAGAGGATATAAAAATCGAGAAGCAGTACGGAAGAGGGACGCTCAGGACGACATCGTTCGCCAAGAGGGCCTTCAGCGCCGAAGCCCGACGGCGTGCAGCTTCTGCCAGCAACCGCTCGAGCCCAACTCCGGAGCCACTCCATCGCCCCCATGAAGTCGTCGGCACGTAAGCTCGGACGCCCCAGCCTCTGATGTATAATCTTAATCATGTGTAATTATTGAATATACCTGTTTGTTTAAACTGAGCCATACGGTGTCTCTTTGCCTCTCCGTCCCGTGTGGACCTGCGCATTATGGGGGTCATCACACTGGTGTCAGAAGTGGGGTCTCAAAAGCAAATGTCCTCTGAATGCTGCGACATTCATGACTTCAAAATTGTAATCAAAAGGGAATCACGGGACTGATTGTGGGACTTTTACCCCCATTTGAGAGGCTTGAGGCACCGGAGGGCTTGAAAAAAAAAATGTCTTTATCTGAGGGAGCTCCCACTCCACAGCCGTCGCTCGGAGCAAGCATGCTGGCATTAGGAAGCGTCATTCCGACGTTTACGGGAGATAAGACAGGGGTTCCAATCTGCGATTTCTTTTCCATGCTAGAAGAGATTGGGAAAATGGGGGGATGGTCCGATGCTCAAATGCTGGGAATGGCGAGGTGTAAGATGGCAGGAGCTGCTCATGATTTTGCATGGCGAGACGAAAAAGTAAAATCCACAAAATCATTTGCGGAATTTAAGAAGCTCGCGTTTGAGCATTTTGACACTGAACCACGTCACGTGCGAGTACAGAGGTTCCGTGACGCCGGACAGATGGTAGGGGAGGACGTGCGAACGTTTGCGTCGCGGCTTCAGCGCTTAGCGCGCGATACGTTAAGCAGGGAGGAGGAAGGAGACCAGCTTAAGAAGAAATACGCGGAGGATATACTTAAAGAGGAAATGACCGCTTTGTTCGTGGCTGGTCTGCAAGACCCCGTGCGCCGGTTCGTGCTCTCGCGCAAGCCGAGCAATTTCGACCAAGCCGTGGAGGCCGCATTGGATGAGGAACAAAATGAGGCGTTAACGACAGCCGCAGCGAGAGTACGCGTCATAGAGAGAGCGGTGCTCAACCCTGAGGTTGCTCTCTTGACAGAGCGGTTAGATCGCTTAGAACAACTGCTATCTCAGCAGGTAGAACGCCAGGTTGAAGCGCGCGCTCAACAGCGCCCATTCGCTGGAAACCGGAGACCGCCACAAAGCTACAGGCGCGGTATGCGAGAGTTTGAAGAAATCGTATGCTTCGCTTGCCAGGGTCGCGGACACATCGCCAGGTTCTGCCAAAACGTGCGCCGTGGGGAGCCACAAAGAGAAGCAGGCGAGACACGCCCTAAGCAAGCCTACAGCGGGGCTCCAGATACCGAGACAAAAAACTAGATAGTCCTCCCCAGCCTGAGGAGCGTGGGGAGGGAGCAGTGGAAGATGAGGTGGTGGTAGTTTGTGTGGCCGACGAGGCATGCCCTGTTGTGCGTTGCCAGTTAAATGGTTGTTGCATGGAATTGTTGATAGATACGGGGTCAAAGGTGACATTGCTTAAGGAGAGCAGTTTTAACACGCTTCGAAGGAAGGGGGACCACGAGGTGTTGGAAGCGTCTGGTGGTATGGCAACCAAATTTGTAGGCATAACGGGGGATCCTCTTGGCATAAGTGGACTCTACCGGTTACACTTCTCTCTCGGCGGAATTGCATTGGAGCACCCCTGCTACGTATGCTCGGACACGGTGTCTCTGCCAAACGGAGTGTCAGGTATATTAGGGCAGGATTTTTTGAGAAAAGGGAAGGTAGTAGTCTCATTCTCTGAGGAAGAGGTTAATGCGGGCGGATCAAAAGTTCCGTTTTTGAACAGGAGAGGGGCTGAGATTCGCATTACCGATATTGACACCCGTCAAACAGTGGGATCATTGGAGAAGGTATATTCGCGGGTTGCCGTCAGGCTGGTCGATGAGGCGGTCGTCCTTCCTTGGTCGGAGCACATTTTGTACGCGTTTGTGCCTTCAGATGTAGAGAGCGGCGCCGTGGGAGTGCTTGAGCCGGTCGACTCTCTCAGCAATGGCCTGAAGGCAGCCGCGTGCCTCGTGACAGTTAATGACGCCCACAGAGTGCCCCTACGGGTGGTTAACTGTAGCCAGCAGCCACTGAGCCTTCCCAAGAACAAAACATTGGCTTTCTTCACCTCTGCGATAGAGAAACGTGAGCCCACCGATACGGTACTCGCAACTGTAGAGCATGCTAGTCCTTCGGCTGCTCCAAAGGTGTCGTTCGATCTTTCTCACGTAAAATCCAGGGAGAGGGAGGCTCTGGCTGGTTTGCTGAACGACTACTCGGAAGTATTCGCCGCGTCCAACCTGGATTTGGGCTGCTGTGGCGTTATAAAGCACAGGATAGAAACCGGCACTTCATCGCCCGTTTACCAGCGTGCGTACAGGATTCCTTACTCCCAACGTGAGGAGATAGAGCGGCAGGTGCAGGACCTGATTGATCGCGGCATTGTCGAACACTCAAAGTCACCCTGGGGAGCACCAGCACTATTGGTGGAAAAGCCAGATGGCTCGTATCGATTGGTAGTGGACTACCGCAAACTAAATGCCGTAACTCGCATCGATCCATACCCCATCCCCAATATACAGGAGACGCTTTCTCAGCTGGGCTCTGCCAGGTACTTCACGGTAGTGGACATGGCGGCGGGATTCTGGCAGATAGCAATGGATCCGGCAGATGCCGAGAAAACGGCATTCAACACGCCCTCAGGGCACTATGAATGGAAAAGAATGCCGATGGGTCTGGCCAACAGCCCTGCTGTCTGGCAGAGAACCGCTGATGTTATCCTGGCAGGTCTTCTGGGGAGGCTGTGCTTCGTGTATATGGATGACATTATCATATACAGTGACAGTTTTGATAACCATTTGCGCGATATTGAGCAGGTTTTGGTGCGACTAAGAGCAGCGGGTCTCAAGCTGAAGCCCTCTAAGTGCCAATTCCTCAAAAACGAGGTGAAATACCTCGGGCACGTTGTTTCAGCTGACGGCGTGCGACCGGACCCTGAGAAACTAAGGTGTGTCTCGGATTTTCCATCCCCGACTAGCGTCCGCCAGGTCCGGCAGTTTCTCGGCCTGATCGGTTACTACCGAAGGCACATAGAGGAGTTCGCCAAGCTCGCTAAGCCGCTCACCGCCTTAACAGCCAAAAATGTCGCCTTTCGCTGGGACGAAAACGCGGAGAATGCTTTTGGGGCCCTGAAAAGGAAGCTAATGAGTGCACCGCTGTTGCGCCACCCGGATTTTAATTTGCCCTTCGTTATGGCCACAGATGCGTCAAAGTTCGCAGTTGGTGCCGTGCTATCTCAGGTTATCGAGGGCAAAGAACATCCCGTTGCTTTTGCTAGCCGACAGCTGAGCCCCACAGAGCAAAAGTACGGAGCTACGGAAAGGGAGTGCCTCGCCGTTGTCTGGGCAGTAAAGCACTTCAGATGCTACCTTTACGGCCGCAAATTCAAGCTAGTCACAGACTGCCATTCTCTGAAATGGGTGATGAGTGTCAGGGACCCTAGCTCGCGACTCGCTAGATGGAATCTACACCTGCAGGAATACTGCTTTGAAGTTGAGCACAAGTCAGGAAAGACACATCTGAATGCTGATGCACTCAGCCGCACAGCTGCCGTGGCAGCTATAGATGAGTTTGTCTCCGTAGTCGACCCCGCCGAATTACGCACAGAGCAGTGCAAAGATCCTGACCTGAAGCGAATAATCGAAAGCTTAGAGGGCGCACCGTCTCACGCCGAACAGCTAGGTTATTTCATTGACAAAGACGGCACCCTGTGTCGGCGCACGAGGCCAACCAGGAAAGGGAGACCAGAGAAAACCGCTTGGGAGAGAGTCGTCATACCTCGGTCGTGGACAGAAAGGGTTCTTCGCGCGTTTCACGATGCGCCATGTGCCGGTCATTTTGGCGTAGCGAAGACACGCAGGCGTGTGGAGCGTTTGTACTTTTGGAGTGGCATGCGACAGGATGTTAGAGACTACTGTGCGAAGTGTCATTCCTGTCTCGAAAGAAAAACACCCAAGGGACGAAGACCAGCTCCAATTCAGCCGTTCTCTGAGGTTTCGGCTCCCTTCGAGCGGACAGGTATGGACATAATGGGCCCATTGCCCACGACCACTTCCGGAAACAAGTACATTTTAGTATTTGTCGATCACCTTTCAAAATACGCGGAAGCGGTAGCACTCCCAGATCAGAAGGCAGACACGGTTGCAAGAGCATTTGTCGAACAGATCGTGCTCCGACATGGACCCCCGAGACAACTCTTGACAGATCGGGGAACGAACTTCGTGTCGCAGCTAATGAGGAGAGTTTGCGAGCTGCTTAAGATCGCTAAGAAGCAGACAACACCGTACCATCCGGCTTGCAACGGCGCGGTGGAGCGACTGAACCAAACCGTGGCCGGGTTCCTGTCGCATTTTGTTTCGCGCGACCAGCGGGACTGGGACTTGTGGCTCCCGTATGCAATGTTTGCCTACAATTCCGCAGCACACGAGAGCACGGGCGAATCGCCATTCTTTCTTCTCTACGGCCGAGACCCGGACCAGCCTAGTGAAGTGCCAGAGGGCCCCCGTCGTGTCCCATACGCTTCACTGGACGACTATAAGGTGGAGCTAGAATCGCGCTTGCAAGTGGCGAGGGACATCGCAAAGGAGGCCTTAAAGAAAGCGGCGAAGCGCAGGAAGGAGGTGCACGATCGCAGTGCTAGAGACGCGCCGTTTAATGTGGGGGACAGCGTGTACATTGAAAACTGCCAAAGGCAGATTGGGCTAGCTCGTAAGTTCCAGACGAAGTGGAGAGGACCGTGCGAGGTTGTCGAGAAGCTTTCTCCGGTAAACTTCAGAGTCCGAGACGTGAACCGGCGCTTGATAAGGATACATGCAAATCGCCTCAAGTCGGCACCGGTTCAGTATTCACGAATTGAGGAAATGGAAAGCGCGGATTTTGATGGGGACAGAATTGAAGCGGAGCGCGCAGATAGTTCGCAAGAAACGCCCTCTCCTGCATTTGTTCGGCAGGCGCCAGAGGTGACGGCCAGAATGCCACCGGATTTACTTCATGCATTGCTAGAAGAAGAAGCGCGCGAGGTTGCTGCGCAGATAACGCCAGGAGAGGCTCCTGCCACGAGCCCTCGCGAGTCCCAAAGCAGACAAAGGGTCACAGACTTACTTAGTATGACTCATGAAGGCCGATATCCGCTGCGAAATCGGAAAGCTAAGTCGGACTAATGGTGTAAACAGAGCGGAGTTGTGAACTGGTCAGAATTGTGTAATGCCGCAGCTCATAACATTGCTATATGCGTATGTGTTAAGTTATCGGAGTTAGTAGTTAAACCTTTCTGTCATTAAGTAACACCTTCACAGGAGAGCATGCGGAGCGCATGCAGAACCTGCCCTACTTCCTTTCGTTATCTATATTTTTGTCTGTGCCGTGATCGTGCTAGAAGTGGGAGCTCCTTTGTAACTGTGGTAAATTTATTTCGTCCAGTTTGGACTAGAAAGGAGAGGCTTGGGTGCTGAGTTTCATGTTTATCTGTAAAAGAAGATCAGTGCTGCCCCTGGAGACGCCAGTTATGACAGCGGAGGCATATGGTGTTGTGCAGTGGTGTTGAGTGCAGCGAAAAGTGTTTTGTCGGACGCACTGTGCGAGGCGATTCAGAAAGACAAGGGGAGCTGCGTGGACTCAAATGTTCGGAGAACATTCTTCTGGAGGGTGAGCGTGTGTGACATTCCTTGTGTGCTACGAGGTACATTCCTTGTGTGTGCTACGAGGTACATTCCTTGTGTGTGCTACGAGGTACATTCCTTGTGTGTGCTACGAGGTTCCACGTTCGACGGCGCGGCGTAGACGGAGACCCAGATGACAGGCATCATCAATTACCCAGCCATGCTCGTTGAGAGTGACAACCAGAACGAAGGGGTTTAAGCCCAACCGGACCCAACCGGACCCACCGCCGCCGCCGCGGGGAAACAGGCTTTATCCTCCCCAATTGGCGTGGCGGTTCCAGGGGCGGCCCTCCCGAGCACATTCCAGGACAAGGGAACTGTCAGCGATCCAGGGCGCGCCTTACCTTGAGGAGCGAGTGTCAGTTGATGGATGAAGAATGGAGGCCGGTGACCCGCGGGAACTGTCAGCGGGCCAGAGCGCGCCGTACCACAGCCGACGCTATGCGCTACCGCGAAGACAACCTTCTTTCCCTCGGACTAAACACGTGAGGGGGGCGAGACAATAAGTGCGGTGGTATGTTTGTGCGCCCAAGTGAAAGCCCTAGCCCCCCCCCCCCTCCTTCCCCTCCGGCGTGGGCGTCCTCACCCTAGGGAGTGTGGAGAAGAGGATATAAAAATCGAGAAGCAGTACGGAAGAGGGACGCTCAGGACGACATCGTTCGCCAAGAGGGCCTTCAGCGCCGAAGCCCGACGGCGTGCAGCTTCTCCCAGCAACCGCTCGAGCCCAACTCCGGAGCCACTCCATCGCCCCCATGAAGTCGTCGGCACGTAAGCTCAGACGCCCCAGCCTCTGATGTATAATCTTAATCATGTGTAATTATTGAATATACCTGTTTGTTTAAACTGAGCCATACGGTGTCTCTTTGCCTCTCCGTCCCGTGTGGACCTGCGCATTATGGGGGTCATCACACTGTTGAATGACGACACAACGCGCACCTCGCTGCGGAGCCGAGTCGGTCTGGCCGGGCCGGCGGCGGCCGGTGCACTCTGCGCGAAATATAAACATGCTCCATGTCTCCGCCAGTGCGGTCAGACGAACGCGTCGGCGGTCAAGCGCAGTTGGAGTATAGAGGGTCTCGCTTTGGCCGACGTGAGGTAGCCGTGCAGAGCGCGCGCGCGCGTTACACCAGAGTATAAACGCGCCTTAGCAGAGCCTGCGCTTACCCGCTAACCAACGTATCCGGTGGCGGCATCTATGGGAACCACTGAAACCCTTCCCGCCCACTTACTGAATTAAAAAAAGAAGTCGAACCACGGCCACTGGCATTTGTGGCGGAGACGCCACCACTCCGCCACGATGGCTAAGGATTTAAGCGCGAATAAAGGCGCATCTAGTGAATGCATTCTTCCGATGCAGAAGTATCCGCGCTTTCGATAGGTATATCCTGGCCTAACAGAGCTATAGGTCTCCAGCTTATTTTTCTTAACTGCCTTGTACCTTGTCTCCCGTCCCTAATAAACGATTTCCGTTAAGTAGTTTGTAGTTGACTGGCACAGCCGGGAATGTTTCGTCGGGCGAGCGTGCGAAGACACAAGTGCTCTTTATACTGCGAACTGCCTTGTACGATCACCGACCATCGTGCCATCATAGTTTTTCATCGACTGTGGCGATCATCTGACGAGCCTTAACAGGCTCCTTCAAAGGTTAACAAAGGCCTTGAAGCGGCACTTGGAGTTCCTCTGCTGTTCGGCGCTTGTAAATCGAGGCGCGTCAAAAACAAAACCACGGGGCACGCAAAGCTAGTAGACGCGAAGCGCCATAGAAAATCGAAACTCTCCAGGCCGCCTGTGGCGCCGCAAAGCATCGGTTTCCTTTGCTTCCAACATTCAGGTTGTCTTTTGTTGTCTTCCTTGTGTAATAGAAGTGCACTATAGGTTTCCAAACAAAACTTACTTCAATATTCAACCGCGCAACCTTCTTTTGTCAGCCTCAGAGATTCGCGGTCCATGCAGGAAGGAAAATTCCTCCAAGGTGGCGTCTCTTCTCCTATGAGGTCTTCACACTTGTACTTGCGAGATTGGCCTGTGGCGGCGATACCTGTATTTTGGTCCTTGCTATTTTCTACCTTACAAGAGCTTTCTTTTCAGTAAGAGTGGCGTTTTTGTGATCAGGAGCTGGTATTCTATCGATACAAGCCAACTTCAATTTCTCCTCAGTGTCCCTTTAACAAGCCGTCTTGTATTCATTACAACTGGCAAAAATTTCTTGAGTATGTACTAGATGCACTGCGTAGCGAGTACCACTCAACAGCTGACTATCTTGGCCGCCTTCCCGTACACTGCCGGAAATGTGGATGCCCGCCACACTTACCCAGGACCACTCTTCTGTTCCGTCATAAGGACGTGACTTATTTTATTTCGTGACTTGTGAGGTAATGGAAGCATTTATTAGTAGGAAAACCCAGTGCCTCAGTCAGCCTTCCGAGGCCGTCCGATAAAGAACTCCGTTACTTAGAAAACCCGCTACCATCTGCTCCTGGCTAGTATCTTTTTGTGTGCAAGGTTTTATGTGTTTGAACTTTCTCCACTCGGTCGTGATGTGCGCAGTTTCCGGTGGTTTCTCTGTATATATATTCCTTCGCCTTTTCACGCAAACTTTAGCACGTGTGGTGCCTCCTCCTCTTGTGCGTCCGTCTAGTTTGTGCTGTTTTTCGCAATCAACCTTCACTTTCATTCCTATGCATTGTGAACAAGCTAAGCCCTCGTAGCGGGCCTTGGTCTGCGCTCGACGCCCGAGGAAGACAAGAGGAACCAGCCCAGAACATCGGTGGCAGCGCCTCGGTTACTTTCCTATTAGTGCGAAAACACTCACACACTCACCAACACCTACCAAGAATCTTCTCCGTCCGACCTTTCTTGCGTCGACACCTAGCAACAGTGACGTCATGTTGAACTTTAAAAAGCATGAAACACAGATACGTCCCAATTTCGTCTGGCCGCCTCCGAATTTGACCGCACCCAACACTATGCTGACCTCCAAATTTGCTCCGGGCAACACCAAAATTTCGCCCATTTACCCACGATTCGCCGCGGTGGCTCAATTGTTAGAGCGCTCGGCTACTGAGCTGGATTACCGGGTTCGAACACGACCGCGGCGGCCGCGTTTCGATGAAGGCGAAATGCAAAAGGCGCCCGAGTGCTGTGCGATGTCAGTGCACGTTAAATAACCCCATGTGGTCGAAATTATTCTGGAGCCCTCCACTACGGCACCGCTCTCATCCTTTCTTCTTTCACTCCCTCCTTTATCCCTTCCCTCACGGCCTGGTTCGGGTGTCCACCGTGATATGTGAGACAATTACTGCGCCATTTCCTTTCTTCAAAAACCAATTTTCAATTTTTCCGCCCCAAAAATTTGACCTTGGCCGATTAGCACCGAAATCGATGTCCGGCCATATTTAACCGCGCCCAAGATAATAGCGACCTCCACATTTGGCCGGCGCCGCCCCAAAAATTTGGTCCACCAGCCCCTAGAAATTGACCTCGGCCGATTTCGACCAAAACCTATGTCCAGCCATAATTAACCACACCAAACATGGTGACCTCCAAATTTTGCCCGGGCCACTCCAAAAATTTGTTCCAACCCCCCCCCCCCCCCCCGAAATTTGACCTCGGCCGCTTTGGACCAAAATCGATGTCCAACCATAACAGATCATGCCCAACACTATGCATGGTCACCTCCAGATTTGGGCCGAGCCATTTGCAAAACTTGGCCGGGCGACTGCAAGAAAAAAAAAGCCAATGATTTCGCGCTATAGTGTAACGAAGTTAAAACCCTAACATTTTTTTGGGCTCATTTGGCTCGACTCAGCGGCTGTTTTGAAAGAATATTGACAATCTGGGGCGTCCAGAGGCGCATCGCAGGGATGCTGTTCGCAAGTGGCTTCACAACGCGACTGCAACGTTCCGTCATATTTGACTGATAACACATGGTCTTCTGCTGCCGGGCACTTGCGCTGCTGCACATGTACCACGGAAAATTTTGGACTTGGATTACACTTCGCACAAGGCGTCGACCGTCACCGCTCAGCAAAGACTGCATCCTGGACAATGCGACGTGCCGTACGCACAGAAATCAATACAGCTGAGCCTTCTATTTCTATAACCAGCCGACATATGCCTTAAAGTTGAAAGCAAGCTTCGATCGCCTAATCGACTGGCCCGACGGCATACTGTCACTGAACGACAGGATCACAAGACAAGTACGCGCCAGGAGATCGATTGGATTGTTTATCTCTTGATGCGTTTGCTGCTCGTATTCTTTTCTAGCCGAGGAAAAATCGGGCAGCGACGCGAGAACGGGTGCCAAAACTGCGTCGGGTCGATATGATGACTCGCGCTTATGATATGCGAAGAGTCCGCGTTGCTGTGCTGCTTATTTATCATTAGTCGGCCTACTGCAAAATTCGAGCCATATCGAACGAATGTGGCGCGACGGTTGTGTTCGTCACGGAGTTCAACGGACCTGGCAGCTTTGTAACGGTGTACGAAGCTGTCTAATTATATAGCAATAAATCTGAAGCAGTTCGGCGCAGTATTTATGATTTCCTATCAGGATGGCGCAGCTAATCTGGTTTGGCGTAGTTTCGCGCGAGGGTGAAATCCCTGTGCGTGTTTCAAGCTAAAGCCCGTATTATATTGAAAAACAAGAGCAAAGAGACAGGTTGACAGGTGCGATTTCAGATGCTGTTGCCAGTCTGAAGGAAGGCCGCACGGTGTCATCTCTGCTTCGTTCGCCTTGACTAGTGCTTTAAAGTCAAGGGGGCGTGGCCCCCGCCAATATTGGCAACGGGTCTGAGACCCCGGGCCCGTGCTAGAATGTAGGAACTGATTCCGAAGCAAGCAACCATTTTTTTTATCCTTGTCAGTGGTGGTCGGAACATTTCTTCTCTATCGTTCTGAAATTTTCGCACTGATAGTTGGTAAGAGTCATTAACATGTTTTCTAAAACCCGAGGCGTAGAAAAATACAAAGTTGGCAGCGTTACACAAAGGGTAGAACAAAAGTGGAAGCCCGTGCACTCACACCACCATCGAGTCAGTCCCGAGCTGGCCGCTCAGCTCCAAGGATGCAAAGCAACGAGCACACTGGCAGAGCTTGCGGATGGTTTGTTTCAGGACCTGTGCTCAAATCACTTGCGACACCCCTTCGATGCCGCAAGACTTTAAAAGGGACCCTGAAATGAATCAGATGACCACATTCTAGTGCAGCGGATCTGAAGAGGTGGTCACTGTGGGTATTCGAGTCAAATTTAAAAGCTCTGCGTGGACCCTATAATTTAGAAATAATTTTTAAAAATCGCTGCTCGCAGTAGCTCACAACCAATTAGGGCGGCACACCTAACTGCGCGTGTCCCCTTCCCCGATGACGTCAGTGGGCAGACGGGGCAAGCTGGAAGGCTGGCCCTTCTGCACACTGACGTCATCGGGGAAGGGGACACGCGTAGTTAGGTGTGTCGCCCTAATTGGTTGTGAGCTGGTCAGAGTTCCAATGACTTTATTGGGAGCTGCTGCGAGCAGCGATTTTTGAAAATATTTCTAAATTCTACGGTTCGCGCAGTGCTTTCAAATTTGACTCGAATACCAACAAAGACCACTTGTAGATAACTGTTGAACTAAAATATGCCCATCTAAATGATTTCAGGGTCTCCTTAAGGACTGGCCTTGACGAATAAAGAGAATTCTGGCATGTGCTTTTCGTTTAGGACATCAGCCGTACTGTACGGATTAAAGGCTCATGTCGTAGTCCCTTCCAGTGTGTGTGTGTGTGTTTTTTATGGCGACCAGCTGTAGCGGGTCGTTCGGCTCAATCTTGGAGTCGTCCTCGTCGGCGCCCCTGTACGTCACACACTGCACGCCCTCCCAACCTTCACAACCTCCAACACCAAATCACGTGGGCCCCGGGGCTCGAGGGAAACGAGGTCGCGGACCTGTCAGCTCGAGGGCACACCGACCGAGCGACAGACACCCCCCGACCCGGACACCACCTCCGAAATCCCCACTGCCTACAGTAGACGGATTCAATACTTTAGGACGCTTCGTCAGCAATACCCCCCCACCGCATAAAATGCTAAATGCTCAGGAGGCGGGCGAATGGAGGCAACTCCAGACCGACACCTTTCCTAATCCATATAAATAGCACATTGTTTTCCCGGGCCGTTACGAAGGCTCCTGCCCGTGGGGCGAACAACGTCCCACAACATACCACATTACAATCGGGTGCGTCGGGCCAAAACCATTGGAACGGAAATTTCCTAGAACGAAGGAGCAGTGGGAGGCCACTCAGAACAGCTCGGACCTTGCCATTCAGCAACCGGGAGGCAGCGAGAGCCACTGGGGTCCTGGAATGAGGACACCACCCGTTCTGCAACCTTTCATTTTCTTATTTTCTTTCTTTATGAAATGTTTTCAACAACAACCTACAGTCCCCCCCCCCCCCTATTAAATATCACACCCGGCTTCTGCAGCACCCTTAGCAAAAGGCTCCCCGCAAAGACTGTAGCTCACCCGTGGCGCTAATGTGAGTGCAGCGATATAAACGCATATTCCTCCCCATAACCCGGAGATTGCAATTCAATCACCACAAGAGTAAACGTCCGATCGGTTTATTTCCCATTTGGTACTGCCTAAATGTTATACATTCAATGAATGCGCCTAAATAAGACAATCGTTTGGCGTTGCGTTCGTGTCGCCACCCTGCCCTCATTCACGTGTGCGGCTGTCAAACTTTATAGAATATACCGCAGCTAGTTCATTTGAACGTTGTATTTACTGTACCACTGAATCGTAGATATGAGGCTTCTCATTGTAGTACAACGATGCTGGTTGCCAAATGCGTCAGTGGTCGTCGGTTTTCAAATAAACCGCCGAAGCCTAAGGCAGGTAGTTGCATCAGAGTCACGTGAGCTGCCGAAAGCTCCACCGGAAACCGCACTCTCCGGATCGACGGTGTCGCCGACGGCTATCCATCGCTGATGCGGCCTGAAGCTAGGAGAAGCCAGGACCGGCCAGGGCGCACGAAATTTGCTCGGACTGTGTTTAGTGCGTACGCTGGTAGCCACGGCGTGGCGTAACTAGTTACACGGAGTTGTTCCAAAACGCTGCTGAAGTTGTGCACGCTCTCCAACCTAGTTTTCGATCGGGCGCAAGTCGTCGGCGATACCGCAGCTATTCATACAGGTGCAGCGCAGAAATGCCATGCACAAAGTCTTTATCCCTGCGTTTCACTAGCGGCGTGAGGTTGGGGGTTAACGCCGAGCATTCCTACTTGGCTTCGAGAAGGTACTGCATCTACTGTAGACATCTGACGCGCAGAGGCCGTATAACGCGAGTACGTCGCGTAAAAGGCGACTTCACACACTTGGAAGCCTCAGTCCACCGAGGTGCAGCTCATTCAGGGCGTTGAAAAGGACACTGCTTTGCGATGAACGCCAAAACTAGAGCGGGCGTGGCAGTCACAGCAGCAAAGACGTCTTGGCGAAGGCCAAACGGTCGAGCAACGCGGCCTAACGGCGAGGGTGCAGTACGCGGGGTTCTCTATGCGACCACAAAAGTGCTGCGTCGAAACTACAGCGCACGTGTGACTGGCATAATAAGCAGCGCGGTGCGGCAGCTAATAACTTGTGTAAAGAAAACCAAACACGGGGTTGCAGTAAATTCAAGAGACATTTTGGGCGTCACACGTTGGCCGTCTACTTCTGCATCTCCATTTAGTGTCTACACACACTGCATAGCACAACCTACTATGTCTGCCCACGAACTGTTTTCATTGCAAATCTTGCTTTTGACCTCCCATGTTATGAACATTGACTAACACACACATAATTGCATGTTTTCACTGTTTCGTGTCTGTTTGCAGCAGCATGGCTTTATAATAAAGTGAGGACTTCTCTGTGCTAGGGGATAACTGAGATTTTATTTCTGGCTCGGTTACACAGGTGTGATTAGAAGGGATAGAGATATGGTTCTGCTGCGCAGCAGCCCGAGAGGCGACGCTTGCAACGTGAGACGCCGTCTGCTCCGTGTTCACATGAGGGTGAGGAGGAAGGCGGCGGCCGACGGCCCGCTCGTCTGGTGCGTTGCTCGCGGCTCCTACGTTTGCCGGGTTCACCGGATGACGATAAAATCGTGCAGTCTGTTGGGGAGCATTCTTGCCCTTTGGGGTCGCGCCGGCGTGTGAGTCACTGCAGGGCGCTGCTGGATTTCTTGCCCCTTAGTTTCAGCTTCAGCAACGCTTTCCTTTGGCAGGCTGGTTCAGAACACTGTCTCCCACGTTGATTTCGTATGATCTGTCGTCAACTCCTTTTGTAACAGTTCCTTCATCCATGCTCAGCATCTGATGGGGCGGACGGTTACCTCTTGTCGTTCTTGCAATGTTGGTAAGTCCTTCGCATGGCTGTCGTGATAAAAGATTGTTCTTTGCCTTCTTTCACGTTTCTTGTCTGTCACATATAGTGGTTTTGGTTGCAACAGCTAGCTCACTAGCTCGCAGTCCTTGTAGCTGTGCTTTTCGGAAGTTTTGGAACGCCAGTTGTGGTTCCGAACTGCTTTCTTCCGCTTTCTTCAATAGGAGTTTTGCAGTTTTCACCGCTGATTCGGCCATTCCGTTTGGGCGTGGACATCCCGGGCTTCAGGTTTTGTGGTCGAAGTTCTAGCTCTTTCATTTTGGCGGTAAAATGAACTACATCCAACTCGCCCAACTCACCATTCTTCTGTTCCAGCTCTTTGCAAACTTTTTAAATTCCTCGCTCGCGAACTGCGGTCCATTGTCGCTCACTAGCACTCTTGGTATTCCGTATCTGGCGAAGTGGGCTTTCAGCCTGTGTATCACATGGTTTGACGTGGTTGCCTTTAGTTGGTCCACTTCCCAATAGCTGCTGAAGTAATCAACTGTCACCAGAAAGTTCTTTCCTTTTGTGCTCGAAGATGTCGCATCCGACTCGTTCCCACGGGTGCCTCGGTTTCGGGTGAAGCATGAGAGTTTCTCTCCGCCGCGAACGCGAATGCTTTGGCACACTTCACATCTTGCAATGTAGTCTTTCAGTTCTCTCAATTCCCATGTGTGCTGCGTGAAGCTTCTCTGATTTCCCGACGTAGAGACATTGGGACGAGCAGTCGTAATCCTTGTAGATGAGGTCATCTTCAACTGCAAGTTGCCATGGTGCGTCTTTGACTGAGAGCTTTCTGAGTGGTCCCGGCACTCGTGAGATTCTTGGCAGTAATCTGGAGAGGTAGTTAATCATTCCACAAAATCGCTGCACGTCTTGCACATCAGTTGGTTGAGGCATTTTTTGAATTTCCTTTGTCTTATCAGGATCCACTTTCAGTCCCTCCTTGGTCAGTACATGTCCCAGGAAAACGGTTGTGGTCGTGCGCAGTCGTGTCTTCTCCCTGTTGAGACGCATTTCTGTCTGTCGGCATCGCTGAAGAAGGTTTTCCAGCTTTCTGTCGTGATCTTCACGCGCGTCCTTTTCAGCTTCACCTACTCCGCAGACAAGGTAGGCGGCCAACGGTATCGACCATTGGGCATTTGGAACGTGGTCTTGAGGCTTGATTCTTCATCGAGACAGCATTGCCAGTATCCCTCTCGAAGATCTAATTTTGAAAAAATCTTGGATTTTGCAAGCTCCGGTAGGACATCGTCGAGAGTAGGCAGCGTGTGGCGCTCTCTTTCCAGCGCTTCATTTAGCGCTTCTGGGTCTATGCAGATTCTCATGTCGCCATTTTTCTTCGTTGCCACGACCATTCGGCTCAACCAGTGCGTTGGCTTTTTATGACTCCTCTTTTTTCCATCCTCGCCAGGGTTTTCTCCAATTGTGGTTTTATGCTGACAGACACTCTGCAGCTTGTGATGGCTTTCGGGACTGCTTATTGTTTAGTTACAAGGTGTACTTGTCTCGGTAGCATTCCTAGAGTTTCTCCAAAGACGTCTGGGTATTTTTACGCTAACCACCTTGTGAGGTCTTCTTCTGGAGCGTCAACCGTAGCTACTAAGTTGTAGTCAGTTGTTATGAGACCCACTTTTTCTGCTGTTGTCCTTCCGATTAGAGGTGTGAGCTCGTCTCCAACAACTACGAATTCCAGGACATGCTTCTTTCCATCTGCGGATTTTACCTCAAGTTGGGCTTTGCCTTTCGAGCAAACTTTGCTTCCATTCCATGCCCGCAGTGTCGTTGAGCTCGCTCTCAGCTGCTGTGGACGGACGTGTTTGGCTGTTATCACAACTGCCGCTCCACTGTCTACTTGAAATTTTACTTCGTTTCCGTTCACTTCTAGGAGTGTGTAGACTGAGCTGGGCTTTTCATTGTTGACTGCCAATATGCCCTCTTCGTCGCTATCGACCCCCAAACGAGTCACTACCCTGCTGCGTTTGCATACTGCTGCCAAGTGATTCTTCTTTTTGCATTTCAGTAGAGTTAGTTCTTGGGCTAGTTGGTATTGTTGATTGAAGTTCATAGTTCTTCAGCGCAACGGCACGTTTTTAGCCAAGGAAAAGAAGACAGAAGACAGAAAAAGAAGAAGGACGAACAAGGACGAACACAGCGCTGACTTACATTCAACTGTTTATTCAGTCACACACACACACAGCTTAAATGCTCTCAGACCAGCGCAGGACTGCTTCCGGATTGGACAGGCTGTTCTTTTGCGTTCGTGGCTTCCTCCGCAGTACTTGCATTTTGTTCCAATCGCCATCGAAGGAGGTTTTCCTTTTTCTTTACAGCTTTTACTGTTGAAGGTGCGACGATTATGCTCCCTTGCAGCGTTGATTTCGCTCTCGCTTGCAGCTGATCCCTCTTTAAACACTTTCGTCTGAAGTTGTGTAGCCTCGTGAGCAAGACACACTGTGACAACTTTCTCGAGGGTTAGATCAACGAGCTTTAGGATGTCCGCTCGCGCTCACTCGTCCTGAATTCCACAGACAATCTGGTCGCGGATCACTTTATCTCGTTCGTTTCCGAACCCGCAGTCGCGCGCTTTCAATTTCAAATCCGTGAGAAAATTATCGAACTGCTCGGATCCAGATGCTGCATTCCAGATCGGAAGACGTATCGCGAGTACAGTTCGTTGTGCTTCGGTAGAAAGTGCGCATCGAGAAGGCTGAACACATGCGTGTAGTCAAATTCTGGGTGTGGTCTTGCTTCGGACGTCTCCCCGAAGTCCAAAGTGTTGTAAATGTCGAGAAGTGTGGAGCCTCCGACGGTCAAAAGAAGTGTCGGTCGGGAGCTAGCTGCTCTCGCTGTGTTCATTGCTTTGAGGTACAGCGTGAAGCTATGCTTGAAGGCTCGCCATTGTTCCGCTGCGTTGCCAGTGGAGTCTAATTTCGCAGGTGGTGGTATCTTCTCTATGGTTGATGCGCTGACGGTACTTTTTTACTTCTGACGCCATGTTTCGTGCCTGTTTACAGCAGGATGGCTTAATAAACTGAGGACTTCTCTGTGCTAGGGGATAACTGAGATTTTATTTCTGGCTCGGCTACACAGGTGTGATTAGAAGGAATACAGATATTGTTCTGCTGCGCAGCAGCTCGAGAGGCGACGCTTGCAACGTGAGACGTCGTCTGCTCCGTGTTTACATGAGGGTGAGGAGGAAGGCGGCGGCCGAGCGTGTTTCCAAAGGCCCGAAGCTGCAGCAGCGGAAGTTGCGGTTACGTCACGAAACAAAAACACAAGCAAAACAATACGATTACGCCGCTTACGTTTGTTCGAGCATACCAATTTTTGCACAAACTGAAATGCATTGTTAATAAAATGGTCTGCAGCATTAAAACTTCTCAACAGCGATCCGCCGCCTACATCGGCCGCCTACATCGGCGTGGCGCGCTCGCTTTCGCTAGCTTTTGCTTGGCTGCGTGTTCACGTCTGCCTGGCCAGCCTGGCTGCGATGTGTAAAGTGTCATACCTAAGGAAGATGTAGCGGGGTGAAATCGCGCAACGGACCGCCACTGTGCAGGTTCGAAAGGAAGAATGCTGAAGATGTCATATGCCGCATCGCACGCGGTCACGCCGCGGGCTCGCGGTGCGTTTATACTTGCACAATTTTGTTCAGAATTAGAAACGTCCCAAATACGATCTATGCTAGCTATATATACAGCTTGTCGGGCCTTATAGTTCAGTGAGGTTGTCTCTGAAAAACGACTATTCCATTTTTGGCCTCATAACAGCGAGACTGAACACAGCCCCCAGTGGAACTATATGCGCGTCTTTGAATTTCAACACACCGTTGTATTCTTCGATCGCCAGAGATGCACGTGAAAACGTTCGGCCAGCACAGACAAAATAGATTTACTTTCAAGACATTGTACGCCACCGTGATATCAACCTGCAAACGAATAGAAGTAATAAATGTAGCATTCGCGCATTCACATGCAACCTGAATGATACTCGTAGTTGGAACCTGGTTGCACGGCCTTTGTTATAAATGACAAGATTTTTTAAAACGGGTGGTTTCTGTATGATATGTGTATATGTAAGGCAACAGTTCGGTTGCAAATGCAAAATTCTGTGTGCACTATCTTAAATTTATTCTTTTGTTTGTGTACGGCAGGTTTCACTGCCATACGGTTTGACGATGTTGTCTTGCTTATCAAAGAAGGTGGCGAGCTGACGCAACCGGAGGTGGAAGGCCACGGTGCATGTTAAGCACAAAAACATGACCAAAAGCTTAAAAAGCTTGGGTGCCGCATACCCTGCCCTTAGGAGTACAATTCAATAGCACAAGATCCCTTTCGCGCAACAACTCCTCCTCTTTCATAGGTTCATAAATTGTGGGGTGTCCTCATACCACTCCTGGTGCAGTGGTTAAGTCATGCGCCAGTGCCCCGGCAGGTGGCTGTTTCAAACACAGCCACCGGTGGAGCTTGCGAGACACAGATTGCTCTTCCTGAGCTCCCATAAGGCTCATTATTGCGGGTAGTTATTTGAGAGGCTGTCTTATCTCTCACCCAATGAGCCGGTCCGCAGTTCCATGGTGAGCAGGTGGGAATTGCATTGAAATTGTTTGAATTGATTTCACTGCCACCTGCTTTTTCGTGACATGGACGGACAGAAGCCCACTTTCTTGCGAATGGGACCTCGAATGCTGTCGCATTAAAAAGGTACGTATTATATATTCCTTTTGCTAAGCTCCCATGTGCAGTCGTGTAGTAGGCCACACAGCACAAGCATGACCACACAGTTGAAAGCGCCAATGCCTCACACCTTTAGCATTTGGGCAGTAAAGTGAAATCACTGTTCATTAGGCTCTTTGCTGATGGACTGCCACCATTCGGAACCTGTACACCTGTCTGAAAGGAGACTCGCTGTTGAGGACACTGCAGACTCATGGCAACTTCCTAGCAGTCATTTAAACCTGACTAAGAGTATCGTGCACATTATCTGTGCTGCAACATAAACACGGCATGGTTGTCAGTCTGCTGAAAAAGCTGCAAGAGAAACTTCCTGGGCTTGCAATTAAAAAAATCAGCTGGTTTCAGCCCCGCATGAAGCCTCTCATGA
Organism: Amblyomma americanum; assembly: GCF_052857255.1. NCBI lineage: Eukaryota > Metazoa > Arthropoda > Arachnida > Ixodida > Ixodidae > Amblyomma > Amblyomma americanum. The sequence goes on from NC_135497.1 coordinate 336,191,230, forward strand.
AGAGCCAGCTTCCACATGAATTAAGATAGCCTGATAAGAAGTTCTCTTTGTTAGCATAAATCGAAATATATTTCCATGGTCTAGGCATTCTCATGAATGTACACAAGAAAATTTCCAGGCATAGGGCTAGCAGTTATCACTCCATGGGTCTCTGTGTATTGATAAACTACAATATGGCCTAATGACACAGATTTAGTTACTGAATACATACTTTTCTGGAAAGACAACCCAGAATTACAAATACTAGCATGAAATGTGACAAACTTGTGAGCTATTTGGCCACTCGGAGTAGAAACCTAATTTAGAATGTAGAAGGCTGCTTAGAGTGCCCCTGTTATTACACAATTTCAGAAGATATAACAACATGCGAGTACAGTGACTACTTCCTAACTTCCAGTAGCACTTAGGCTGCAGAACTGGTGCGTTTTTTATATTAAAATGCCATAACCGACACATCTGCATTAAAATGCATGTAAAATCTGACAAGAATATAATGAAGTTATGGTGTATTCCAAGCCAACCCCGCCTTGGTGATGAGGCATGCAGTGCCTTGGATTTATTTCAACTGCCTGGATTGTTTCACGTGATTGGAAATAATGTGCGCGGAGTTTAGTTTTTGTGCTCAGTCTGCATCAGAAATAGTCTCCTCTCACAAGGAATCAAACATGTAACATAGCTCGTGCAGCAGAATGGCTTCGTCACTGCATCACCACAGAGGCCAGGTCACATTTTCTGAAGGTTTCACTCCATGAAGTCAATAAAACAAGCATGGCAAAAGAATGTATAGCAGTAAAGGTGAACATGGAAGAGCAAAAATAGCAAGGAGAGCACTGAACTTGATACATATGTAACAATGACGGTCTATGAAGCTACACGCAGCAGTGCGACGTAATGTGTTACTTAACACTAACACTCAGTACGAACCTTTCCACAGTGGAACATTTTTCACCTTGTTGATGTGGCACATAGAAATCAATATTGTGCTTCTGGTTCATGTTTAACGACCCAAAGCGACTCAGGCTATGGGACGCCGCAGTGGAGGGCTCTGGAAAATTTTCGACCGCCTGAGCTTCTTTTACGTGCACTGACATCGCACAGTACACGGACCTCTAGCATTTCACCTCCATCGAAATGCGACCGCCGCAGCCAGGATCGAACCCGCGTCTTTCGGGTCAGCAGCCGAGCACCATAACCAGAGCCACCGCAGCGGCTGTGTTTCTGATTAATTATGATAAATTGTTTTCATTCGTATACCAAAACCATATGTATACTTAACTTTGAACTACTTTATGTAGAGTAAAAGGTTAACCTCAATAGCTTACCTTATGTGCCGATTAGCACATTGTAAGGTGCACTGACATAATTGGGTGCTTTCAGGATGTCTGTTAGCTTTCTTTTCATTAAGAAGTAAAAAAGAAACAATGCAACTTCTGAGCTTTTAAGTGAACTGTGAGCGCATCGCTTAGTGCTGGGACAAATAAAGCATTCATGAATTAGTGTTAGTTAACTGGCAATGAAAAACATTCTTACATCGGCTTGAATCCATCTCTAGCACGTCATTTCTTTTTACTCTTGGAACAGTGTTGTTGTGATACCAAGCATGAACACTGCTTATGAATGAAGTACGAATAAGCATAAAAAGGATGCTTGAAAGTTAATGCTGACTGTATATTGCTGCAGAACTGGCACACGGGCTAGTTGGTCTTCATCATCAGACAGTTAAGGCAAATGACAGCAATGTAATAAAAATAATTTATTCCTGCATGCAAATAGTACATGAGTTCGCTGTATCACCCAAACTGCAACGTCTCAACAGGGTACAGTACCTGACAATCAGTACAAGTGGTGTAACACAAATCAGTTGCATGAAAGATGCACAAATCATACCACAAACATACAGATAGGTTTTCAGTGAACTTTTTCAATATGCAGAGAAAATACCAGTGAGGTGCTGAATCCGCATTTGTGGATGCGACTTGACCAGCATCAGACCAGTGTTTATGGAATGCAGTTCCTACAAACACAGATGAAATAAATTGTGTTGGAATCTGAAAGGTCATGTAAAAACATATTAAGCCAGGCATGTAAAATGAGCACAGATAATCACTTTCAAAATTTGCGCCTCCATGTTGTACAGTAGCCCTGGTATGGCTTTGGTAAGTTTGTCTTGGTTTGCTTGTCTTGCAAATGTTAACACATCAGAATGCATAAAATGTGCTCATTTTGCTACATAGCGATTTCATATGCAGGAAAAAAATTATATCATTCAGACCTTTAAAACTGTTCTGACCCTCAATTTGCACATACGAGGTTGTAGCATGGTGTAGTGGTCCGGCCGCCAAGGACTACGACGTACCCCAGCACCCCTGCCAAGCGTGAACAAATTCGATTTTTTGTGACTGCACAGTGGAATGGCGGCGGCATGCTGTCCCACTCGCATCTGACTGAGTGGGTCCTGTCAAATATATTTTGTGGAGACCCGACGACTTGTGTCGGTACTTCTCCACAAATTTGGTGACTCTGGACTTCGCTTCTTTGCACTCTGCTTCCGAGCTGCGCTTGCCTCAACCGCTTAGCAAGACCTACCGCCGCCCAGAGCTCGAGACCCCAGCTGCCTTTGCTTGCCTGCCTTCCACCGTGCAGCCAAGGCCATGGATTCCTTTGCTCACGTACCGACTCCGTTGCCTCTTACGCCACCGCCTCATGAGCCCGTGGTCTCGGCCCTCAAGCTCCCAAACTTCTGGTCACTAGACTCAGAACTTTGGTTCCTGACCATCAAGGCCTTGTTCTGTCAGCACCATGTCAATTTGCAGATGACCATGTTCCACCACGTCATTGGTGCGCTCATGCCTACAACTGCTGCGGCTGTTTGCGACGACCTACGTTCTCCGCCTGACGATCGCCCCTATGATCATTTTAAGGCGACGCACATCCAGTGCACTTCCGAAACGGAGCAACATCATCTGCAGCAGCTCCTTACCTCGGAGATTGCAAGCCTACCGAGCTGCTGCGTCGTATGAACGCCCTGGCTGGAAATGTGGCTACTGCACACAACAGCGCACTCCTCCAGGACCTCTTCCTGCAGCAGCTGCCTCCGCAGGTGAGCATGATCCTGAGCGTGCCTTTGTCTCAGACCCTGGAATCCCTGGCCGATAAGATCAATGCCAATAAGATGGGAATCAGGTAGCGTTCAGGGACTGTGACCTTGTTAAGCGCATGGTAATCACCGCACGGTCGCCAGTCACAGCTCTTTTTGGGCACCATGTGGAGGGGCGATGCCCAAGGACTGCAGGAGGGAGAGACACATGAAGCCAAGGTCCACCATGTGTGCAAATTCATGTTTGGCAACAGCAAGGCGATACAGTGCGAGGCAACGAGCGCGAGCAAACATGGGAGGCCCAGTCATCAGAAGGTTGCGAGAGCATAATTCATCACTGGGAGATAGAAACTTTATGGGGGTTTAATGTCTCAAAGCGACTCGGGCTATGAGGGACGCCGTAGTGAGGGGCTCCAGAAATTTCAACCACCTGGGGTTCTTTAACGTGAACTCACATCGCACAGCACACGGGCCTCTAGAATTTTGCCTCCATCGAAATTAGACCTCTGCGGCTGGGATCGAACCCGTGGCTTTCAGATCAGTAGCCGAGCACAGTAACCACTTAGCCACCGCAGCGGCCTTTGGAGTATAATTAGTGCCTGAAGAGACATGTGACTTGGAAAGTCCACAAGTCTCAAAAAGAATTTATAATAAAACAAAACATCTTGCAGTAAAAGGTTTCAGATGATATTCTGAAGGACATGAATGTCTGGCTATCACTGTGTTTTCAAGACTGCTGGTTATAATTTTTGTTTGAAGCAATTCTCTTCTAGTAAATGTGCATGAAGCAAGAAAGCAAATTTTTTGTGTGCACTGACATCACACAGCACATGTAATTTTTCTTCCATCAAAATATGGCCTGGATTTGATAGAGCGGCCTTGGGCTCGGCAGCCAAACGCCACAGCCACTGAGGTGGGTGGCTTTGTTTACATCCATTACAGTACTCTCGCGGTGAAATCTCTGTATGTGTTTGCGTGGTGATCCTTCGAAAGCAAGTGCGCAACTGTTGCTATTATGCTCTTTAGTCAACTGCAACCATGTGCAGGCCAGAAGTGCAGGAGGGCCTCCAAAGTGTGACAGAATCTGGTAGACATCCCTGTGTTTCAGTGCGAGCATCAGCATCAATAATGTGGAATCTCCAGCTATAAAGTGATTCTCTCTGCCAGTCTGCAAGTAGATGATGTCAATAGCACACTACTCGGTACTAATAACAGCCAGGCCACAACAGCAGGAGGGCCTCCAAAGAATTTGGTAAGCACACTGAATAGAATCTGCAATGCCACTCTTATGCCCTCTCTTCAGATGCTCCTGCCCAGGTTTTTTTTATAAACAGGTTCATTGTTTAGCAATGAGTGCGTCCATTTCTGTCACTGCTCCCAATGTGATCATGAAATAGCTGGAATAAAGAGCACTCACCTGGTTAATTCTCATCACCCGAGGTTTTTGTGCACTACACCAATGATCCTTCCATGTTGGAAAGGCGTAACTACCTGCATTCACAACGCATCCGAACAGCATCGAAAAGCCCCTGAGTTCACAGTAGAAGAAGTGAATAGACAGTTCTTTTCTTGAACAACCTTTTGATGCCGCGCTCTCATTTATTTTGTACAGGATGAGTGCCCACACATGGCCTCTAAAAAGAGCAGTTGCCACCCCTCTTCCCTTGAGTAAATACTACAAGCACATGGCCAGAAGACTTGAAAGCGAAGACCTTTGTGCAAGAGGCTCCTCAAAGCCATCATAAACTCACCGTAACGGCAGCTGCCAGGCTCTTCGCAATGAAAAGTGGCAGAACAAGAAACTCGTGAATACCTCATGTACCTAGCAGCGAGTCATTGGCCCACATCTCACGGTCTTGGGATATAGAGGTATCAAACTTGAATGTACAATAGCTGACGGCATGCCACCAACAGACACACATTCAGGCATGATTTAGAGTATCGTGTGCACAGAATTTTATCAAGTATACATTGGTGAAACGGAAAAAAACAGTGCCAAGGCTGATACACCACTGCTAAGGTACTTTTGAGTGAGTTGGCTTATAGGTGTAAATCAGGACAGTGCCTGTATGAGTTAGTCTGAGTAGCACTCTTCTATCAGACTTACCTTGCTATGTCTACAAAAACAGGTCCTCAAATGCGCTTGCTGAAAAACACTGAAGCCAAAGGCCATGATAGACTTGGTCAAGCAATGCATATTAAAGAAGGAAAAGAACCTGCAGTGCCGGACATATCTGGAATCGCGGATTAATCGAACCACCAGGCACACTGTAGTCTCGGCAACGGCGCCTATTTGCATGCTTGTGCCCGACATCTATGACACATACTGAGCCACAAATTGCTACTCGTTTTCACTATGCACCACTTCACGTGAACAAGGCACCCTCGATACATTAGTGATGCTGGCGGGCTCTTCCTCTATCGACCTCAGCCCACAGTACGTGAACAGGGCTCCTGAGTGGAAGCCGAAACGTCTTTAGCTTCAAATTGATTCACTTACGGCCAGTGTTCCGATTCTTTCGTATTCATGCCTATCCGCAAACTAACGGTTGCCATCAAACTTCCGACTTCCTGAGCTAGTGAGCGCATTTCATTGCATTTTTGGCGTCCACGTATAACACTACTGCAAAGCTTGATTTGCGCCTACTCTAATATTTGACGCGTTCAACATCGCGAGACGCTGCCCGGTTTGCCGGAAGTGCATTACTTTACATCTTCCCAAGCTGAGTTTTGGGTTTCTGCTAGGTTACTTTCACACACCACAATAGCCTTGTCGCCAGATGAGCGCACCTGAGGTGGTCTATGACCTGCGACTTGCGACTTATGCGAGCAGTTCTCCGTTCCGGCGATGACGTTCACATGTCGTCCGAATCAAAGGGCTGTGCTTCATGGCCGATGCCTCTTGCGTTGACGAAATTCAGACTCGAACGGTTCGCTGTGTGGAGCGCATCGGGCCTAGGTTGCACGACGTGCTTGGGCTTCGGTTCCTTGATGCTTCCTGCCAAGACTCAAAGCGTGAATCTTCCCCCTGATATCCTTGATTCGGCTGCGAAGATCGTCGATGGTCTTAACTTCACCGCGAGCAGAATGCGTCAGCACTGTTAGCTTCAGTAACTATTTTGAATGCCTCAGAAAAAAGTTTGAAGAAAATCAACTTCCAATGCTTCTGTCCCTAGATCGAGCGTTCATGGCGGTTTGGATTTGGATTCGTTCGACTTCGAGCCTTTGTGTTTGGATACAAAGAGGCGAGGCTTTGCGAACTTTTTAAAAATATTTTGTTTCAATAATTTTGAAATCAAATTTTTTAAATTAGACTCTATTTTTATGCTTATTTAGAAAAATTAGATTTTCCAAAATTGTTGGTTTAAAACTTCGCTCAATTTAGCAGATTTTTTTGTCGCCACAGTTTTTTGGTTTCTAAGATGGCTGCGTCCATGAGTCGGACAATAACTCGGAGGTTTTGTTTCCTCCCAGGTTGGGGAATGAATGGTTTTCTTTTACATTTGCGTGGAAATATTTGTGCTGTATGTTCACAGTTTTCGCGCAATGCTTTTTTTTTTTTAGTGGTGGTGTTTTTCTCACGCTTGCTTTTTGAAGACTGCTGTTCCCAGGACAGGTTTAGTTTACCTTTCAGTCACCGCAAATACTTGCTTCAGGGCGAGCCGGTCAGGGACTGCGACGCAGGCTCTGGCTGCTCTGCTCTGTTGGGAACGATCGGCTAAGTTTCATGTGGCTTCTCGTTTTGTGGGCTTTAAGCACGCGGTAAGGCGGTAAGCCCGGGCTATGTCTACCCAGTCTCCCGGCCAGGGGAGCTCCCCCTGGTCGGCTTCTCAATCCCCTGATCTGCCTTTGGAAGCTTTTTTGCGCAGCGGCGTCGGCAGTATCCCTGTTGCGCTGGTGTCTCAGGATGGCAGTGCAATCAAGATGACCAACCCTGGAGCTGTTCGGGCTGCGCTCCAGTAAGCCACTTCTCATTATGAGTCAGTCTCAGAGGTACGCCAGTTTGGACGCGGCGGGATTCTGTGTACAGTATTGTGCGTTTTTATCGCTGACACATTCAAAAATTTCCCAGCCTCAACCGCTGGCTCATTTGCGGTGAAACTGCACACAGAGCTTGCGTATTATGGTAACTTTTGTATCGTAGCAAGTTTGACAATGGTACTTACTTAGTTCAGGCGCACATGATGCGAAAACGTAAGCGTCTACGAGAGATCGGCGAGCCAAAACCCGCAGAGCGCAGACGACGCTTTTTCGCTGAGAACCGGCAGTGGCGCTGTGTGCAGTTTCACCGCAAACGAGCCAGCGGTTGAGGCGGGGAAATTTTTGAAAGTGTCGGCGATAAAAACGCACAATACTGTATATCGCCAGACCTCGACTGTGTCAGAGATTTACTAAAGGCCTCATCCTTTGCCTCGCTTCGGATAAGTTCATTTATCCCTTCATATCTGGCTTGCACGAAAGGTATCGTTCGAGGCGTGGACTCTTTCCTGTCTCCAGCAGAGACTCTTGAGCTTCTGTCTGCTGCAGGTGTTGTTGCTGTGCACCGCTGTAGCCGGGATGTAAACAACATGCGGGTGCCTACCGAATCTGTGATTTGCGGCCTTGTCGGAACTTCCTGCCCCTCTGAAATCAAGGCATGACTTCTAATTTTTCGGGTAGAACCTTTGTCATCTAGACCTTTGCAGTGCAACAACTGCTGGCGTAATGGCCATAGCGCCGGCGGTTGCAAATCCAACTTGCGGTGTTGTAACTGTGGGGATGGTCATGCAACGAGCACCTGCACTGAGCAGAACGAGAAGTGTTGCCTTTGCGGTGGGGCCCACTCTGCAAACTACTCAAATTGATCTTCCCGAGCGCAGGAAATCCAAATTGTAGAGCTAATTGACAGAAAACGCTGTTTGCGCCGTGACGCTATTGCACAGTTGAAAGAACGTGCCCACGGTTGTGCAGGTGTGACCGCTCGTCAAGGAGTCGTGTTAGACTCGACGCTGTCCCAGGCAATTGCGGCTGCCGAGGCGAAATGCAGATAGAACGTGGAATCTTGGAAGCTTTTAAAATAAAAAAGCCAGGCACTGATTGCATCAGCGATACGTCAGTCAAATTTTCTTCTAAAGAATACTGATTCATGAATGGGACATAGTCTCCACGTGCAAGATAGCAGTATTTTTAATGACGGACCTTTATTTTGCTTTTGTTTTCTTCCTTTTGTCGGCGTGTCCTGCTCATGCGCATGTGTGCCCTGCTCTGCTCGATTCCTTGGTCAAGTAAAAGGCACATACCCACGACGGGGAATTGGCCAGGGTTCAGTGAGGAGAGCCCAAAGAAGAGGATAAACTGGAGCCAAGCTAATTCTTGTGCTTTGGGTGATATATCAGAATAATTATAATAGGAAAGAAGAAAACAAAATCCGTTGCTGTTGGAGCCCGGTCTTTTTCTTTTCTTTTCAGGACAAAGAAGAAGAAGCGGCGAGAAGCATCACTGCGGGACAGGAAAGAAAATTTAGCCAAGAATTTATTAGCTTTTTTTTCTCTAGGAGGCAAAACATAAAAGTGAAGGATAATTTTGACTACCTGCGGTTCTTTACCGTGCACTGACATCGCACAGTGCAGACATTTATCATTTTGCCTCCACTGAAATGCGATCGCTGCGGCAAGGATCGAACCCTTGTCTTTCAGGTTAGGAGCTGAGCATCATAACCACTGACTAAAAGTAAACACAGTGGGATGGCAAATTGTTATATTTCTAAGGATTAATATAGCAGGTATTACATGCAAAAAAAGCAGGTAAGGATGAAGCGAAGATCGAATCGGAAACTCCTAAAGCAACCTTCTCACGGGTACCAACCCGTGCAACGCAAAACCAACCGTGGGAGGGGTAGGGGGAGATGGGTCTGCATGATGTGGCATCAGTTATCAGCGGCATCAAGCTGTGCAGATTCAAATCGAAGAAAGGAAGAAGAAATCAGGAAATCAATAGCGCTCCAATTCATTCTCCTTATCTCGGCTGACCGGCATGTATAAAGGATAACACACTTGTATTTATGGCTGCAATGGACGCATTTTATTTCATTGACGAGAGCAATGATAAAGCCCAATCATCTTGATGTTGTGCACACAGAATAAATGGGCAGTCACTCCCCTCTATTCCGTCTATGATTCAGGTTGGCAGACTCGCTTCCAAACAGTGGTAATCAAATTTTGAAACGGCCCACTACTTAAAACGTGAAGACGTGACGTTCCTGGCGTGCTCCCACAACGTGGACGGTTCCTAAAGAAAATGTTCAGCGTAACAAAAGACAACGGAGCCGGTAAGTAGCTGTTCTTCCATAGCAGAGCCGCTGGAGAAAAAAAAAACATATGTGCAGCAACCTGAGGATGAAGTACGTATGGCAGCTGACAGGTGGTGATTAAGCAACGAGCCTTGTCTTGAAGAGTTCGGAGGCATCTCCGCCTTTTTGGATGATCCACTGATTCTTAATCGGTACCTCAGACGGTTTTTCGAAGGTGACAGGCGTGAATAAAATTTGTATTGCAGGTTCCTCTCGATGTGCGTACGACGCAGTTCTGGACAAAAACATTTCTTTAACGGATGAGATGACGATGATGACGACAGATTTTTATGGCGCAGGGCATCTGTGGCCAAAGAGCGCCATGGCACAAGGTTTTTTCTTCTTCTCAAGGTGGGGTCAAAGACCAATTTCCCAAGCATTTGACCCTAAATATCTCGAGCACCAGACCAGGGTAAAGCCTGTACCCTCGGCTTGTATCCCCGGTGGGTATCCGATGGCACTGGGGATCGAACCGCGCACCTCCCTCATACGGGGCTGATGCTCAAACCATTAGGCCACCGCTGCGGGCAATTAATAAAAACTAGTTTATGAACGGATTTGTTTCATATGTTTTAAGATTTCACTGTAACAATCCGCTGACCTCCCAACAGGAGGCTAGCATTTATTCGCTCTCTCGCTATCAGCGTTATTCCTATATATATATATATATATATATATATATATATATATATATATATATATATATATATATATATATATATATATATATATATATATATATATATATATATATATATATCAAAAAAAATTTCTCTATCAAAATTTTTCTCCAAAAATACTGAACATGAACATCTTGCGTACCAAACGACAAGGCTGAGAACAGCCTAGTTTTCTGGCAAAATAATATTAAGGATAGGACCCTATTCTCCCGTTTCCTGCTGTCAAACGCGATTTTTGCGGCTAAAGCTGTGTATGATGACGTCACACTTGGCGCAGCCTGGCCTGGAGTATCCCTAGATCAGCTGATGTGGGGACCTTAGGAGAGAGCAGAGGGTCGGCGGCCCGGTAGCGAACTGGTCTCATGCGTTCAGGTGCAGTAGGGTTGAGCTGTTTGCTCGCAGTTTGAATTTTTTGGTCCCTGAGGTGGTGGTGGTGACTATTCTGCTGTTGGATATGTGCACAAATCCCTCGAAAAAGACGACGGAAGCGCCTTCGAAAACCGACATTTAACTCGCGAAAAGTGGACCAATGCTGTTTAGCCCCTGAACTAGCCCCCGACTTCAAGAGCGAGTGCTTGCATGGAACGTTTCACACCGGAGTGCATGTAACAAACACAGCATATTCCTGAAGGAGATATTGCAGGAGACTGTTGAGGACCTGTGCCGCCGTTGCTCTGATACACGATGCCTGTTAAGCTGCCTATTTCCTGACGGGGCAACTGTGAAAAGGAATCGAGGGGTGGAAAGTTTAGCAGATAGAAGGTGTTTTATTCTGGTTAACTAACCTTTACTACGTAAATTACTGCTAGTAGCGGAAAGGAACAAAAATACTTGTAGCTAACTACACAAATTTCACTCGCGCTGAAACGGGTATCGGAGGATGCGCATGTTTGCTTCATCATGAACTAATCACGTGCGCAACCTGTACACATTTCTTATTGTGTAAATAGTGTGTGTATAATACCTATCCCCCTATCCTCTCTTCCTGTCCCCTCTCCTCTTTCAATTCATTTCTCCATTCTGCCTGCTATCCTTTATTTCCGCTGCCCCAGCTCAGGTGCTTCAGTATCGATGGCAGATTCCGAGGCTAGCAAAAATCTTATCCTTCCTTATTATTATTACTTTAATGAACCACCACTACTACTACTACTACTACTACTACTACGACTACTATTACGCATGCCTGGGAGACCACGCCTGACTCAGTGCGAATCAAATATTTTAACGCGACAGCGTTAAGGGCCCAGTTCAGAGGAAAAGCCGGCGTCGTAGTTGGCGCTGGCACATCGAGAAAATCGGGATTGGTCGAGAGGGTCACGACGCCACAACCACATGACCTCCCGCGGGTAATTCAAACACACCACGGCCATTAAAGAAATAGTCCAAAGTTCTGCACCAAATGCGGGACAACAGCCATTCAGTACCATCTCATTTGGAAATGCCGAGATTCTCCAGGGATATTCATAGAATCACTGAGAAAGAGACCTGGGATGCTCTTCTCCGGAGCCGGGCTCCGGAGCATCAAGTTCGAGCAATCCGCCTGGCACGGGACGCTTTGCGGAAGAGGTCCCCCTGCGGGGCTTCCTCTCCCTCGGAGGCCCCCTAGGGCCTGACTGAGGGTGCGGACGGGCCTCTACATCGACGGCAATAAAGTTATGTTGACCTTGAACTTGAAAATGCTCGAGCCGGGCGTGCTACCCCTCGACCACTGAGGAACGTTCGTTCGACTTTGTTAAGGGAGGCCTTGTGTGTCTAGTGATAAATAAAAAATAAAACTTCAATGAAATAGAAATAAAATAAAGAACAGTGTCCGTTGTTGCGAAATGATATGCAAAAAGGCAGCCACCGTCTAGAAGACGTTGAAGTAACGACCGTTAGCTGTTTAGTTTGCTAGACGAAGAAAGTGAAGAACAACGCGCCCGTTGTCGGGTTACACTCCCTCAAGATACGTCCCAAACGGAATTTGCTTCGTTTAGGAGGTCAAGGTGGGCCTAGAATTCGGCTTGTGGTGCGATATGGCAACATTTCAATTAATAATTGCATGTATATAATGTTGAACTATTATTTATTTGCGGTTTTATTTCTATGCCACAACCCATAGGGTTTTATTTGCCTGCCAGATATGGTACACAACTGTCCGCGGACGGGTGCCCCTTGTTGCCGGAATATATATAGCGGAACGAATGTATGCACCTATAGCGGTCCCGTAACAGGGCTGTGTTCCTCCCGTTATAGGATATTCCTTTGGGGGGAAGGGATGGGAGGGCACAACCAATTTTAATAGCCATCACAGTCCGGAAAGAAAAGGCGCGACGCGCTACGCTCTCCGAGCATCGTCCCTTTTCTCGCGGGCGCAGGCAGTCGGTAAATGGCGAGTGATTTGTACAGTTCTCTACACGCAGTCGTCACACGCAGTGTTGGAGACATGGAGAAATAAGTGCGGATTTGAGCTCAGTCTTCGTACGGGCTGTGCCGTCGCTGATTCGCTCGTGGCGTAACTCGGCAGACCCCACATGCAGCTCGCTTGCCAAGAGCGGCGTCATCACTAACGTCGCGCAAAGCAGCCCTTCGGACAGCACGCTGGAATTTCAATTTTTATTCAAGCTGTTCGCCGACTAAAACTACTGTTAAACTATTAAAAAAAACGAAGTCATGTACTCTGACGAGAAAGCCCTCGGCAATATAGTAAATCATCCATAACTGACTAAATAAAAAAATCGCCGGAGTTGCCATGAAAGAATGGGTCTGCTGTGGCGAATCGAGCGCCAGTGTCGTGAGAAGTTTAAGTGTTCTTTTCATTTGTTCCGCTTTCTTAGCGTTAGTTCGCACCGCAGATTGAAGTGGGGGATGCTTCGAAACATGCACTAAGCAGCTATCAGGACCTCGTGGTTAAAACCCGCAGTGAACCCAGAGGTGGCTCGTTACTGTGATCGATAGCCTTTCTTGGTCACCTCAGGTTAAGAAACTTCGTGGGTAAACTGCTACAGCGTTACAGATGTTCAGGTACAGAGCGCGAACACGATGCGGCAGTAACTGCCGCCCAGTAGTACTCTTTCAAAAAGCTTATGTGGAAGGACCACTGCGTTATATACACTGCATGTTCTCCAACGAGTATCTCTCGCGAGTAAGACGGTAAAGCTGCGCGCAACAACAGCCTTCGGGTCTGTCTGGGCCGCCCAAAGGGATCCTGTTCTTTTGGAACTGGGGCAGAAGGCGGGTGCCTACAACTCTACGTCATCCCCTCCCAGAAGGGAATGCGTATAGGCTGCTCCGGCGTTAACTCCTATCCATTAAGCACTTCTTTCATTGCACTGACGCGACCCACAGCAACTCTCGTTATGGCCAAGCCATGCAACTCCTAGATCGTCCTGCTCGCACCCAGCCACCGAAACGGCTGCCTTTATCCTTTTCTCCCTGAACACATTTACCGCCTAAAATCAATTTGTACCAGGTGTAAATAAACAAATGATAAATTAACGCCTGCCACAGGCTGCGTGCTACTCCAAGCTGCTCTGAGCTACAGAGTTGTAAGATACTTACAAGAGACTCAAATCTTCACCGAGGGCTCTTCTTCTAAGGAGGTGGTTACTATGAGACCTCTGCAGGGCAAACGCTGTTCCAACGCCTTCAGCGGACGGTGTACTCCTTATCGGCAGAGCTGTACGGTACCAAAGAAGCTGCCCCGTATACCCTATGTCCAACAGCTGGACGATGTTTGATATTCACAAACCTAAAAGCAGCTTTGCAAAACCTCTCAACCATGCTTAGGAAAACCACTCGCAAGCCACTCCCCCGTGACGATGGATTCTATGGCGATCTGGGATGGAATATTCCTCCCCAATCCGCGGATTTCTGCGTTATCACTCCCTCCTTTACCCTTCCCTTACGGCGCGGTTCAGGTGTCCAACGATATATGAGACAGATACTGCGCCATTTCCTCCCCCCCCAAACCAATTATTATTATTATTATTATTATTATTACCGCCGTCGAGTCCGTGCTCAAAGGAAAAAAAAGGGGGGACGAGAACACGTGTGCACTATAAGCTGTTATTTGTTGGTCATTCAAATAACACACAGAGAGAGGGCCAGCTAGCTGCAAAACATCCATGAGCGAATCATCGGATGGTGAAGGCTACGTAAGACAGGCTTCCGATTTACCGGCTCGGGTAGAGACGCAACTTCGGCGGCGAGCAAGGCGGCGAGCGTTTGCTCGCGCCGAGAACTGAGGCGTTGCGCAATGGGGCCCTCCCGTGTGAGTCGCTTTCGTGTGACAAATCCATCCGGCGCCTGGCGCGGGAGGCCAGGAGCACGCCTCGCTGCCTGGAACCGAAAGCGCCGCGTGAAGCTATAGAGGACAGCGTCCAATAACGCGCTCACTAAATACAGACCACGACGTTCGAATGGGGGGAAGCAGCGTTCCCCGCAATACATACATCACTTAGCCAGGGTTGCAGGCCACTCTATGCTGTATCAGAGCCAGTGTTGGCGGTAACGCGTTACTTTTTTCGGTAACTTAGTAACGTACCCGTTACCATTTCCGAAGTGTAACGGGTAACGTACTTACGTTAACATTTTTCGGTAGCGTAAGGTGTCACGTTACTAGTTACTTTTAATTCCAGTTGTCCCCCACTCCGCCCCTTATTTAGAAAAACAAGAGCAAATCACCTAAAGTGATGTTGCAAACAAACAAAATGTAGAGGTGCTCTCGACGACCCTTGTTGCCGCTCGCATGCATGCCAATAAGCACCTGCCCTCGACAACGCACCCCACTAAAAAAGAAAGACAGAATAGCCATAAAGCACGAAACACGTGCACGAACACGCATTCACACACTTGCCTTCACCTACCTCCCCTTCCCAAAAAACTCACACACACAATTCTCTAAAGAGTGGAAGCATGCCCAGCATTTCGGAGTATCACATTTTTCAGAATTCATGTAAATTTGTTGAGAGTTCAGCGATGTTTTTTTTTGCGAAATTAAAATTGATGATGAAGTGTCAATTTGTGTTTAATGTCACATTCAGAAATAGCTTCACCATGTCGCACAGGGTTAGAAGCCATCCCATACAACTCTACAGGCAACTTTAGGGCACTGTAACATTTCTAAGCTCCTGCACATTTGTTCAATGTATTCTCGTTAAATCAGGATTTTCTGTGAAATTGTTGTTTGGGCTAGAACTTTCATGTGAAAGCTTTATAAAATTGTTATCGTGAGTTATTAAGGCGAAGACGCACAAATTTTAATTTATGGCCATGAAGTAACGGCAAAGTAACGTGCCGTACTTTTTTCGGTAACGGTAACGGTAACGCGTTACGTTTTTTTTGTAGGTAACGTAGGGTGGTAACACCTTCCTTTTTTCTGAGTGTAACGAGTAACGTATTTAGTTACTTTTTTTTTCGGTAACGCCTACAACACTGATCAGAGCACACTATGGTGTTTTGGGCAACGACAAAGGCTGCCGAAGCGGCCCACAGAGGTATTCAGCTCCAAAGCTTCAGGAAGGTTTACTTTACCAAATCCGACGCGTCCCTAACGGTGAAAAAAATACGCTTATGATGAAAGGGATCGGCTCTGAATTCTGCCACCTCATCATTACGCATTTTTTCATTATATTGACCCACACCTGAAATCTGGACTTCCGCCCGCCGTGGTGGCTGAGGGGTTAGGGCGCTCGGCTACTGAGCCTGAGTTCAAGGGTTCGAACCTGGCCGTGGATGCCGCGTTTCGATGGAGAACCGGAAAGGCGCCCGTGTGCTGTGCGATGTCAGTACACCTTAAAGATCCCCAGGTGGTCGAAATTATTCCGGAGCCCTCCACTACGGGACCTCTTTCTTCATTCAATCCCACCTTCCTCCCCTCCCTTAGGACGCGGTTCAGGTGTCCACCGAGACGTGAGACTGATACTGCGACATTTCCCTTCCAAATAAAAAAATAAATAAATAAATAAATAAATAAATTATAAACACAATATTAAAAAATCATTTCATAGACTTCCTGGTCATCTGAAATCGGTGTTCGACTCCGACTGAACGCCGTGTTCACAAGCAGCTTCCACATACCGCTTTGGTTAAACAGTCTTATTGTGACAACTGTGTCTCGTTGTAACAATGCAGCGCATTTTGTTAGAATGTTCAGTTTATGTAGAAGAGTGAGCATTTTACGAGCACAAAACAAACACCCACAGATGCCACTATCGATAAACTACGTGTTTTATGCTCCTTGTCCAGCCTTTCGCAGCAGCGCAGTGCACTGTACCTTCTATTTGCCTTTATAAAGGACACTGGACTCGTCGACAAACATTTAACCCGTCTTGTGCCGCCCCTTGATAAGTATTCGCAGGGCGCTGAACTTTTCGTCCGACCACCTTCAGGCAACTTGCGCTCCCTTCGATGTGTATTCACCCCAATTCAATGTCGGCATATTTTTATTACTTTTTTAATTATTTCAACTTTTTTCAGCCTTCTTTCAATGCCTTTCTCTCCAAAAGATCGTCCCACACCCATATGTCACCGCTTTCAAATGCCGGCTAAAATCGCCAGTGGCGTAAATGGCGGGAAGGGAGGGGGGAGGTCCTGACCCCCCTTCGCTTAGAGTGGGGGGGACACAGCATGCGAGCGTCACCCCCCCCCCCCCCCCCGCTTGTGATCTGTACCGGGACTACTCGGTCGGCGTCGAATGATGCCACTGTACAGGGAAGCCGCAGGAGCGACGAGGCCTCTTCCCTTCCACAGAATGGCTCAGCAGAATCACATGTTCAAAAAAAAAAAACTGCTATCATAATTACTGTCTGCCAACAACCAAAGAATATGTCATGATTAGGTGTGATTGTGTTTAAATTAACTTTAAGCCTGCTTTTCTGTCATCGATTCAATGTGTGATGGAGATAGTGGTTCGGCACCACGCAAAGGTTGGAAACTTCCATCGGGGTCTTTATCTTGTTCGAACCTGGCGAACGTTTTAACACTGCTCGAGACAGGCGCTGACAGATGCGACACGCCTTGGCAGCATGCATAAAACTACTTCATACCAGTTGGTTATCTTTACTTTAAAAAAAGGAAATGAGTAAAACATACTGAGCAATGCCTACCGCCGTCCCCTTCAGTTTCTTAAAACTGCCGGTCCAATTAGAAATTTGTAAATGTCCCTTCCACTTTCTCGGGACCACGCCTCCTGTGAACCAAAAATAAATGAACATGGAGGCTGTGATTATAGAGCGACAAAGCAGTGCTGCTTAAATGCTGCAGAAATAGCCCAACTTTTTCGACCACCTGGGGCTCTTTGACGTGTCCTCATCACATGAATATTATCCCTAGCACATGTACTTGGTGGCTGCTAAGTGCTGTAATAATGTCAATACAGAAGAAAGAGTGGCAGTGCAGTGCATCCACTTTAATACCTCGAACATGATCAAGTCACAGTGACATCAAGTGAAATCCTCCCAGGAAACAATACAGCATTTTACAAATCTAGAGAAGTCATTACAGCGACTGCACAGAAAAGCGCGTACACAGATTCCACTCCATGTCCTCATCGCGAATGTGCCAGAACCATAAGAATGCCTAGATTTTCACATCTGTCGAAGGAGCTTTCGTGTAAAAATATTAACCACCGTCTAGGCTTCTTGTTTCCACGTCACTGTACGTGGGCACAAAGTCAAGGACAGAAGGTGTAAACAGTACTCCTTCCATCACATCTTTGGCCCCCTGGTGGCTTCTTTGGGACGGGTGCTTGCCTTTAGTGGAATTTTTCCCTCTGCGATGCTTCCTGCTTCGTATGAACTCGATGAAGTACCAGCCGGCCCCTCGGCACGGTAGTATTTTCGTGAACTGTTCCGGACATGAAAGGTTTGGTACAATACTGGGTCTTCGTCATCACTCTCGGATGGTGTCGACTTGATGGACTCCGTTTCTTTGTCCCAATCTGAGTATGGGGTGGAACACTCAGCCCGACAGTTGTCAGCGCCCACTGAGATGAAAATGTCATCTTTTTCGGTGAGGTTATTGCGCTGTTGGCTTTCTTCGGCGCGCGTAGCAGAGGGGGCACATTTCACACGATCAGGGGACTTCGGTTCGACATTAACCACGGTTACATGGCAGGGCATAACTTGGGCACGTGGCAGTTATGACCATACATTAATGGTGTCTTGCAGCCTGTGTACTTGCGTCCCTGACAATCTCTCTCCGATGATTTCTCTGTAAATTTCCCCACATGTGACCTCGTTGCAAATAGCGGTGGATCTTCAGGGATTTCATTGTCAGGAATACTCACAGTTTAATCATGCGTAGAACACTGCTCCTGGTTTTAGTTTTAGCGGACTAAATGCTAGCTGTCCTTTTAGAGCTAGTAGTCTGCTTCGGCCGAGGGCAGCTGCTGATTTTTTTCCTTCGCTGCTAGCGCGACGCCTTGACCTGATGCTTGCTTTCCACTGGCCGTCTCGTTGGGCTCTTGCTCACTAAAGTCTTTACAAGACGCTTGTTTTCGCCAGAGACTCACGGCCTCTGCAATGGCCACAGACCATGCCTCGTCGTTCGGCATGGACATCTGAACGTTTCTGCAACTTCCGCCATCAGTGAAATCGCTGCGTGCAGAGGTGCGCGCTCGCTTGCGTCCTAAATTATCGGCCTGCCCAACACTCTCCGCTGGCCTCGCTCTCCGAGTGTTTTGTGACGGCGCAGTGTCGCGGCTCAGCTCTCTTGACCTCAGGCAAAAGGATCTCTGAGAAGTATCTGACCCACTGCGATTTTCTTGTGGGCTTCCGCCTGTGTTACCTTGACCACAGTGAAAGTCAAGTGGCCTGGCTCGGCGGTTGTTAAGCCGATGCCTGAGGTCCTCGCAGGAGGCTCGTTCATCCGGAAACCCTGGCGCCGTAGGCGGCGGTGGCCAGCATCCAGGAACACCCGGTGATGGCGTTGGCAAACAGGGCCCCAGCCGCAGAGACCGGCCAGATGCCCTCCAAGTGTGTCCGTCACGGAGAAGCGGCTCGCGGTGTTCAGAGCTCATTCTTGGAGAAGGCGTTCCCCTGGGTACCTCAATGAACGTCTGCGGCTGTCCCGAGCTGCAGAATGCGGCAGTGCCGCGGTCGAAGCTGAGGCCCGGGTTGCCGCGGCCGCTGTCGATGCCGGTGTGCGGGTGCAGCTCACCCTGCAGAAAAAAGGTGTATGCTCCTGGAAGCTGGCGACCTTCGCAGACAGATTGAACCCATATGGTGGGGTCCAGTCCAGTGTGCTCCATCTTCGGCGTCCTGAAGCTCGCGTCTGAACGAACGCCCTCTCCTGTTGTTGTTGTTGTTGACCTCGGTCTTTTTCGTCTTCTAGCACCGAATTGGAAGGAGTACACGGACACGATTATTTCGTGCATTTTTTTACGATATGCGCCAGACATGGATCGTCCCGAGCAATTAGCTTTCGCCCAGTAAATAATTTATAACTGAATATCTTCTCTCATGTTTCTGCTTCGGTTTAAGCCATCGAACGGCAGCTCTGCCATCAAGAGCGAGGTTTGAATCAGGTGAGGCGCGTGGAAAACGAAATATAACAGCTGACTGATTCGTTTAATTACAGAAAAACGCTCTTATTGTGTGAAGATCCTGGTTAAGGTTGCGCCATGCTTCTGAGGGCCTACTGACCACGTAACAGCCTACTGGGCGGCTATAATCTAGCTGTTTCGCGAAGAGAAGCCGTCTTATGTACGTCTCAACCAGCCCCGAGACAGTAATCTTTTTAAGATGTCTTGACAAATTATCTTGCTGTGTACTTGAAGAACATTTCTAAACATCTTGACAGATATTGAAGTTCAGCGCAGCTAATGCGCCAATTTTTTTAAATCTACAAGACATCTTGCAAAACATATTAGAGGAATCTCAAAAGCAGAATCTCTTCCTCTACAAAAAGCCTTTTTTGACTGAACACCAACCCGCCTTCTCGGCGGCTAGAAGGCCTCTCGGCAAGATTAAAGGGACAGTGAGGAGAACTCGATCAATTTTTTTTGTTCGAAAAATCTGATAGTTCGGCATTTCATGGCTTTGTTGCCGCTTGTCCGGGAGCGAAAGAAGTATTTATTTCATAGAAATTTGGATTCGAAGTTGAAAAAACTTTTTCCCGCCGCCCCGATTCAAACTCGAAAACGCTTATGACGTCATAGGACGGAGTGACGTGAAACGTAACGTAAACGCAGAGTCCGTGATTTCTGAAGACTAGCGGTGCGGTCTGGCAGCAGCCGAAATGAAAGCTACCGCCGCCGCACGTTGAAGGCATCTATCGGGGGTCGCCACCGTCGCTTCGTTTACGTTTGCACCGGCGTCTTGCCAGCGTTACGATGGATCCCGTTCCCGAACCCGACGACGTAGTTCTCGCAAAAACTCTGGCCTGCATTTCAGCAACCTCAGCCCCAGACAGCGTGCGATGCTTTTGAGGGAGCACGGTTAGGTTATGCGCCGGCGGGTGGTTTCCCCCTTCCGCCGTGAGCAGCCGTTGCAAATTAAATATCATAACCCCAGTGCGGGGAGTCGCGAGGGGCGAGGACAAGGTCGGCGCGTCGTGCCCATCGGAGGCTGGCCGGGGCTTTGGGGCCAACGGATTGTGATTCCTTGAACGGCGCGGTTGCACGGTGCAGCAGGCGGCGTCGAGGAGGTCTCCCACGGTTGCAAGGGCCAGGTTATTTATTATTATTTTTTGCCACAAAAAATGAATGGGTGCTCAAGGGCGGTCGCGTTTAAAGTGGGCGCCTTGAAACTAAAGCCGACGCACGACGCTTCAACGGCTTCCGCGCGTTTCCGGAGGTACGGGGTCCACTGGATCGGGCTCTCTCGCCCACTTGCATGTACCTTCAGATGTGTATTGTGAATGGACTAAATTAACCGAGAGCTAGAAAAGAACAGCTCCGCCTAACTGCCGAAGCTGTTGAATGACGACACAACGCGCACCTCGCCGTGGAGCCGCGTCGGTCTGGCCGGGCCGGCGGCGGCCGGTGCACTCTGCGCGAAATAGAAACATGCTCCATGTCTCCGCCAGTGCGGTCAGACGAACGCGTCGGCGGTCAAGCGCAGTTGGAGTATAGAGGGTCTCGCTTTGGCCGACGTGACGTAGCCGTGCAGAGCGCGCGCGCGCGTTACACCAGAGTATAAACGCGCCTTAGCAGAGCCTGCGCTTACCCGCTAACCAACGTATTCGGTGGCGGCATCTATGGGAACCACTGAAGCCCTTCCCGCCCACTTACTGAATTAAAAAAAGAAGCCTGCGCCGCGGCTCGGAATCGAACCACGGCCACTGGCATTTGTGGCGGAGACGCCACCACTCCGCCACGGTGGCTCACGATTTAAGCGCGAATAAAGGCGCATCTAGTGAATGCACTCTTCCGATGCAGAAGTATCCGCGCTTTCGCTAGGTACATCCTGGCCTAACAGAGCTATAGGTCTCCAGCTTATTTTTCTTAACTGCCTTGTACCTTGTCTCCCGTCCCTAATAAACGATTTCCGTTAAACAGTTTGAAGTTGACTTGCACAGCCGGTAATGTTTCGTCGGGCGAGTGTGCGAAGACACAAGTGCTCTTTATACTGCGAACTGCCTTGTACGATCACCGACCATAGTGCTATCATAGCTTTTCATCGACCGTGGCGATCATCTGACCAGCCTTAACAGGCTCCTTCAAAGGTTAACTAGCCCTTGAAGCGGCGCTTGGAGTTCCTCTGCTGTTCGGCGCTTGTAAATCGATGCACGTAAAAAACAAAACCACTGGGCACGCAAAGCTAATAGACGCGAAGCGCCATAGAAAATCGAAACTCTCCAGGCCGCCTGTGGCGCCGCAAAGCATCCGTTTTCTTTGCTTCCAACATTCACGTTGTCTTTTGTCTGTCTTCCTT
This sequence comes from Amblyomma americanum, assembly GCF_052857255.1. Lineage (NCBI taxonomy): Eukaryota > Metazoa > Arthropoda > Arachnida > Ixodida > Ixodidae > Amblyomma > Amblyomma americanum. Next base: position 336,213,193 of record NC_135497.1, read on the forward strand.
GTGTGATAAAGTGCTCTCTCGGTTTTAAAAGGAATCTTACTTCAATATTCAACCGCGCCACCTTCTTTTGTCAGCCTCAGAGATTCGCGGTTTCCATGCAGGAAGGAAAATTCCTCCAAGGTGGCGTCTCTTCTCCTATGACGTCTTCCCACTTGTACTTGCGAGATTGGCCTGTGGCGGCGATACCTGTATTTTGGTTCTTGCTATTTTCTACCTTACAAGAGCTTTGTTTTCAGTAAGAGCGGCGTTTTTGTGATCAGGAGCTGGTATTCTATCGATACAAGCCAACTTCAATTTCTCCTCAGTGTCCCCTTACAGTTAGTGCGCGGGGGTTTCTGTGGCTCCCCCCCCTCCCGACCACATGGTTGGTCACGTGGTGCGGAGCAAGCTTCCGGTGGCACGGCGCCGTGGCTGGTCACGTCATTCGTAACGCGGTTTATAACGTGACCAGTCACGTTTTTGGTCACGTGGTGCGGTGCGACCACGGTGGAACTGTCAGCACGGCGAAGCTCCGAGTTCGTGGCCAATGTAGCTTTCGATACAAAAGAGACAAAAATAAACATCAAGATGCACGCTATTTGAGCCACGACAAATAGTTGGCCACCTCGATGGAATTAGAGGTGGAAGAAGGGGTCACATGAGCCATGTTTACTGAGGTAAACAACAGGAGTCGAAAGAATGTCAGTGGGGTAACTTCTCACGGCTCCGCAAACGACGGATCGCCTTCGAAGTGACAGAAGGATCATCGTCGCAAGCAGTTGGCGAGCGCAGCGGAGCGACAAACAGCTTATACATTGCTGTCACCGGCATGTGTAGTCCAGCCAAGCCATTATGTCGCCCTTGGACACTCAGCCGCGGAGGAAGCTTAGCCGGAGATTGAGGTTTCCTTGCAAGATGACGTTGACCACTGGTTGCCGTCCTTGGCGACGGCACAAGAAACAAGGGAACGCAACAAGTGCAGAAATGTGTTTAGTGTAAAAAACGTACATGCACACAAAAGACACTCATATACACACAAAACAAACAAGACCACATTGGTCCTCCAATGTCCTTGCAGTCGGTTAGTTATGAAACCACGTCACTCAGTTTCAGGTACTGCACTATGGAGCGCCAGCAGTCAACATTAAGTGCATCTAACTGCGTACTGCCATCACCAGCCTCACAGAGAACCCTCGCACGCACAACGCCAGCATAGACCATGTAGTTATCATCCAGGTAGCACCTTGCCTTCTTCACGTCCATGGACACCTGGAGCTCGGATTTTCCAGATAATGATACCAGGTGCTCCTGCAGTGATGCTGTACCACACAAATCGTCGAAGGCAGATGCGCAGCGATTTTTGGCAGAAGCTGTTTGGCGTCCGTCAAAGCTCATCACGAATTTCGCTGCCTTGTTCAGCAGGCCCCGGTTCTGCTCTTTAGCGTCGTCCATCGCTGCACAAGCCCACACCACGTCTTCCCAGGAAGAGCACCTCACAGTAACTCTCGATAGGAAGACATTCTTGGTAATCATATCTTTAAGCGCACCAAGGACCGCGTTGGAAATGCTGCCGGTGCTCCCGATGCGCAGCTCAACTAAGCTTCTCTTGATTTTGGGAACCAGGACTGAAAACAACTGAGCAGTCTTCAAGGTTAGTCGAGAGGTGTCCAACTTCAGTTTCCTTAGTCGTGGGTTGCATATCAGGGCATCAAAGATCTCGGCGATTAGTGGGGCCGTCTCATCCCACTCATCGTAAGCCCTCCGCATGTCTAAGTGGAAGCTCTGGAGGCACGCACATGCCTTGAGTGCTGCACAGAGCGCATTGGAAATATCTCCTTCTGTTGTGCCGTCATTGCCATTGACAACGCCCCCGTAGTCAACGTGTAGTGAGCGCAGTGAGGGATTTGAAGCCAACGAGGCATATACAGAGCATAGGACTTTGCCGTCGAGCAAGCTGTGGCTGATCTTCACCTTTGTAGCGAATCCGAGGGCCTGTTCCAGGGTTTCGGTTACGACCAAGGGCACGTCTACAAGCAGGTAAAATTGCACGCGGCCAGAACACTCCAGTCTGAGCTGCTCAAGAGTGGAATTTTTCTCCTGTAAAAATCGGCATCTGCTGCTGAGCTGCGGCAGAACGAGGCTCCTCAGTGTAGAGTTGGAAGGAAGTGCCAGGCACAACTTGCTGAGAGTTCCTTCTTCAAGGTAACAGTTGTGCAAACTGAGGTGCTTCAGAGTGCAGTTCGCAGATATTGCCTTGGCAATACATGTAGCCCCTCTGCCATCAATGGTGCAATTTAGCAGCGACAGTGTTTGAAGCGAGTGGTTCACAGTCAAGAACTTTGCCAATGGCTCTCCCACTGTGTCACTAATTGATGTGCCTCGCACAGCCAGATGTTGTAATGATGGAATGCCTTCTAACGAACCAAACAGATTTGTCAAACACTCAAGACAACCTCGCCGCCCGCTTAAGTGCCCGCAGCTCATACTTGTTTCGCATAGACCCCCCAAGGAGAGTTTCTGCAGAAACCTGGTGCTCTTGAAGGCCTCTGTCATGGCATCGCAGGCGAAAGAATTTCGGTAGTCCTGGAGGGTCAATTCCTCAAGCCGTTTGCATGCGAATAGGGCTAGAAGCAGGGAAATTGCAGATTCCCGAGACAGTTGGTTCCCGATCAGCTTGACGCTGTGCAGAGTTTGCCCGTTTCCTCTCACCACATCAGCCACCTTGGGCGCCAGGGCGTCGCTGATGTGAACGTTGGTAAGGTCAAGCTCACGGAGGCACTTCGGAGGTCCAAAGGCTTGGAGAAATCTCTCAGGCAGGGGTCTATGGCTGGCATGAAGTACGAGGCTCTGCAGGTTGTTCGCCGATCCAACGATGGCAGACGAGATGAAGGACAGCCGGTCAATGTGTGCTCGGTCGAATACACGGACCTCGCGGATGCAGGGATGTTGTCTCGGAAGCCAGGCGATGAGCAAGGCGCCATCGTTTTCATTTCCAGAACCACGGTTCCTCGCCCACTGGTCACCACGGTCGTCATAAGAGCGCAGACAGAGCTTGCCCGGTTCAAACTGTGTCAACACAAGCCTCGTCGCTCGCAGAGCCTTGTTCCACGACTCTATATCTTCAATGAGCCAACATTCTTTGAGCTTGTCCGCGGAGCAGGAGCGTTCGCTGCGTAGGCCACCTAGCAAGTGTTCGAGTCTCCAACGCCAAGGATAGCGGTTACCTGCACCGTCCATGCTAGTATCGCCTTTTCAACACGCTTGATTCAGTTGGTGTCGTAATACCAAATGAAGCAGGTAAATTTCTTCCGTAGCGGTCTAATCTGTGCTTGGACGAAGAGTTGGTACTCACGCGCCCATGCGCAGAGTGTGGGCAGTCATTGTTGGAACACGAGTTCTTGCTTTTTGTCCGGATCTTCAGATCAAGCCATGGCGATGCCAGTGGTAGCACACTACCTGATCAACCGTGAGGGCGTGCTTCGAGGCCACAGGATTCGGGAATCAGCCGGGGGAACGAAGCCTAGCACGGTTTCGAACACGAGAGCCTCCAGCGCTGATGTGCTACGGCTTCATCTTCTTCTTAGCAAGTGGCCCCATCTGTTGTCACTTCTGATTACGGATTCCATGCTTGGATGTGATGTGGGCTTCAGGAGCAAGAATATATAAATATAGGTCTCTTGAACTAAATGATATGCTTTTATAATTATAGGAATTGATGCCTGTGGGGGATATCGACAAACAGCTAAGGCGTGTTAGCGTTTCAATTGGTTACCTGATATTAATAGTTAGTTCCTGAGCGTTAAAGTTTGACTCTTCAGTGTATTTAGAGGTTTTTTTAGTCAACCATTACTCGCCATATCGTTGTCAAGATTCTCGAGAAGGCGGTTCTGGGAGGCGCTGCCACGCAACGAATTCTAGCCCTCCACTAGCGCCACAAATTGCGGGTGTTAGCAGCGTCCGCCAGGTACCTCCACCGTGGACGCTGCGTTCAGCTCCACCAGTGGCGAGTCTTGCCTGCCCAGCGGGTCAGCGCCCCTTAGGAACCCGTGCCAAAAAAAGTTCTCAATGCAGTCTTATGATTTCACAGTGCACCCATTATGCCGTCCCTTCGTGAAGGAAAGCCGAGTATGCCCTAGAAGAGGTTGTTAAAGTCTCAAGCGTCATGTCAAGCGTGCTGTATTTTTAAAACACCGCCATACGAGCGCGCTTGTCAACCTCGGCTGTGGGTACCGGAAGAGAGTGCGACCCATAGGAACACACGTAAACGAAGCTTTCCGAATAATTTTTTTTTTGCTTTCGTTTCGCAGTCTACTTATGGAGGCAGCCGTTCGTGAACAGTTGACGAACGCTTTGAAGAAGACTGACAGCATGCAATGTCATTTCGAAGGCAATCTATTTTTTAAATACCGCAATTAATGTGTGTGGTGAAGACGGACATCCTCCCGAAAGGTGCTGTATCCGCTGGGTGTTTCCCAAAATCGCACAAGCTTCTCGTGGAGTCCCACATGCTTCCGTGCGCGCTGCATTTGGTCATTGATATAATCGTTCAAACTGTACAGCCTAGCCAGCTCTACACGAACAGAAGTTCTCAAACGCCATGATAAGCGAAAGAAAACAAACCGCGTTACGCAACAGACGTCGGCGCAACCGATGGCCCAACCGCGTTCGGCATTCGCTGGCGTGTTTATCATCGTTGCGGGGTTTCGGTCGGTCAATAGCCTCACCGGTTTCTTTCGAGGTGGAAACTTGAATAAAGGCGTCAAGCTTTTTGAATCCGGCAATGTCCACGACGTGAGGGAACGAATGACGGAAAATGGATGTGAAGTCGGTCGTCGTCTGCCACAGGTCGACGACAAAGGAGCCGCGGCAAAGGAAACGGGGGAATATTAACTTACTGTATTGTTGCACTCCAAAGAGCACTTATGCAGCAAGAGAGAAGCCTTTTATAGATCTTTTAAAACGCCAACAAACACTTGTGCGATGAAAATAACCGCGAAGAAAGATTGAAACAAGATCTTAGTTTTGACATCAAAGTATTTGAGTCCATGCAAAGTCTTCGCCGTTCATGCTTCCTGTGTCCCGTCTGAAAGCGGCACGATTTGGTCCGCACAGAACTCCGACAAGTGCTATTACAGCCAGCAGCACAGAAGTTAGCGTTACTCACTTTTTACGTTTCATAGGTGACGGAAAGAAAGTATGGGACAAAACCGCTCGCTGCTATTCCATAGCCCTCGCTTCCCCCCTCCGGACGCTCGCGCCGCCGCTAGAGGCGCGCGCGTCGCAGTGGCGTTAGAAACGCCGGGCGCTTGTCGCGTGTTCTTTTTTACGGCAGTCGGGGAAACAGCGAGCAACATAAATATCACGAAATTTGAGCGGAATTACATTCTAGGCCCGGAACGGCCATTTGGACTCAAGTGACTTCCGCGGTGCTCCACAGCTTTTTTGAAGGCAGTCGAAATCTTCGGCATATACTCGGCATGCTGCAGTGGCGCTGAAGGTGTCATGTGTCGTTTTGCCAGCTTTAGCTGAACCTTTGAACAATATTGCTGAACCCGGACTGTGATGTAGCTTAGGACAACAGTATATTGTATAGTGATTCGGGCCGAACCTTAATTGAGTTTATCGAACACTCACTGAATCGTTCAGCGCGTAACATGGTTTAGTGAGCCGGTAAAGGCGCCCGTGAAAGTGAAACGCGCCCGCCTCGCCTTTCCGTGTAGTTCTCGCGTATGACTGCCCCGGAACGAATACAGATGCACTTAAGTTTCGAAATCGAGTTTTTAAACGGCAGTGCAACGTGTCACAGATGCAACGTTGATCGCTCATAAATCGTGCTGTTTCTTTTTCTGGATTCTGTAGTCCGGACGGAAGCGTACAGCGCACTAAGGGACGGGGACTCAAAAAAGCAACACACGTGAGACACACGAGTATGAGATATCCCGGGGCTTACTTGCCGTTACTGCTCAAACTCGGAGCTTTCGCGCTCGGACCTACTAACCATCCCTTCCTACGCGTACTGCGACGACCGTTATAACCCTGCGGCTGGCCAATATGGCCACTTCCCCAGGAGATCGTTTAAGTTTCAGAGGCCGGCTACGGGGAACCCACCGCGAGGTCCATGGTTTTTCCCAGCAGAAACCGCCGCGTCGCTAGCCGGACGGCACACCCCCACTTGCAGGAGGGAGATAGCAGTGTATCTGAAAACCTTTTGAATTTTTGCACACGCCGACAGAGCCGGATTTCATGGATACAACATCACTGTGAACCAAGGCCTGGCTCCGCCAGGCATCGGACTTCATGAGCGCAATTGGCCCTCACAGTTGCGTGAAATTCGCTGAAGTCTCCCATGTGGTGTGTTGCCACAGTGGATGGGTCCTAGCCACGGTTATTCTTACACCGTGGTCCCAGCCATATCCATCTCCACCACCCGGGTTGCCGGTAATTTATATAGTAGCTTCTTGTGAATCTAACGATAATGTTACAACTTTTAACTTTAAACTTTTGGGGCTCGAATAATAGCGGATAAATCACACGGGAACAAAACTGTTTAACGATAACAAAAACAGTGGCTATATTCAAGAAACATTACACACGTCTTCTTCCGACGACTCTTTTTGCACTGGCTCCATCCACCCGCTTTTTCACCCTCAATGTCCATGAAGCACTTTTTCTCTCTCCCCCGCACGTGCACATGGTTTGGTGGTCGCGTCCCCCCCCCCCCCCACCCCCACCCTCCCCACTTGCACCGTGTTTTATATCTGGAGTTCATTCGGGAAGGAGACCGCTTGCGCAGTCTGTAGCCGACCGCGCGGCTCTCCCGTATGTCGCTGCCAATTAAAGGCGCCGGGACTCGCCCCGCGCCCACCGACCGGAGCAGACGTGCGCGGATGGGCTCCCGCTCGACCCCGAAAGCTGCGAGTATCTCTCCCCACCATCGCCTGCTGTGAGCCGGCTGCCCCGACCGCCTCCCTACCGACCCGACTGGTTTCGGCGTAAAACCTGCTTGCCGGATCGACGGCGCCGTGGTATGAGGGGGGCATTCCGCTCGCCTCGCGCCCCTCGTTCTCGAGCTTCATGTTGGTGATTTTCATCGAACTGATTTCCTGTGAGGCTACAGGACCACCAAATGGCCACTGGGTCGTCGTTGAGCGGCGCGACACCGCTATGCGGCACCTACCCGAATGCATACTCTCCAAACCCGTTGCACGACGACTCCGAAATGGATTCCCGTGACACTCCCCCGCAGAACCAGGATCTTCTGTCCTCTTCGTCCGTGGAGAATGCGAGCCCACCTCTTGGCGGTGGTCCAGGCTGGCAGCACGCACTCAACAAGCGACGGGCAAAGAAGCTCCGCAGACAGGCCAGGCAAGCCCGGAATCCATCCACTCCGGACTCTTCTGCCTCCGTGGGCGGAAACCCGCCGAACACGTCAGGACAGTCATCGAACGCAATCCGTCAACCGGGCACTCGCCGTCCCAAGCTTCAGCCCCTTCCAAAAAATGATATAAAAGTCGTCATCCGACCGACACGTGGGCTAGCGCTCAAGACCTACCCGACCCGCGTCATTTCGGCGGCGCTCGTTCATTCCTGCCGAGACCCGAACAAGGTGAAAGGCAAATACATACTCCGACCTCATGTCGGGTCCAACATCCTCGTAATCAGCACCCCGCACGAAGAAACAGCGGCGGAGCTCTGTACGATCACCCACCTCATCCTGGGCGAGAGCCCCCACCCCGTGCGAGCGTACGTCCCTTTTCCAGCTACCACACTCCGAGGGGTCATTCACGGACTCGATCCCCAGGAGACACGCGACACCCTCATGGCGGGGGTGCGCATCAGGGACAACCGTATCGAACTGTTAGACGCCAGAATCCTTGGCTCTTCAACGACAGCCCTTCTCACGCTCGAAGGACCCCAACTCCCCCGATCCGTATACTACGACGGCTGCGAATACCCGTGCTTCGTGTACAGGCCAGCCAGGCAATTCTGCCATATATGCATGCAACCCGGACATCGCCCGGACGTCTGCCCGACACCAAAAGTCAGAGTCTGCCGCCTATGCGGCGCCCAGGACCCGCCCATAACACACCAGTGCCAACCCAAGTGCGGACTGTGCGCCGGCCAGCACGAGACGGGGTCTCGGGAGTGCCCAAATCGTCTAAAACCAGCCAGAACACCACGACCCGCTACTAACAAAGGCGCCAAGAAGACGACTCACCAGTCCCGTAAAGACGCGGGACCCAGGATCTACAACAACAGATGGTTCTCATCGGACGACGAGGAGACTACAGGTCGTAGCCAGAGCAGCAGCCACTCACGGAGCCGTTCCAACTCCAGACCCCGGACGAAGACACCAGTCCCACCCCCAGCCCTTCCGGCCGCGGACGAGGGAAAACGAAATAAGAAGACGCCACCACAAGGCCAAAAGCAGACAGCACCTCAAGGCAGCAGGCGGGCGAGCCAGTCTGGGAGCCGTTCCCGTTCAAAGACCAGGATCCCGGTGCCGCCCCGGACCACACCGAAACCGGCGCCAAGGAAAAACAAGCCGCCGCCGACGACGAAACAGCTGAGCTGGGCAGAGAAGGTTACGGCCTCCCTTCCTCCTTCGTTGACTGACTCCCGAACTGCTAAACTACAGGCCCAAATCGCGGCCCAGGAAACCCGCTTAGCAACACATGAAAAGCTTATAGCGAATATCAACGCCAAACTAGATCGCCTCCTCGCGCAAAAAGAATCCCCTGTCCCTAGCCCGACGTACGTCACGCAGGAGCAGCTCTCCCGATTCGCGGAGCGTCTTGACCAAACAATCCAAACCGAGGTAACCTCCCAACTCACGCACCTCCTTGAGACCAAAATCGAACCGCGCCTTGCTCGTATAGAAGCGCAGATTGAACACGTTCTCAGTATACAAACACAAAACGCGGCGGACATTCAGTCCCTCCGGTCTACGCAGCGAAAGCGTGCCGCCTCGAGCGACTCGGGCCCCACCCGAAATCGGGGTCGTGCAGAATCGACCAGCAGTGGGGCGGGCGTTTTCCTTGCCCCGCAAGTCCACCAACATGGCCCCACACCCTAGACAGACACCCACCGAACACGTCGAAATTTGGCAGTGGAACTGCAGGGGGTTCCGACGAAAGTTAGGTCTCCTCAAGCAGTTCATTGCTAAAGCTCCTATCAGACCCGATTTGATATGCCTGCAAGAGGTCAAGGCCGACAGAGCCCCCTCCGTGCCGGGATACTACACGGTCGTCCATCCCCTCATGCCGACGGTTGCAACCCTGGTTGCAAAAGATGTGACCGTTGTCGAGCACACGCTACCTGTGCCGGATGTAGAGCACTTAGCGGTCGAAATAGTGCCTAATAAGCGTGGCCGAAAAAGCACATTCGTCGTGAATATGTACAAACCACCGACCCCAGCGAGAGCTGACTTCACAGATTTCTTAACGGCGGCCGTGCAAAAGGCGCAATCTAACCAACTTGTCGTAGTCGGCGATTTTAACGCCCCGCACAAAGACTGGGGATATCGCACCAACTCGGCAAGAGGAGCCTCAGTGGCTAGGGCGATAGCAACTCTCGACCTCGAACTCCTCACCGATCCAGCCTATCCGACACGAGAGGGAAACAGCGTCACGAGAGACACTTGTCCGGACCTGACCCTTGTCAAAAATGTCACCCATGTCACATGGACGAATTTCGGAGAAACTCTAGGAAGTGATCACTGCATCCTCAGTACCTCGCTCACATCGACGAAAATTCGCAGAAACCTTGGCCCGGCACGGATATCTGACTGGACTAAATTCAGACAATCAGAAATTTCAGAGGGCGCCATCGAGTCGCTCTCGGATTGGTGCGACGCCATAAGACAGGCGCATGCTTCCGCCACCGAGATAGTACAGCGTACGCCGGAATCGCCGGAAATAGATCGGCACCTGCTCAAGCTATGGTAGCAAAGAATCAAACTAGTGCGACGGTGGAAGCGTCAACGCCTGAATCGCCCCCTAAAGAAACGCATCGCAACACTTACAGAGGAGGCCCAAACGTATGCCCTACAGCTTTCTCAAAGGAATTGGCAACAGTTCTGCGAGTCGCTGAGAGGCACGCTGGGAACATCGCGTACTTGGACTATCTTGCGAAATCTAATCGATCCCACGAAGTCCAAGACTGAATCAACTCGTACGCTAAAGCGCATCGCTCATCTGTTCCCGGGAGACGATGCAGCGCTGCTCCGAGCCCTGGAAAACAGATACGTCGGCACAATGCCGACACCACCGAGCACGGTCGAGTACCGAGGAAATCCCAATTCGGCCTTGGACGCTCCCATCACTACGGCGGAAGTCTACGCTGCGGCCCGTTCGTGCGTCCGGAATACGGCGGCAGGCGTGGACCGCATCAACAACGCAATGATCCGGAACCTCAGCAACGCTCAAATTCGAGACCTGACAAAATATATCAATGATTCGCTCTGGGAGAAGAACGTCATCCCTGAAGAATGGAAACATTCGGAGGTGATCGTAATCCCCAAACCCGGGAAAAAACCTACAATTGATGCCCTCCGGCCCATCTCGCTTACATCGTGCCTCGGCAAGTTGTACGAACGAGTAGTGCAAACAAGACTGCAAAATTATTTAGAAGAAAACAACCTTTTCCACCCATCGATGCTGGGATTCCGGGCGGGTCTCTCTGCGCAAGACGCCTTCCTCCTTCTGCATAACGAGGTCCTTGTCGGCATCCCGAGAGAATGCGAGCACGTCATCATGGCTCTCGATCTCAAGGGAGCTTTCGACAACGTCTCGCATGACGCCATCCTGAACGAACTGAATAACCTCCACTGTGGTGAACGGGTATTCCAATACGTGAAGAATTTCCTCTCGAACCGCACGGCCACGATTGGCATAGGCGAAACACGCTCCGACGTCAAGAGCATGCCCAACAAGGGCACGCCGCAGGGATCCATCATCTCCCCGCTCCTATTTAACATCGCCATGATTGGAGTGGCAAAGGCCTTGCAAGAAGTCCCCAACATCGAATTCACTCTGTATGCGGACGATATCACCATATGGACCACCAAAGGCTCTTTGGCGGCCAAGGAACAAGCGCTACAAGTGGCGGCGACATGCGTCGAAAGAGAAGCACTATGCCGCGGCCTGCAATGTTCCCCCGAGAAATCAGAAATAATCAGAGTCAAGGGGTTTGCTTACAGATCCCAAGACACCCCGATCAACGTCCTACTTCACGGCACCTACGTCAAGGAAACCCCTCTAGTCCTCATACTAGGTCTCTGGATACAAAGCGACCGCAAAGCCACACACACCTTCAAGCTCCTGTCCCACGCCACCCAGCAAATCGCCCGAATGATACGCCGGGTGGCCAGGAACAGAAAGGGCATGCGAGAAGAAGACACATTAAGACTGGTGCAGGCGCTTGTCCTCAGCCGCATCTCTTACGGTCTTCCGTATCACACACTTCTCAGACAAGACTTCAAGAAAGCGGACGCGTTGATCCATACGACATACAAACACGCCCTCGGACTGCCCCTGTATACGACCAACGCTAAACTCGAAGCACTGGGACTTCACAACACCTTTGACGAAATCAGAGACTCTCTCCTCCTCGCACAACGAGAGCGACTCCTTCGCACGGAAACCGGCAGGCAGATACTGAGTAGAATCGGCTTCCCGGCCGATATCCAAGTCATTGAGTCGACGGAAAATCTTTCACCTAAATACCGCAATAGGGTTCATGTCAATCCATTGCCCAAGAACATGTCACGCTCGCACAACGAGGGCCGACGCAACGCTCGGGTCGACTACCTAAAGCGCACAGTCGCCCGCAGCTCCAAGACTCTATATGTAGACGCCGCCCTACACAGAGACGCAACGCGCGCCACGGCAGTGGTGGTGGACTCGACATTCCAAGAAGTGGCCAGCGTTTCCCTGAGGCACTGCACGGTCACCGAAGCTGAAACGGCCGCGATAGTGCTCGCCGTCCAATACGGAGATACTCACGGCAAAGAAGTACAGATTGTGTCGGACTCCCAGGCGGCATGTCGACTTCTTCTCGCAGGAAGAATCCCAAAAAAGTTAGCCAGATTTGCAACAACCTCTCCTGTACTCAATTCCGAACTCCAACACGAAATCACTTGGGCTCCGGGGCACTCGGGGCTCGAGGGAAACGAGGTCGCGGACCTGTCAGCTCGAGGGCACACCAACCGAGCGACAGACACCCCCGACCCGGATACCACACCCGAAATCCCCACTGCATACAGTGCACGGCTCCAATACTTTAGGATGCTTCGCCAGCATTACCCCCCACCGCATAAACGGCTAAATGCTCAGGAGGCACGTGAATGGAGACAGCTCCAGACCGATACCTTTCCTAATCCATATAAGTACCACATTATTTTCCCAGGCCGTTACAAAGGTTCCTGCCCGTGGTGCGAAGAACGTCCCACAACCTACCACATTACAAGGGGATGCGTCGGACCAAAACCATTACAGCTAAAATTCCCTAGAACGAAGGAGCAGTGGGAGGCCACTCTGCTCATCTCGGACCTTGCCATTCAGCGAAAGCTGATTATGCAAGCCCGGGCGGCAGCGATAGCCACTGGGGTCCTGAAATGAGGACACCACCCGTTCTGCAACCTTTCCTTTTATGATTTTCTTTCATTTTTGTCAATAAATGCTTCAACAACAACAACAAAGGCGCCGTGCTGTTGGTGGTCTTTTGTCCGCTCTCTTCGGGGCGCCGCCGTTCGGGTGTCTCCAAGGGCGCCCAGGTTTCTGTTGCCGTCTGTTTCTGCTTTGTAGCTCTTTACCACAGCTTGGCGTTTCTTTCCGGTGGAACTGCTGTTTCTGCTTCTTCGTTTCCTTGTTTCTTTACATTGCCATTCTACAAAGCTATGCAGCCGAAACCGCCCTGGGCCCATCCAGCTGGCGGGTCGCGGACGTCGTACACGTGCCAAATCGGATTTTCCCCCACGGCAGAAAAAGAGCCCGTATTAGAGAGAGAAAAAAATTTATGATTGCCTAGCTCTGTTAGGCCAGTATATACGTAGCGAAAGCGCGGCGACATCTGGTTCGTAAGAGTTAATATATGAAACCCGTGCATTCACTAGATGTGTCTTTATTAACGACTAAAAATTGAGCCGTCGTCGCGGAATGGTAGCGTCTTCGCCACAAACGCCAAAGGCCCAGGTTAGATTTCCAGCCTCGTAGGTTTTTTTTAAAGGGACAGTGAGGAGAACTCTATCAATTTTTTTTGTTAACAAAATCTGATAGCTCGGCATTTCATGGCTTTGTTGCCGCTTGTCCGGGAGCGAAAGATGCATTTATTTCAAAGAAATTTGGATTCGAAGTTGAAAAATTTTTTCCCACTGCTCCGATTCAAACTCGAAAACTCTTATGACGTCATAGGACGGAGTGACGTGAAACGTGACGTAAACGCAGACTCCGTGATTTCTGAAGACTAGCGGTGCGGTCTGGCAGCAGCCGAAATGAAAGCTACCGCCGCCGCACGTTGAAGGCATCTATCGGGGGTCGCCACCGTCGCTTCGTTTACGTTTGCACCGGCGTCTTGCCAGCGTTACGATGGATCCCGTTCCCGAACCCGACGACGTAGTTCTCGCAAAAACTCCGGCCTGAATTTCAGCGACCTCAGCCCCACAGAGCGTGCGATGCTTTTGAGGGAGCACGGTTAGGTTAGGCGCCGGCGGGTGGTTTCCCCCTTCCTCAGAGAGCAGCCGTTGCAAACTAAATATCATAACACCAGTGCGGGGAGTCGCGAGGCGCGAGGACAAGGTCGGCGCGTCGTGCCCATCGGAGGCTGGCCGGGGCTTTGGGGCCAACGGATTGTGATTTGACTTTTTGACTCTTTGTGTAAATAATGTATATAGTATATTTATTTTGCATTTATAGTGTTCACTTTTAATGTTTTTATGCAGTGTATATTTATTTTATGTAGTGTACTATTTACCTCCCCCCATGTCTTTCTTCTGTCCCCTCACCTCTTTTATTTCATTTCTCCCACCTGCCTGCTATCCTTTCTTTCCGCTGCCCCAGCTCAGGTGCCACCGCACGTGATGGCAGATGCCGGGGCTAGCAAAAATCTTTTACCTTCCTTTTATGTTATTTTAAATAAACCACTACTACTACTACTACGGCGCGGTTGCACGGTGCAGCAGGCGGCGTCGAGGAGGTCTCCCACGGTTGCAGGGGCCAGGTTATTTATTATTTTTTTTGCCACAAAAAATGGATGGGTGCTCAAGGGCGGTCGCGTTTAAAGTGGGCGCCTTGAAACTAAAGCCGACGCTTCAACGGCTTCCGCGCGTTTCCGGAGGTACGGGGTCCACTGGATCGGGCTCTCTCGCCCACTTGCATGTACCTTCAGATGTGTACTGTGAATGGATTAAATTATGCGAGAGCTCGAAAAGAACAGCTCCGCCTAACTGCCGAAGCTGTTGTGACATTCCTTGTGTGCTACGAGGTACATTCCTTGTGTGTGCTACGAGGTACATTCCTTGTGTGTGCTACGAGGTTCCACGTTCGACGGCGCGGCGTAGACGGAGACCCAGATGACAGGCATCATCAATTACCCAGCCATGCTCGTTGAGAGTGACAACCAGAACGAAGGGGTTTAAGCCCAACCGGACCCAACCGGACCCGCCGCCGCCGCCGCGGGGAAACAGGCTTTATCCTCCCCAATTGGCGTGGCGGTTCCAGGGGCGGCCCTCCCGAGCACATTCCAGGACAAGGGAACTGTCAGCGATCCAGAGGGCGCCTTACCTTGAGGAGCGAGTGTCAGTTGATGGATGAAGAATGGAGGCCGGTGACCCGCGGGAACTGTCAGCGGGCCAGAGCGCGCCGTACCACAGCCGACGCTATGCGCTACCGCGAAGACAACCTTCTTTCCCTCGGACTAAACACGTGAGGGGGGCGAGACAATAAGTGCGGTGGTATGTTTGTGCGCCCAAGTGAAAGCCCTAGCCCCCCCTCCTTCCCCTCCGGCGTGGGCGTCCTCACCCTAGCGAGTGTGGAGAAGAGGATATAAAAATCGAGAAGCAGTACGGAACAGGGACGCTCAGGACGACATCGTTCGCCAAGAGGGCCTTCAGCGCCGAAGCCCGACGGCGTGCAGCTTCTGCCAGCAACCGCTCGAGCCCAACTCCGGAGCCACTCCATCGCCCCCATGAAGTCGTCGGCACGTAAGCTCGGACGCCCCAGCCTCTGATGTATAATCTTAATCATGTGTAATTATTGAATATACCTGTTTGTTTAAACTGAGCCATACGGTGTCTCTTTGCCTCTCCGTCCCGTGTGGACCTGCGCATTATGGGGGTCATCACACTGGTGTCAGAAGTGGGGTCTCAAAAGCAAATGTCCTCTGAATGCTGCGACATTCATGACTTCAAAATTGTAATCAAAAGGGAATCACGGGACTGATTGT
Organism: Amblyomma americanum; assembly: GCF_052857255.1. NCBI lineage: Eukaryota > Metazoa > Arthropoda > Arachnida > Ixodida > Ixodidae > Amblyomma > Amblyomma americanum. The sequence continues at coordinate 336,228,613 of NC_135497.1, forward strand.
GGGACTTTTACCCCCATTTGAGAGGCTTGAGGCACCGGAGGGCTTGAAAAAAAAAATGTCTTTATCTGAGGGAGCTCCCACTCCACAGCCGTCGCTCGGAGCAAGCATGCTGGCATTAGGAAGCGTCATTCCGACGTTTACGGGAGATAAGACAGGGGTTCCAATCTGCGATTTCTTTTCCATGCTAGAAGAGATTGGGAAAATGGGGGGATGGTCCGATGCTCAAATGCTGGGAATGGCGAGGTGTAAGATGGCAGGAGCTGCTCATGATTTTGCATGGCGAGACGAAAAAGTAAAATCCACAAAATCATTTGCGGAATTTAAGAAGCTCGCGTTTGAGCCTTTTGACACTGAACCACGTCACGTGCGAGTACAGAGGTTCCGTGACGCCGGACAGATGGTAGGGGAGGACGTGCGAACGTTTGCGTCGCGGCTTCAGCGCTTAACGCGCGATACGTTAAGCAGGGAGGAGGAAGGAGACCAGCTTAAGAAGAAATAAGCGGAGGATATACTTAAAGAGGAAATGACCGCTTTCAGAAGGGTATATGCTTGGGCTTGTTGGTTCATAACTTCAAGGTGAAAAACGTAGCGCAAAGAAACGAGGACACAGAAAGACAGACAACACAAAGCGCCGTGTGTTGTCTGTCTTTCTGTGTCCTCGTTTCTTTGCGCTACGTTTTTCACCTTGACCGCTTTGTTCGTGGCTGGTCTGCAAGACCCCGTGCGCCGGTTCGTGCTCTCGCGCAAGCCGAGCAATTTCGACCAAGCCGTGGAGGCCGCATTGGATGAGGAACAAAATGAGGCGTTAACGACAGCCGCAGCGAGAGTACGCGTCATAGAGAGAGCGGTGCTCAACCCTGAGGGAGCTCTCTTGACAGAGCGGTTAGATCGCTTAGAACAACTGCTATCTCAGCAGGTAGAACGCCAGGTTGAAGCGCGCGCTCAACAGCGCCCATTCGCTGGAAACCGGAGACCGCCACAAAGCTACAGGCGCGGTATGCGAGAGTTTGAAGAAATCGTATGCTTCGCTTGCCAGGGTCGCGGACACATCGCCAGGTTCTGCCAAAACGTGCGCCGTGGGGAGCCACAAAGAGAAGCAGGCGAGACACGCCCTAAGCAAGCCTACAGCGGGGCTCCAGATACCGAGACAAAAAACTAGATAGTCCTCCCCAGCCTGAGGAGCGTGGGGAGGGAGCAGTGGAAGATGAGGTGGTGGTATTTTGTGTGGCCGACGAGGCATGCCCTGTTGTGCGTTGCCAGTTAAATGGTTGTTGCATGGAATTGTTGATAGATACGGGGTCAAAGGTGACATTGCTTAAGGAGAGCAGTTTTAACACGCTTCGAAGGAAGGGGGACCGCGAGGTGTTGGAAGCGTCTGGTGGTATGGCAACCAAATTTGTAGGCATAACGGGGGATCCTCTTGGCATAAGTGGACTCTACCGGTTACACTTCTCTCTCGGCGGAATTGCATTGGAGCACCCCTGCTACGTATGCTCGGACACGGTGTCTCTGCCAAACGGAGTGTCAGGTATATTAGGGCAGGATTTTTTGAGAAAAGGGAAGGTAGTAGTCTCATTCTCTGAGGAAGAGGTTAATGCGGGCGGATCAAAAGTTCCGTTTTTGAACAGGAGAGGGGCTGAGATTCGCATTACCGATATTGACACCCGTCAAACAGTGGGATCATTGGAGAAGGTATATTCGCGGGTTGCCGTCAGGCTGGTCGATGAGGCGGTCGTCCTTCCTTGGTCGGAGCACATTTTGTACGCGTTTGTGCCTTCAGATGTAGAGAGCGGCGCCGTGGGAGTGCTTGAGCCGGTCGACTCTCTCAGCAATGGCCTGAAGGCAGCCGCGTGCCTCGTGACAGTTAATGACGCCCACAGAGTGCCCCTACGGGTGGTTAACTGTAGCCAGCAGCCACTGAGCCTTCCCAAGAACAAAACATTGGCTTTCTTCACCTCTGCGATAGAGAAACGTGAGCCCACCGATACGGTACTCGCAACTGTAGAGCATGCTAGTCCTTCGGCTGCTCCAAAGGTGTCGTTCGATCTTTCTCACGTAAAATCCAGGGAGAGGGAGGCTCTGGCTGGTTTGCTGAACGACTACTCGGAAGTATTCGCCGCGTCCAACCTGGATTTGGGCTGCTGTGGCGTTATAAAGCACAGGATAGAAACCGGCACTTCATCGCCCGTTTACCAGCGTGCGTACAGGATTCCTTACTCCCAACGTGAGGAGATAGAGCGGCAGGTGCAGGACCTGATTGATCGCGGCATTGTCGAACACTCAAAGTCACCCTGGGGAGCACCAGCACTATTGGTGGAAAAGCCAGATGGCTCGTATCGATTGGTAGTGGACTACCGCAAACTAAATGCCGTAACTCGCATCGATCCATACCCCATCCCCAATATACAGGAGACGCTTTCTCAGCTGGGCTCTGCCAGGTACTTCACGGTAGTGGACATGGCGGCGGGATTCTGGCAGATAGCAATGGATCCGGCAGATGCCGAGAAAACGGCATTCAACACGCCCTCAGGGCACTATGAATGGAAAAGAATGCCGATGGGTCTGGCCAACAGCCCTGCTGTCTGGCAGAGAACCGCTGATGTTATCCTGGCAGGTCTTCTGGGGAGGCTGTGCTTCGTGTATATGGATGACATTATCATATACAGTGACAGTTTTGATAACCATTTGCGCGATATTGAGCAGGTTTTGGTGCGACTAAGAGCAGCGGGTCTCAAGCTGAAGCCCTCTAAGTGCCAATTCCTCAAAAACGAGGTGAAATACCTCGGGCACGTTGTTTCAGCTGACGGCGTGCGACCGGACCCTGAGAAACTAAGGTGTGTCTCGGATTTTCCATCCCCGACTAGCGTCCGCCAGGTCCGGCAGTTTCTCGGCCTGATCGGTTACTACCGAAGGCACATAGAGGAGTTCGCCAAGCTCGCTAAGCCGCTCACCGCCTTAACAGCCAAAAATGTCGCCTTTCGCTGGGACGAAAACGCGGAGAATGCTTTTGGGGCCCTGAAAAGGAAGCTAATGAGTGCACCGCTGTTGCGCCACACGGATTTTAATTTGCCCTTCGTTATGGCCACAGATGCGTCAAAGTTCGCAGTTGGTGCCGTGCTATCTCAGGTTATCGAGGGCAAAGAAAATCCCGTTGCTTTTGCTAGCCGACAGCTGAGCCCCACAGAGCAAAAGTACGGAGCTACGGAAAGGGAGTGCCTCGCCGTTGTCTGGGCAGTAAAGCACTTCAGATGCTACCTTTACGGCCGCAAATTCAAGCTAGTCACAGACTGCCATTCTCTGAAATGGGTGATGAGTGTCAGGGACCCTAGCTCGCGACTCGCTAGATGGAATCTACACCTGCAGGAATACTGCTTTGAAGTTGAGCACAAGTCAGGAAAGACACATCTGAATGCTGATGCACTCAGCCGCACAGCTGCCGTGGCAGCTATAGATGAGTTTGTCCCCGTAGTCGACCCCGCCGAATTACGCACAGAGCAGTGCAAAGATCCTGACCTGAAGCGAATAATCGAAAGCTTAGAGGGCGCACCGTCTCACGCCGAACAGCTAGGTTATTTCATTGACAAAGACGGCACCCTGTGTCGGCGCACGAGGCCAACCAGGAAAGGGAGACCAGAGAAAACCGCTTGGGAGAGAGTCGTCATACCTCGGTCGTGGACAGAAAGGGTTCTTCGCGCGTTTCACGATGCGCCATGCGCCGGTCATTTTGGCGTAGCGAAGACACGCAGGCGTGTGGAGCGTTTGTACTTTTGGAGTGGCATGCGACAGGATGTTAGAGACTACTGTGCGAAGTGTCATTCCTGTCTCGAAAGAAAAACACCCAAGGGACGAAGACCAGCTCCAATTCAGCCGTTCTCTGAGGTTTCGGCTCCCTTCGAGCGGACAGGTATGGACATAATGGGCCCATTGCCCACGACCACTTCCGGAAACAAGTACATTTTAGTATTTGTCGATCACCTTTCAAAATACGCGGAAGCGGTAGCACTCCCAGATCAGAAGGCAGACACGGTTGCAAGAGCATTTGTCGAACAGATCGTGCTCCGACATGGACCCCCGAGACAACTCTTGACAGATCGGGGAACGAACTTCGTGTCGCAGCTAATGAGGAGAGTTTGCGAGCTGCTTAAGATCGCTAAGAAGCAGACAACACCGTACCATCCGGCTTGCAACGGCGCGGTGGAGCGACTGAACCAAACCGTGGCCGGGTTCCTGTCGCATTTTGTTTCGCGCGACCAGCGGGACTGGGACTTGTGGCTCCCGTATGCAATGTTTGCCTACAATTCCGCAGCACACGAGATTACGGGCGAATCGCCATTCTTTCTTCTCTACGGCCGAGACCCGGACCAGCCTAGTGAAGTGCCAGAGGGCCCCCGTCGTGTCCCATACGCTTCACTGGACGACTATAAGGTGGAGCTAGAATCGCGCTTGCAAGTGGCGAGGGACATCGCAAAGGAGGCCTTAAAGAAAGCGGCGAAGCGCAGGAAGGAGGTGCACGATCGCAGTGCTAGAGACGCGCCGTTTAATGTGGGGGACAGCGTGTACATTGAAAACTGCCAAAGGCAGATTGGGCTAGCTCGTAAGTTCCAGACGAAGTGGAGAGGACCGTGCGAGGTTGTCGAGAAGCTTTCTCCGGTAAACTTCAGAGTCCGAGACGTGAACCGGCGCTTGATAAGGATACATGCAAATCGCCTCAAGTCGGCACCGGTTCAGTATTCACGAAATGAGGAAAGGGAAAGCGCGGATTTTGATGGGGACCGAAGTGAAGCGGAGCGCGCAGATAGTTCGCAAGAAACGCCCTCTCCTGCATTTGTTCGGCAGGCGCCAGAGGTGACGGCCAGAATGCCACTGGATTTACTTCATGCATTGCTAGAAGAAGAAGCGCGCGAGGTTGCCGCGCAGATAACGCCAGGAGAGGCTCCTGCCACGAGCCCTCGCGAGTCCCAAAGCAGACAAAGGGTCACAGACTTACTTAGTATGACTCATGAAGGCCGATATCCGCTGCGAAATCGGAAAGCTAAGTCGGACTAATGGTGTAAACAGAGCGGAGTTGTGAACTGGTCAGAATTGTGTAATGCCGCAGCTCATAACATTGCTATATGCGTATGTGTTAAGTTATCGGAGTTAGTAGTTAAACCTTTCTGTCATTAAGTAACACCTTCACAGGAGAGCATGCGGAGCGCATGCAGAACCTGCCCTACTTCCTTTCGTTATCTATATTTTTGTCTGTGCCGTGATCGTGCTAGAAGTGGGAGCTCCTTTGTAACTGTGGTAAATTTATTTCGTCCAGTTTGGACTAGAAAGGAGAGGCTTGGGTGCTGAGTTTCATGTTTATCTGTAAAAGAAGATCAGTGCTGCCCCTGGAGACGCCAGTTATGACAGCGGAGGCATATGGTGTTGTGCAGTGGTGTTGAGTGCAGCGAAAAGTGTTTTGTCGGACGCACTGCGCGAGGCGATTCAGAAAGACAAGGGGAGCTGCGTGGACTCAAATGTTCGGAGAACATTCTTCTGGAGGGTGAGCGTGTGTGACATTCCTTGTGTGCTACGAGGTACATTCCTTGTGTGTGCTACGAGGTACATTCCTTGTGTGTGCTACGAGGTACATTCCTTGTGTGTGCTACGAGGTTCCACGTTCGACGGCGCGGCGTAGACGGAGACCCAGATGACAGGCATCATCAATTACCCAGCCATGCTCGTTGAGAGTGACAACCAGAACGAAGGGGTTTAAGCCCAACCGGACCCAACCGGACCCGCCGCCGCCGCCGCGGGGAAACAGGCTTTATCCTCCCCAATTGGCGTGGCGGTTCCAGGGGCGGCCCTCCCGAGCACATTCCAGGACAAGGGAACTGTCAGCGATCCAGGGCGCGCCTTACCTTGAGGAGCGAGTGTCAGTTGATGGATGAAGAATGGAGGCCGGTGACCCGCGGGAACTGTCAGCGGGCCAGAGCGCGCCGTACCACAGCCGACGCTATGCGCTACCGCGAAGACAACCTTCTTTCCCTCGGACTAAACACGTGAGGGGGGCGAGACAATAAGTGCGGTGGTATGTTTGTGCGCCCAAGTGAAAGCCCTAGCCCCCCCCCCTCCTTCCCCTCCGGCGTGGGCGTCCTCACCCTAGGGAGTGTGGAGAAGAGGATATAAAAATCGAGAAGCAGTACGGAAGAGGGACGCTCAGGACGACATCGTTCGCCAAGAGGGCCTTCAGCGCCGAAGCCCGACGGCGTGCAGCTTCTCCCAGCAACCGCTCGAGCCCAACTCCGGAGCCACTCCATCGCCCCCATGAAGTCGTCGGCACGTAAGCTCAGACGCCCCAGCCTCTGATGTATAATCTTAATCATGTGTAATTATTGAATATACCTGTTTGTTTAAACTGAGCCATACGGTGTCTCTTTGCCTCTCCGTCCCGTGTGGACCTGCGCATTATGGGGGTCATCACACTGTTGAATGACGACACAACGCGCACCTCGCTGCGGAGCCGAGTCGGTCTGGCCGGGCCGGCGGCGGCCGGTGCACTCTGCGCGAAATAGAAACATGCTCCATGTCTCCGCCAGTGCGGTCAGACGAACGCGTCGGCGGTCAAGCGCAGTTGGAGTATAGAGGGTCTCGCTTTGGCCGACGTGAAGTAGCCGTGCAGAGCGCGCGCGCGCGTTACACCAGAGTATAAACGCGCCTTAGCAGAGCCTGCGCTTACCCGCTAACCAACGTATCCGGTGGCGGCATCTATGGGAACCACTGAAACCCTTCCCGCCCACTTACTGAATTAAAAAAAGAAGTCGAACCACGGCCACTGGCATTTGTGGCGGAGACGCCACCACTCCGCCACGATGGCTAAGGATTTAAGCGCGAATAAAGGCGCATCTAGTGAATGCATTCTTCCGATGCAGAAGTATCCGCGCTTTCGATAGGTATATCCTGGCCTAACAGAGCTATAGGTCTCCACCTTATTTTTCTTAACTGCCTTGTACCTTGTCTTCCGTCCCTAATAAACGATTTCCGTTAAGTAGTTTGTAGTTGACTGGCACAGCCGGGAATGTTTCGTCGGGCGAGCGTGCGAAGACACAAGTGCTCTTTATACTGCGAACTGCCTTGTACGATCACCGACCATCGTGCCATCATAGTTTTTCATCGACTGTGGCGATCATCTGACGAGCCTTAACAGGCTCCTTCAAAGGTTAACAAAGGCCTTGAAGCGGCACTTGGAGTTCCTCTGCTGTTCGGCGCTTGTAAATCGAGGCGCGTCAAAAACAAAACCACGGGGCACGCAAAGCTAGTAGACGCGAAGCGCCATAGAAAATCGAAACTCTCCAGGCCGCCTGTGGCGCCGCAAAGCATCGGTTTCCTTTGCTTCCAACATTCAGGTTGTCTTTTGTCTGTCTTCCTTGTGTAATAGAAGTGCACTATAGGTTTCCAAACAAAACTTACTTCAATATTCAACCGCGCAACCTTCTTTTGTCAGCCTCAGAGATTCGCGGTCCATGCAGGAAGGAAAATTCCTCCAAGGTGGCGTCTCTTCTCCTATGAGGTCTTCACACTTGTACTTGCGAGATTGGCCTGTGGCGGCGATACCTGTATTTTGGTCCTTGCTATTTTCTACCTTACAAGAGCTTTCTTTTCAGTAAGAGTGGCGTTTTTGTGATCAGGAGCTGGTATTCTATCGATACAAGCCAACTTCAATTTCTCCTCAGTGTCCCTTTAACAAGCCGTCTTGTATTCATTACAACTGGCAAAAATTTCTTGAGTATGTACTAGATGCACTGCGTAGCGAGTACCACTCAACAGCTGACTATCTTGGCCGCCTTCCCGTACACTGCCGGAAATGTGGATGCCCGCCACACTTACCCAGGACCACTCTTCTGTTCCGTCATAAGGACGTGACTTATTTTATTTCGTGACTTGTGAGGTAATGGAAGCATTTATTAGTAGGAAAACCCAGTGCCTCAGTCAGCCTTCCGAGGCCGTCCGATAAAGAACTCCGTTACTTAGAAAACCCGCTACCATCTGCTCCTGGCTAGTATCTTTTTGTGTGCAAGGTTTTATGTGTTTGAACTTTCTCCACTCGGTCGTGATGTGCGCAGTTTCCGGTGGTTTCTCTGTATATATATTCCTTCGCCTTTTCACGCAAACTTTAGCACGTGTGGTGCCTCCTCCTCTTGTGCGTCCGTCTAGTTTGTGCTGTTTTTCGCAATCAACCTTCACTTTCATTCCTATGCATTGTGAACAAGCTAAGCCCTCGTAGCGGGCCTTGGTCTGCGCTCGACGCCCGAGGAAGACAAGAGGAACCAGCCCAGAACATCGGTGGCAGCGCCTCGGTTACTTTCCTATTAGTGCGAAAACACTCACACACTCACCAACACCTACCAAGAATCTTCTCCGTCCGACCTTTCTTGCGTCGACACCTAGCAACAGTGACGTCATGTTGAACTTTAAAAAAGCATGAAACACAGATACGTCCCAATTTCGTCTGGCCGCCTCCGAATTTGACCGCACCCAACACTATGCTGACCTCCAAATTTGCTCCGGGCAACACCAAAATTTCGCCCATTTACCCACGATTCGCCGCGGTGGCTCAATTGTTAGAGCGCTCGGCTACTGAGCTGGATTACCGGGTTCGAACACGACCGCGGCGGCCGCGTTTCGATGAAGGCGAAATGCAAAAGGCGCCCGAGTGCTGTGCGATGTCAGTGCACGTTAAATAACCCCATGTGGTCGAAATTATTCTGGAGCCCTCCACTACGGCACCGCTCTCTTCCTTTCTTCTTTCACTCCCTCCTTTATCCCTTCCCTCACGGCCTGGTTCGGGTGTCCACCGTGATATGTGAGACAATTACTGCGCCATTTCCTTTCTTCAAAAACCAATTTTCAATTTTTCCGCCCCAAAAATTTGACCTTGGCCGATTAGCACCGAAATCGATGTCCGGCCATATTTAACCGCGCCCAAGATAATAGCGACCTCCACATTTGGCCGGCGCCGCCCCAAAAATTTGGTCCACCCGCCCCTAGAAATTGACCTCGGCCGATTTCGACCAAAACCTATGTCCAGCCATAATTAACCACACCAAACATGGTGACCTCCAAATTTTGCCCGGGCCACTCCAAAAATTTGTTCCAACCCCCCCCCCCCCCCCCGAAATTTGACCTCGGCCGCTTTGGACCAAAATCGATGTCCAACCATAACAGATCATGCCCAACACTATGCATGGTCACCTCCAGATTTGGGCCGAGCCATTTGCAAAACTTGGCCGGGCGACTGCAAGAAAAAAAAAGCCAATGATTTCGCGCTATAGTGTAACGAAGTTAAAACCCTAACATTTTTTTGGGCTCATTTGGCTCGACTCAGCGGCTGTTTTGAAAGAATATTGACAATCTGGGGCGTCCAGAGGCGCATCGCAGGGATGCTGTTCGCAAGTGGCTTCACAACGCGACTGCAACGTTCCGTCATATTTGACTGATAACACATGGTCTTCTGCTGCCGGGCACTTGCGCTGCTGCACATGTACCACGGAAAATTTTGGACTTGGATTACACTTCGCACAAGGCGTCGACCGTCACCGCTCAGCAAAGACTGCATCCTGGACAATGCGACGTGCCGTACGCACAGAAATCAATACAGCTGAGCCTTCTATTTCTATAACCAGCCGACATATGCCTTAAAGTTGAAAGCAAGCTTCGATCGCCTAATCGACTGGCCCGACGGCATACTGTCACTGAACGACAGGATCACAAGACAAGTACGCGCCAGGAGATCGATTGGATTGTTGATCTCTCGGTGCGTTTGCTGCTCGTATTCTTTTCTAGCCGAGGAAAAATCGGGCAGCGACGCGAGAACGGGTGCCAAAACTGCGTCGGGTCGATATGATGACTCGCGCTTATGATATGCGAAGAGTCCGCGTTGCTGTGCTGCTTATTTATCATTAGTCGGCCTACTGCAAAATTCGAGCCATATCGAACGAATGTGGCGCGACGGTTGTGTTCGTCACGGAGTTCAACGGACCTGGCAGCTTTGTAACGGTGTACCAAGCCGCCCAATTCTAGAGCAATAAATCTGAAGCAGTTCGGCGCAGTATTTATGATTTCCTATCGGGATGGCGCAGCCAATCTGGTTTGGCGTAGTTTCGCGCGAGGGTGAAATCCCTGTGCGTGTTTCAAGCTAAAGCCCGTATTATATCGAAAAACAAGAGCAAAGAGACAGGTTGACAGGTGCGATTTCAGATGCTGTTGCCAGTCTGAAGGAAGGCCGCACGGTGTCATCTCTGCTTCGTTCGCCTTGACTAGTGCTTTAAAGTCAAGGGGGCGTGGCCCCCGCCAATATTGGCAACGGGTCTGAGACCCCGGGCCCGTGCTAGAATGTAGGAACTGATTCCGCAGCAAGCAACCATTTTTTTATCCTTGTCAGTGGTGGTCGGAACATTTCTTCTCTATCGTTCTGAAATTTTCGCACTGATAGTTGGTAAGAGTCATTAACATGTTTTCTAAAACCCGAGGCGTAGAAAAATACAAAGTTGGCAGCGTTACACAAAGGGTAGAACAAAAGTTGAAGCCCGTGCACTCACACCACCATCGAGTCAGTCCCGAGCTGGCCGCTCAGCTCCAAGGATGCAAAGCAACGAGCACACTGGCAGAGCTTGCGGATGGTTTGTTTCAGGACCTGTGCTCAAATCACTTGCGACACCCCTTCGATGCCGCAAGACTTTAAAAGGGACCCTGAAATGAATCAGATGACCACATTCTAGTGCAGCGGATCTGAAGAGGTGGTCACTGTGGGTATTCGAGTCAAATTTAAAAGCTCTGCGTGGACCCTATAATTTAGAAATAATTTTTAAAAATCGCTGCTCGCAGTAGCTCACAACCAATTAGGGCGGCACACCTAACTGCGCGTGTCCCCTTCCCCGATGACGTCAGTGGGCAGACGGGGCAAGCTGGAAGGCTGGCCCTTCTGCACACTGACGTCATCGGGGAAGGGGACACGCGTAGTTAGGTGTGTCGCCCTAATTGGTTGTGAGCTGGTCAGAGTTCCAATGACTTTATTGGGAGCTGCTGCGAGCAGCGATTTTTGAAAATATTTCTAAATTCTACGGTTCGCGCAGTGCTTTCAAATTTGACTCGAATACCAACAAAGACCACTTGTAGACAACTGTTGAACTAAAATATGCCCATCTAAATGATTTCAGGGTCTCCTTAAGGACTGGCCTTGACGAATAAAGAGAATTCTGGCATGTGCTTTTCGTTTAGGACATCAGCCGTACTGTACGGATTAAAGGCTCATGTCGTAGTCCCTTCCAGTGTGTGTGTGTGTGTGTTTTTTATGGCGACCAGCTGTAGCGGGTCGTTCGGCTCAATCTTGGAGTCGTCCTCGTCGGCGCCCCTGTACGTCACACACTGCACGCCCTCCCAACCTTCACAACCTCCAACACCAAATCACGTGGGCCCCGGGGCTCGAGGGAAACGAGGTCGCGGACCTGTCAGCTCGAGGGCACACCGACCGAGCGACAGACACCCCCCGACCCGGACACCACCTCCGAAATCCCCACTGCCTACAGTAGACGGATTCAATACTTTAGGACGCTTCGTCAGCAATACCCCCCCCCCCCCGCATAAAATGCTAAATGCTCAGGAGGCGGGCGAATGGAGGCAACTCCAGACCGACACCTTTCCTAATCCATATAAATAGCACATTGTTTTCCCGGGCCGTTACGAAGGCTCCTGCCCGTGGGGCGAACAACGTCCCACAACATACCACATTACAATCGGGTGCGTCGGGCCAAAACCATTGGAACGGAAATTTCCTAGAACGAAGGAGCAGTGGGAGGCCACTCAGAACAGCTCGGACCTTGCCATTCAGCAACCGGGAGGCAGCGAGAGCCACTGGGGTCCTGGAATGAGGACACCACCCGTTCTGCAACCTTTCATTTTCTTATTTTCTTTCTTTATGAAATGTTTTCAACAACAACCTACAGTCCCCCCCCCCCCCCCTATTAAATATCACACCCGGCTTCTGCAGCACCCTTAGCAAAAGGCTCCCCGCAAATACTGTAGCTCACCCGTGGCGCTAATGTGAGTGCAGCGATATAAACGCATATTCCTCCCCATAACCCGGAGATTGCAATTCAATCACCACAAGAGTAAACGTCCGATCGGTTTATTTCCCATTTGGTACTGCCTAAATGTTATACATTCAATGAATGCGCCTAAATAAGACAATCGTTTGGCGTTGCGTTCGTGTCGCCACCCTGCCCTCATTCACGTGTGCGGCTGTCAAACTTTATAGAATATACCGCAGCTAGTTCATTTGAACGTTGTATTTACTGTACCACTGAATCGTAGATATGAGGCTTCTCATTGTAGTACAACGATGCTGGTTGCCAAATGCGTCAGTGGTCGTCGGTTTTCAAATAAACCGCCGAAGCCTAAGGCAGGTAGTTGCATCAGAGTCACGTGAGCTGCCGAAAGCTCCACCGGAAACCGCACTCTCCGGATCGACGGTGTCGCCGACGGCTATCCATCGCTGATGCGGCCTGAAGCTAGGAGAAGCCAGGACCGGCCAGGGCGCACGAAATTTGCTCGGACTGTGTTTAGTGCGTACGCTGGTAGCCACGGCGTGGCGTAACTAGTTACACGGAGTTGTTCCAAAACGCTGCTGAAGTTGTGCACGCTCTCCAACCTAGTTTTCGATCGGGCGCAAGTCGTCGGCGATACCGCAGCTATTCATACAGGTGCAGCGCAGAAATGCCATGCACAAAGTCTTTATCCCTGCGTTTCACTAGCGGCGTGAGGTTGGGGGTTAACGCCGAGCATTCCAACTTGGCTTCGAGAAGGTACTGCATCTACTGTAGACATCTGACGCGCAGAGGCCGTATAACGCGAGTACGTCGCGTAAAAGGCGACTTCACACACTTGGAAGCCTCAGTCCACCGAGGTGCAGCTCATTCAGGGCGTTGAAAAGGACACTGCTTTGCGATGAACGCCAAAACTAGAGCGGGCGTGGCAGTCACAGCAGCAAAGACGTCTTGGCGAAGGCCAAACGGTCGAGCAACGCGGCCTAACGGCGAGGGTGCAGTACGCGGGGTTCTCTATGCGACCACAAAAGTGCTGCGTCGAAACTACAGCGCACGTGTGACTGGCATAATAAGCAGCGCGGTGCGGCAGCTAATAACTTGTCTAAAGAAAACCAAACACGGGGTTGCAGTAAATTCAAGAGACATTTTGGGCGTCACACGTTGGCCGTCTACTTCTGCATCTCCATTTAGTGTCTACACACACTGCATAGCACAACCTACTATGTCTGCCCACGAACTGTTTTCATTGCAAATCTTGCTTTTGACCTCCCATGTTATGAACATTGACTAACACACACATAATTGCATGTTTTCACTGTTTCGTGTCTGTTTGCAGCAGCATGGCTTTATAATAAAGTGAGGACTTCTATGTGCTAGGGGATAACTGAGATTTTATTTCTGGCTCGGTTACACAGGTGTGATTAGAAGGGATAGAGATATGGTTCTGCTGCGCAGCAGCCCGAGAGGCGACGCTTGCAACGTGAGACGCCGTCTGCTCCGTGTTCACATGAGGGTGAGGAGGAAGGCGGCGGCCGACGGCCCGCTCGTCTGGTGCGTTGCTCGCGGCTCCTACGTTTGCCGGGTTCACCGGATGACGATAAAATCGTGCAGTCTGTTGGGGAGCATTCTTGCCCTTTGGGGTCGCGCCGGCGTGTGAGTCACTGCAGGGCGCTGCTGGATTTCTTGCCCCTTAGTTTCAGCTTCAGCAACGCTTTCCTTTGGCAGGCTGGTTCAGAACACTGTCTCCCACGTTGATTTCGTATGATCTGTCGTCAACTCCTTTTGTAACAGTTCCTTCATCCATGCTCAGCATCTGATGGGGCGGACGGTTACCTCTTGTCGTTCTTGCAATGTTGGTAAGTCCTTCGCATGGCTGTCGTGATAAAAGATTGTTCTTTGCCTTCTTTCACGTTTCTTGTCTGTCACATATAGTGGTTTTGGTTGCAACAGCTAGCTCACTAGCTCGCAGTCCTTGTAGCTGTGCTTTTCGGAAGTTTTGGAACGCCAGTTGTGGTTCCGAACTGCTTTCTTCCGCTTTCTTCAATAGGAGTTTTGCAGTTTTCACCGCTGATTCGGCCATTCCGTTTGGGCGTGGACATCCCGGGCTTCAGGTTTTGTGGTCGAAGTTCTAGCTCTTTCATTTTGGCGGTAAAATGAACTACATCCAACTCGCCCAACTCACCATTCTTCTGTTCCAGCTCTTTGCAAACTTTTTAAATTCCTCGCTCGCGAACTGCGGTCCATTGTCGCTCACTAGCACTCTTGGTATTCCGTATCTGGCGAAGTGGGCTTTCAGCCTGTGTATCACATGGTTTGACGTGGTTGCCTTTAGTTGGTCCACTTCCCAATAGCTGCTGAAGTAATCAACTGTCACCAGAAAGTTCTTTCCTTTTGTGCTCGAAGATGTCGCATCCGACTCGTTCCCACGGGTGCCTCGGTTTCGGGTGAAGCATGAGAGTTTCTCTCCGCCGCGAACGCGAATGCTTTGGCACACTTCACATCTTGCAATGTAGTCTTTCAGTTCTCTCAATTCCCATGTGTGCTGCGTGAAGCTTCTCTGATTTCCCGACGTAGAGACATTGGGACGAGCAGTCGTAATCCTTGTAGATGAGGTCATCTTCAACTGCAAGTTGCCATGGTGCGTCTTTGACTGAGAGCTTTCTGAGTGGTCCCGGCACTCGTGAGATTCTTGGCAGTAATCTGGAGAGGTAGTTAATCATTCCACAAAATCGCTGCACGTCTTGCACATCAGTTGGTTGAGGCATTTTTTGAATTTCCTTTGTCTTATCAGGATCCACTTTCAGTCCCTCCTTGGTCAGTACATGTCCCAGGAAAACGGTTGTGGTCGTGCGCAGTCGTGTCTTCTCCCTGTTGAGACGCATTTCTGTCTGTCGGCATCGCTGAAGAAGGTTTTCCAGCTTTCTGTCGTGATCTTCACGCGCGTCCTTTTCAGCTTCACCTACTCCGCAGACAAGGTAGGCGGCCAACGGTATCGACCATTGGGCATTTGGAACGTGGTCTTGAGGCTTGATTCTTCATCGAGACAGCATTGCCAGTATCCCTCTCGAAGATCTAATTTTGAAAAAATCTTGGATTTTGCAAGCTCCGGTAGGACATCGTCGAGAGTAGGCAGCGTGTGGCGCTCTCTTTCCAGCGCTTCATTTAGCGCTTCTGGGTCTATGCAGATTCTCATGTCGCCATTTTTCTTCGTTGCCACGACCATTCGGCTCACCCAGTGCGTTGGCTTTTTATGACTCCTCTTTTTTCCATCCTCGCCAGGGTTTTCTCCAATTGTGGTTTTATGCTGACAGACACTCTGCAGCTTGTGATGGCTTTCGGGACTGCTTATTGTTTAGTTACAAGGTGTACTTGTCTCGGTAGCATTCCTAGAGTTTCTACAAAGACGTCTGGGTATTTTTACGCTAACCACCTTGTGAGGTCTTCTTCTGGAGCGTCAACCGTAGCTACTAAGTTGTAGTCAGTTGTTATGAGACCCACTTTTTCTGCTGTTGTCCTTCCGATTAGAGGTGTGAGCTCGTCTCCAACAACTACGAATTCCAGGACATGCTTCTTTCCATCTGCGGATTTTACCTCAAGTTGGGCTTTGCCTTTCGAGCAAACTTTGCTTCCATTCCATGCCCGCAGTGTCGTTGAGCTCGCTCTCAGCTGCTGTGGACGGACGTGTTTGGCTGTTATCACAACTGCCGCTCCACTGTCTACTTGAAATTTTACTTCGTTTCCGTTCACTTCTAGGAGTGTGTAGACTGAGCTGGGCTTTTCATTGTTGACTGCCAATATGCCCTCTTCGTCGCTATCGACCCCCAAACGAGTCACTACCCTGCTGCGTTTGCATACTGCTGCCAAGTGATTCTTCTTTTTGCATTTCAGTAGAGTTAGTTCTTGGGCTAGTTGGTATTGTTGATTGAAGTTCATAGTTCTTCAGCGCAACGGCACGTTTTTAGCCAAGGAAAAGAAGACAGAAGACAGAAAAAGAAGAAGGACGAACAAGGACGAACACAGCGCTGACTTACATTCAACTGTTTATTCAGTCACACACACACACAGCTTAAATGCTCTCAGACCAGCGCAGGACTGCTTCCGGATTGGACAGGCTGTTCTTTTGCGTTCGTGGCTTCCTCCGCAGTACTTGCATTTTGTTCCAATCGCCATCGAAGGAGGTTTTCCTTTTTCTTTACAGCTTTTACTGTTGAAGGTGCGACGATTATGCTCCCTTGCAGCGTTGATTTCGCTCTCGCTTGCAGCTGATCCCTCTTTAAACACTTTCGTCTGAAGTTGTGTAGCCTCGTGAGCAAGACACACTGTGACAACTTTCTCGAGGGTTAGATCAACGAGCTTTAGGATGTCCGCTCGCGCTCACTCGTCCTGAATTCCACAGACAATCTGGTCGCGGATCACTTTATCTCGTTCGTTTCCGAACCCGCAGTCGCGCGCTTTCAATTTCAAATCCGTGAGAAAATTATCGAACTGCTCGGATCCAGATGCTGCATTCCAGATCGGAAGACGTATCGCGAGTACAGTTCGTTGTGCTTCGGTAGAAAGTGCGCATCGAGAAGGCTGAACACATGCGTGTAGTCAAATTCTGGGTGTGGTCTTGCTTCGGACGTCTCCCCGAAGTCCAAAGTGTTGTAAATGTCGAGAAGTGTGGGGCCTCCGACGGTCAAAAGAAGTGTCGGTCGGGAGCTGCTCTCGCTGTGTTCATTGCTTTGAGGTACAGCGTGAAGCTATGCTTGAAGGCTCGCCATTGTTCCGCTGCGTTGCCAGTGGAGTCTAATTTCGCAGGTGGTGGTATCTTCTCTATGGTTGATGCGCTGACGGTACTTTTATACTTCTGACGCCATGTTTCGTGCCTGTTTACAGCAGGATGGCTTAATAAACTGAGGGCTTCTCTGTGCTAGGGGATAACTGAGATTTTATTTCTGGCTCGGCTACACAGGTGTGATTAGAAGGAATACAGATATTGTTCTGCTGCGCAGCAGCTCGAGAGGCGACGCTTGCAACGTGAGACGTCGTCTGCTCCGTGTTTACATGAGGGTGAGGAGGAAGGCGGCGGCCGAGCGTGTTTCCAAAGGCCCGAAGCTGCAGCAGCGGAAGTTGCGGTTACGTCACGAAACAAAAACACAAGCAAAACAATACGATTACGCCGCTTACGTTTGTTCGAGCATACCAATTTTTGCACAAACTGAAATGCATTGTTAATAAAATGGTCTGCAGCATTAAAACTTCTCAACAGCGATCCGCCGCCTACATCGGCCGCCTACATCGGCGTGGCGCGCTCGCTTTCGCTAGCTTTTGCTTGGCTGCGTGTTCACGTCTGCCTGGCCAGCCTGGCTGCGATGTGTAAAGTGTCATACCTAAGGAAGATGTAGCGGGGTGAAATCGCGCAACGGACCGCCACTGTGCAGGTTCGAAAGGAAGAATGCTGAAGATGTCATATGCCGCATCGCACGCGGTCACGCCGCGGGCTCGCGGTGCGTTTATACTTGCACAATTTTGTTCAGAATTAGAAACGTCCCAAATACGATCTATGCTAGCTATATATACAGCTTGTCGGGCCTTATAGTTCAGTGAGGTTGTCTCTGAAAAACGACTATTCCATTTTTGGCCTCATAACAGCGAGACTGAACACAGCCCCCAGTGGAACTATATGCGCGTCTTTGAATTTCAACACACCGTTGTATTCTTCGATCGCCAGAGATGCACGTGAAAACGTTCGGCCAGCACAGACAAAATAGATTTACTTTCAAGACATTGTACGCCACCGTGATATCAACCTGCAAACGAATAGAAGTAATAAATGTAGCATTCGCGCATTCACATGCAACCTGAATGATACTCGTAGTTGGAACCTGGTTGCACGGCCTTTGTTATAAATGTCAAGATTTTTTAAAACGGGTGGTTTCTGTATGATATGTGTATATGTAAGGCAACAGTTCGGTTGCAAATGCAAAATTCTGTGTGCACTATCTTAAATTTATTCTTTTGTTTGTGTACGGCAGGTTTCACTGCCATACGGTTTGACGATGTTGTCTTGCTTATCAAAGAAGGTGGCGAGCTGACGCAACCGGAGGTGGAAGGCCACGGTGCATGTTAAGCACAAAAACATGACCAAAAGCTTGAAAAGCTTGGGTGCCGCATACCCTGCCCTTAGGAGTACAATTCAATAGCACAAGATCCCTTTCGCGCAACAACTCCTCCTCTTTCATAGGTTCATAAATTGTGGGGTGTCCTCATACCACTCCTGGTGCAGTGGTTAAGTCATGCGCCAGTGCCCCGGCAGGTGGCTGTTTCAAACACAGCCACCGGTGGAGCTTGCGAGACACAGATTGCTCTTCCTGAGCTCCCATAAGGCTCATTTTTGCGGGTAGTTATTTGAGAGGCTGTCTTATCTCTCACCCAATGAGCCGGTCCGCAGTTCCATGGTGAGCAGGTGGGAATTGCATTGAAATTGTTTGAATTGATTTCACTGCCACCTGCTTTTTCGTGACATGGACGGACAGAAGCCCACTTTCTTGCGAATGGGACCTCGAATGCTGTCGCATTAAAAAGGTACGTATTATATATTCCTTTTGCTAAGCTCCCATGTGCAGTCGTGTAGTAGGCCACACAGCACAAGCATGACCACACAGTTGAAAGCGCCAATGCCTCACACCTTTAGCATTTGGGCAGTAAAGTGAAATCACTGTTCATTAGGCTCTTTGCTGAGGGACTGCCACCATTCGGAACCTGTACACCTGTCTGAAAGGAGACTCGCTGTTGAGGACACTGCAGACTCATGGCAACTTCCTAGCAGTCATTTAAACCTGACTAAGAGTATCGTGCACATTATCTGTGCTGCAACATAAACACGGCATGGTTGTCAGTCTGCTGAAAAAGCTGCAAGAGAAACTTCCTGGGCTTGCAATTAAAAAAATCAGCTGGTTTCAGCCCCGCATGAAGCCTCCCATGAAGAGCCAGCTCCCACATGAATTAAGATAGCCTGATAAGAAGTTCTCTTTGTTAGCATAAATCGAAATATATTTCCATGGTCTAGGCATTCTCATGAATGTACACAAGAAAATTTCCAGGCATAGGGCTAGCAGTTATCACTCCATGGGTCTCTGTGTATTGATAAACCTACAATATGGCCTAATGACACAGATTTAGTTACTGAATACATACTTTTCTGGAAAGACAACCCAGAATTACAAATACTAGCATGAAATATGACAAACTTGTGAGCTATTTGGCCACTCGGAGTAGAAACCTAATTTAGAATGTAGAAGGCTGCTTAGAGTGCCCCTGTTATTACACAATTTCAGAAGATATAACAACATGCGAGTACAGTGACTACTTCCTAACTTCCAGTAGCACTTAGGCTGCAGAACTGGTGCGTTTTTTATATTAAAATGCCATAACAGACACATCTGCATTAAAATGCATGTAAAATCTGACAAGAATATAATGAAGTTATGGTGTATTCCAAGCCAACCCCGCCTTGGTGATGAGGCATGCAGTGCCTTGGATTTATTTCAACTGCCTGGATTGTTTCACGTGATTGGAAATAATTTGCGCGGAGTTTAGTTTTTGTACTCAGTCTGCATCAGAAATAGTCTCCTCTCACAAGGAATCAAACATGTAACATAGCTCGTGCAGCAGAATGGCTTCGTCACTGCATCACCACAGAGGCCAGGTCACATTTTCTGAAGGTTTCACTCCATGAAGTCAATAAAACAAGCATGGCAAAAGAATGTATAGCAGTAAAGGTGAACATGGAAGAGCAAAAATAGCAAGGAGAGCACTGAACTTGATACATATGTAACAATGACGGTCTATGAAGCTACACGCAGCAGTGCGACGTAATGTGTTACTTAACACTAACACTCAGTACGAACCTTTCCACAGTGGAACATTTTTCACCTTGTTGATGTGGCACATAGAAACCAATATTGTGCTTCTGGTTCATGTTTAACGACCCAAAGCGACTCAGGCTATGGGACGCCGCAGTGGAGGGCTCTGGAAAATTTTCGACCGCCTGAGCTTCTTTTACGTGCACTGACATCGCACAGTACACGGACCTCTAGCATTTCACCTCCATCGAAATGCGACCGCCGCAGCCAGGATCGAACCCGCGTCTTTCGGGTCAGCAGCCGAGCACCATAACCAGAGCCACCGCAGCGGCTGTGTTTCTGATTAATTATGATAAATTGTTTTCATTCGTATACCAAAACCATATGTATACTTAACTTTGAACTACTTTATGTAGAGTAAAAGGTTAACCTCAATAGCTTACCTTATGTGCCGATTAGCACATTGTAAGGTGCACTGACATAATTGGGTGCTTTCAGGATGTCTGTTAGCTTTCTTGTCATTAAGAAGTAAAAAAGAAACAATGCAACTTCTGAGCTTTTAAGTGAACTGTGAGCGCATCGCTTAGTGCTGGGACAAATAAAGCATTCATGAATTAGTGTTAGTTAACTGGCAATGAAAAACATTCTTACATCGGCTTGAATCCATCTCTAGCACGTCATTTCTTTTTACTCTTGGAACAGTGTTGTTGTGATACCAAGCATGAACACTGCTTATGAATGAAGTACGAATAAGCATAAAAAGGATGCTTGAAAGTTAATGCTGACTGTATATTGCTGCAGAACTGGCACACGGGCTAGTTGGTCTTCATCATCAGACAGTTAAGGCAAATGACAGCAATGTAATAAAAATAATTTATTCCTGCATGCAAATAGTACATGAGTTCGCTGTATCACCCAAACTGCAACGTCTCAACAGGGTACAGTACCTGGCAATCAGTACAAGTGGTGTAACACAAATCAGTTGCATGAAAGATGCACAAATCATACCACAAACATACAGATAGGTTTTCAGTGAACTTTTTCAATATGCAGAGAAAATACCAGTGAGGTGCTGAATCCGCATTTGTGGATGCGACTTGACCAGCATCAGACCAGTGTTTATGGAATGCAGTTCCTACAAACACAGATGAAATAAATTGTGTTGGAATCTGAAAGGTCATGTAAAAACATATTAAGCCAGGCATGTAAAATGAGCACAGATAATCACTTTCAAAATTTGCGCCTCCATGTTGTACAGTAGCCCTGGTATGGCTTTGGTAAGTTTGTCTTGGTTTGCTTGTCTTGCAAATGTTAACACATCAGAATGCATAAAATGTGCTCATTTTGCTACATAGCGATTTCATATGCAGGAAAAAAATTATATCATTCAGACCTTTAAAACTGTTCTGACCCTCAATTTGCACATACGAGGTTGTAGCATGGTGTAGTGGTCCGCCGCCAAGGACTACGACGTACCCCAGCACCCCTGCCAAGCGTGAACAAATTCGATTTTTTGTGACTGCACAGTGGAATGGCGGCGGCATGCTGTCCCATTCGCATCTGACTGAGCGGGTCCTGTCAAATATATTTTGTGGAGACCCGACGACTTGTGTCGGTACTTCTCCACAAATTTGGTGACTCTGGACTTCGCTTCTTTGCACTCTGCTTCCGAGCTGCGCTTGCCTCAACCGCTTAGCAAGACCTACCGCCGCCCACAGCTCGAGACCCCAGCTGCCTTTGCTTGCCTGCCTTCCACCGTGCAGCCAAGGCCATGGATTCCTTTGCTCACGTACCGACTCCGTTGCCTCTTACGCCACCGCCTCATGAGCCCGTGGTCTCGGCCCTCAAGCTCCCAAACTTCTGGTCACTAGACTCAGAACTTTGGTTCCTGACCATCAAGGCCTTGTTCTGTCAGCACCATGTCAATTTGCAGATGACCATGTTCCACCACGTCATTGGTGCGCTCATGCCTACAACTGCTGCGGCTGTTTGCGACGACCTACGTTCTCCGCCTGACGATCGCCCCTATGATCATTTTAAGGCGACGCACATCCAGTGCACTTCCGAAACGGAGCAACATCATCTGCAGCAGCTCCTTACCTCGGAGATTGCAAGCCTACCGAGCTGCTGCGTCGTATGAACGCCCTGGCTGGAAATGTGGCTACTGCACACAACAGCGCACTCCTCCAGGACCTCTTCCTGCAGCAGCTGCCTCCGCAGGTGAGCATGATCCTGAGCGTGCCTTTGTCTCAGACCCTGGAATCCCTGGCCGATAAGATCAATGCCAATAAGATGGGAATCAGGTAGCGTTCAGGGACTGTGACCTTGTTAAGCGCATGGTAATCACCGCACGGTCGCCAGTCACAGCTCTTTTTGGGCACCATGTGGAGGGGCGATGCCCAAGGACTGCAGGAGGGAGAGACACATGAAGCCAAGGTCCACCATGTGTGCAAATTCATGTTTGGCAACAGCAAGGCGATACAGTGCGAGGCAACGAGCGCGAGCAAACATGGGAGGCCCAGTCATCAGAAGGTTGCGAGAGCATAATTCATCACTGGGAGATAGAAACTTTATGGGGGTTTAATGTCTCAAAGCGACTCGGGCTATGAGGGACGCCGTAGTGAGGGGCTCCAGAAATTTCAACCACCTGGGGTTCTTTAACGTGAACTCACATCGCACAGCACACGGGCCTCTAGAATTTTGCCTCCATCGAAATTCGACCTCTGCGGCTGGGATCGAACCCGTGGCTTTCAGATCAGTAGCCGAGCACAGTAACCACTTAGCCACCGCAGCGGCCTTTGGAGTATAATTAGTGCCTGAAGAGACATGTGACTTGGAAAGTCCACAAGTCTCAAAAAGAATTTATAATAAAACAAAACATCTTGCAGTAAAAGGTTTCAGATGATATTCTGAAGGACATGAATGTCTGGCTATCACTGTGTTTTCAAGACTGCTGGTTATAATTTTTGTTTGAAGCAATTCTCTTCCAGTAAATGTGCATGAAGCAAGAAAGCAAATTTTTTGTGTGCACTGACATCACACAGCACATGTAATTTTTCTTCCATCAAAATATGGCCTGGATTTGATAGAGCGGCCTTGGGCTCGGCAGCCAAACGCCACAGCCACTGAGGTGGGTGGCTTTGTTTACATCCATTACAGTACTCTCGCGGTGAAATCTCTGTATGTGTTTGCGTGGTGATCCTTCGAAAGCAAGTGCGCAACTGTTGCTATTATGCTCTTTAGTCAACTGCAACCATGTGCAGGCCAGAAGTGCAGGAGGGCCTCCAAAGTGTGACAGAATCTGGTAGACATCCCTGTGTTTCAGTGCGAGCATCAGTATCAATAATGTGGAATCTCCAGCTATAAAGTGATTCTCTCTGCCAGTCTGCAAGTAGATGATGTCAATAGCACACTACTCGGTACTAATAACAGCCAGGCCACAACAGCAGGAGGGCCTCCAAAGAATTTGGTAAGCACACTGAATAGAATCTGCAATGCCACTCTTATGCCCTGTCTTCAGATGCTCCTGCCCAGGTTTTTTTTATAAACAGGTTCATTGTTTAGCAATGAGTGCGTCCATTTCTGTCACTGCTCCCAATGTGATCATAAAATAGCTGGAATAAAGAGCACTCACCTGGTTAATTCTCATCACCCGAGGTTTTTGTGCACTACACCAATGATCCTTCCATGTTGGAAAGGCGTAACTACCTGCATTCACAACGCATCCGAACAGCATCGAAAAGCCCCTGAGTTCACAGTAGAAGAAGTGAATAGACAGTTCTTTTCTTGAACAAGCTTTTGATGCCGCGCTCTCATTTATTGTGTACAGGATGAGTGCCCACACATGGCCTCTAAAAAGAGCAGTTGCCACCCCTCTTCCCTTGAGTAAATACTACAAGCACATGGCCAGAAGACTTGAAAGCGAAGATCTTTGTGCAAGAGGCTCCTCAAAGCCATCATAAACTCACCGTAACGGAGCTGCCAGGCTCTTCGCAATGAAAAGTGGCAGAACAAGAAACTCGTGAATACCTCATGTACCTAGCAGCGAGTCATTGGCCCACATCTCACGGTCTTGGGATATAGAGGTATCAAACTTGAATGTACAATAGCTGACGGCATGCCACCAACAGACACACATTCAGGCATGATTTAGAGTATCGTGTGCACAGAATTTTATCAAGTATACATTGGTGAAACGGAAAAAATCAGTGCCAAGGCTGATACACCACTGCTAAGGTACTTTTGAGTGAGTTGGCTTATAGGTGTAAATCAGGACAGTGCCTGTATGAGTTAGTCTGAGTAGCACTCTTCTATCAGACTTACCTTGCTATGTCTACAAAAACAGGTCCTCAAATGCGCTTGCTGAAAAACACTGAAGCCAAAGGCCATGATAGACTTGGTCAAGCAATGCATATTAAAGAAGGAAAAGAACCTGCAGTGCCGGACATATCTGGAATCGCGGATTAATCGAACCACCAGGCACACTGTAGTCTCGGCAACGGCGCCTATTTGCATGCTTGTGCCCGACATCTATGACACATACTGAGCCACAAATTGCTACTCGTTTTCACTATGCACCACTTCACGTGAACAAGGCACCCTCGATACATTAGTGATGCTGGCGGGCTCTTCCTCTATCGACCTCAGCCCACAGTACGTGAACAGGGCTCCTGAGTGGAAGCCGAAACGTCTTTAGCTTCAAATTGATTCACTTACGGCCAGTGTTCCGATTCTTTCGTATTCATGCCTATCCGCAAACTAACGGTTGCCATCAAACTTCCGACTTCCTGAGCTAGTGAGCGCATTTCATTGCATTTTTGGCGTCCACGTATAACACTACTGCAAAGCTTGATTTGCGCCTACTCTAATATTTGACGCGTTCAACATCGCGAGACGCTGCCCGGTTTGCCGGAAGTGCATTACTTTACATCTTCCCAAGCTGAGTTTTGGGTTTCTGCTAGGTTACTTTCACACACCACAATAGCCTTGTCGCCAGATGAGCGCACCTGAGGTGGTCTATGACCTGCGACTTGCGACTTATGCGAGCAGTTCTCCGTTCCGGCGATGACGTTCACATGTCGTCCGAATCAAAGGGCTGTGCTTCATGGCCGATGCCTCTTGCGTTGACGAAATTCAGACTCGAACGGTTCGCTGTGTGGAGCGCATCGGGCCTAGGTTGCACGACGTGCTTGGGCTTCGGTTCCTTGATGCTTCCTGCCAAGACTCAAAGCGTGAATCTTCCCCCTGATATCCTTGATTCGGCTGCGAAGATCGTCGATGGTCTTAACTTCACCGCGAGCAGAATGCGTCAGCACTGTTAGCTTCAGTAACTATTTTGAATGCCTCAGAAAAAAGTTTGAAGAAAATCAACTTCCAATGCTTCTGTCCCTAGATCGAGCGTTCATGGCGGTTTGGATTTGGATTCGTTCGACTTCGAGCCTTTGTGTTTGGATACAAAGAGGCGAGGCTTTGCGAACTTTTTAAAAATATTTTGTTTCAATAATTTTGAAATCAAATTTTTTAAATTAGACTCTATTTTTATGCTTATTTAGAAAAATTAGATTTTCCAAAATTGTTGGTTTAAAACTTCGCTCAATTTAGCAGATTTTTTTGTCGCCACAGTTTTTTGGTTTCTAAGATGGCTGCGTCCATGAGTCGGACAATAACTCGGAGGTTTTGTTTCCTCCCAGGTTGGGGAATGAATGGTTTTCTTTTACATTTGCGTGGAAATATTTGTGCTGTATGTTCACAGTTTTCGCGCAATGCTTTTTTTTTTTAGTGGTGGTGTTTTTCTCACGCTTGCTTTTTGAAGACTGCTGTTCCCAGGACAGGTTTAGTTTACCTTTCAGTCACCGCAAATACTTGCTTCAGGGCGAGCCGGTCAGGGACTGCGACGCAGGCTCTGGCTGCTCTGCTCTGTTGGGAACGATCGGCTAAGTTTCATGTGGCTTCTCGTTTTGTGGGCTTTAAGCACGCGGTAAGGCGGTAAGCCCGGGCTATGTCTACCCAGTCTCCCGGCCAGGGGAGCTCCCCCTGGTCGGCTTCTCAATCCCCTGATCTGCCTTTGGAAGCTTTTTTGCGCAGCGGCGTCGGCAGTATCCCTGTTGCGCTGGTGTCTCAGGATGGCAGTGCAATCAAGATGACCAACCCTGGAGCTGTTCGGGCTGCGCTCCAGTAAGCCACTTCTCATTATGAGTCAGTCTCAGAGGTACGCCAGTTTGGACGCGGCGGGATTCTGTGTACAGTATTGTGCGTTTTTATCGCTGACACATTCAAAAATTTCCCAGCCTCAACCGCTGGCTCATTTGCGGTGAAACTGCACACAGAGCTTGCGTATTATGGTAACTTTTGTATCGTAGCAAGTTTGACAATGGTACTTACTTAGTTCAGGCGCACATGATGCGAAAACGTAAGCGTCTACGAGAGATCGGCGAGCCAAAACCCGCAGAGCGCAGACGACGCTTTTTCGCTGAGAACCGGCAGTGGCGCTGTGTGCAGTTTCACCGCAAACGAGCCAGCGGTTGAGGCGGGGAAATTTTTGAAAGTGTCGGCGATAAAAACGCACAATACTGTATATCGCCAGACCTCGACTGTGTCAGAGATTTACTAAAGGCCTCATCCTTTGCCTCGCTTCGGATAAGTTCATTTATCCCTTCATATCTGGCTTGCACGAAAGGTATCGTTCGAGGCGTGGACTCTTTCCTGTCTCCAGCAGAGACTCTTGAGCTTCTGTCTGCTGCAGGTGTTGTTGCTGTGCACCGCTGTAGCCGGGATGTAAACAACATGCGGGTGCCTACCGAATCTGTGATTTGCGGCCTTGTCGGAACTTCCTGCCCCTCTGAAATCAAGGCATGACTTCTAATTTTTCGGGTAGAACCTTTGTCATCTAGACCTTTGCAGTGCAACAACTGCTGGCGTAATGGCCATAGCGCCGGCGGTTGCAAATCCAACTTGCGGTGTTGTAACTGTGGGGATGGTCATGCAACGAGCACCTGCACTGAGCAGAACGAGAAGTGTTGCCTTTGCGGTGGGGCCCACTCTGCAAACTACTCAAATTGATCTTCCCGAGCGCAGGAAATCCAAATTGTAGAGCTAATTGACAGAAAACGCTGTTTGCGCCGTGACGCTATTGCACAGTTGAAAGAACGTGCCCACGGTTGTGCAGGTGTGACCGCTCGTCAAGGAGTCGTGTTAGACTCGACGCTGTCCCAGGCAATTGCGGCTGCCGAGGCGAAATGCAGATAGAACGTGGAATCTTGGAAGCTTTTAAAATAAAAAAGCCAGGCACTGATTGCATCAGCGATACGTCAGTCAAATTTTCTTCTAAAGAATACTGATTCATGAATGGGACATAGTCTCCACGTGCAAGATAGCAGTATTTTTAATGACGGACCTTTATTTTGCTTTTGTTTTCTTCCTTTTGTCGGCGTGTCCTGCTCATGCGCATGTGTGCCCTGCTCTGCTCGATTCCTTGGTCAAGTAAAAGGCACATACCCACGACGGGGAATTGGCCAGGGTTCAGTGAGGAGAGCCCAAAGAAGAGGATAAACTGGAGCCAAGCTAATTCTTGTGCTTTGGGTGATATATCAGAATAATTATAATAGGAAAGAAGAAAACAAAATCCGTTGCTGTTGGAGCCCGGTCTTTTTCTTTTCTTTTCAGGACAAAGAAGAAGAAGCGGCGAGAAGCATCACTGCGGGACAGGAAAGAAAATTTAGCCAAGAATTTATTAGCTTTTTTTTCTCTAGGAGGCAAAACATAAAAGTGAAGGATAATTTTGACTACCTGCGGTTCTTTACCGTGCACTGACATCGCACAGTGCAGACATTTATCATTTTGCCTCCACTGAAATGCGATCGCTGCGGCAAGGATCGAACCCTTGTCTTTCAGGTTAGGAGCTGAGCATCATAACCACTGAGTAAAAGTAAACACAGTGGGATGGCAAATTGTTATATTTCTAAGGATTAATATAGCAGGTATTACATGCAAAAAAAGCAGGTAAGGATGAAGCGAAGATCGAATCGGAAACTCCTAAAGCAACCTTCTCACGGGTACCAACCCGTGCAACGCAAAACCAACCGTGGGAGGGGTAGGAGGAGATGGGTCTGCATGATGTGGCATCAGTTATCAGCGGCATCAAGCTGTGCAGATTCAAATCGAAGAAAGGAAGAAGAAATCAGGAAATCAATAGCGCTCCAATTCATTCTCCTTATCTCGGCTGACCGGCATGTATAAAGGATAACACACTTGTATTTATGGCTGCAATGGACGCATTTTATTTCATTGACGAGAGCAATGATAAAGCCCAATCATCTTGATGTTGTGCACACAGAATAAATGGGCAGTCACTCCCCTCTATTCCGTCTATGATTCAGGTTGGCAGACTCGCTTGCAAACAGTGGTAATCAAATTTTGAAACGGCCCACTACTGAAAACGTGAAGACGTGACGTTCTTGGCGTGCTCCCACAACGTGGACGGTTCCTAAAGAAAATGTTCAGCGTAACAAAAGACAACGGAGCCGGTAAGTAGCTGTTCTTCCATAGCAGAGCCGCTGGAGAAAAAAAAATCATATGTGCAGCAACCTGAGGATGAAGTACGTATGGCAGCTGACAGGTGGTGATTAAGCAACGAGCCTTGTCTTGAAGAGTTCGGAGGCATCTCCGCCTTTTTGGATGATCCACTGATTCTTAATCGGTACCTCAGACGGTTTTTCGAAGGTGACAGGCGTGAATAAAATTTGTATTGCAGGTTCCTCTCGATGTGCGTACGACGCAGTTCTGGACAAAAACATTTCTTTAACGGATGAGATGACGATGATGACGACAGATTTTTATGGCGCAGGGCATCTGTGGCCAAAGAGCGCCATGGCACAAGGTTTTTTCTTCTTCTCAAGGTGGGGTCAAAGACCAATTTCCCAAGCATTTGACCCTAAATATCTCGAGCACCAGACCAGGGTAAAGCCTGTACCCTCGGCTTGTATCCCCGGTGGGTATCCGATGGCACTGGGGATCGAACCGCGCACCTCCCTCATACGGGGCTGATGCTCAAACCATTAGGCCACCGCTGCGGGCAATTAATAAAAAATAGTTTATGAACGGATTTGTTTCATATGTTTTAAGATTTCACTGTAACAATCCGCTGACCTCCCAACAGGAGGCTAGCATTTATTCGCTCTCTCGCTATCAGCGTTATTCCTATATATATATATATATATATATATATATATATATATATATATATATATATATATATATATATATATATATATATATATATATATATCTCAAAAAAAATTTCTCTATCAAAATTTTTCTCCAAAAATACTGAACATGAACATCTTGCGTACCAAACGACAAGGCTGAGAACAGCCTAGTTTTCTGGCAAAATAATATTAAGGATAGGACCCTATTCTCCCGTTTCCTGCTGTCAAACGCGATTTTTGCGGCTAAAGCTGTGTATGATGACGTCACACTTGGCGCAGCCTGGCCTGGAGTATCCCTAGATCAGCTGATGTGGGGACCTTAGGAGAGAGCAGAGGGTCGGCGGCCCGGTAGCGAACTGGTCTCATGCGTTCAGGTGCAGTAGGGTTGAGCTGTTTGCTCGCAGTTTGAATTTTTTGGTCCCTGAGGTGGTGGTGGTGACTATTCTGCTGTTGGATATGTGCACAAATCCCTCGAAAAAGACGACGGAAGCGCCTTCGAAAACCGACATTTAACTCGCGAAAAGTGGACCAATGCTGTTTAGCCCCTGAACTAGCCCCCGACTTCAAGAGCGAGTGCTTGCATGGAACGTTTCACACCGGAGTGCATGTAACAAACACAGCATATTCCTGAAGGGGATATTGCAGGAGACTGTTGAGGACCTGTGCCGCCGTTGCTCTGATACACGATGCCTGTTAAGCTGCCTATTTCCTGACGGGGCAACTGTGAAAAGGAATCGAGGGGTGGAAAGTTTAGCAGATAGAAGGTGTTTTATTCTGGTTAACTAACCTTTACTACGTAAATTACTGCTAGTAGCGGAAAGGAACAAAAATACTTGTAGCTAACTACACAAATTTCACTCGCGCTGAAACGGGTATCGGAGGATGCGCATGTTTGCTTCATCATGAACTAATCACGTGCGCAACCTGTACACATTTCTTATTGTGTAAATAGTGTGTGTATAATACCTATCCCCCTATCCTCTCTTCCTGTCCCCTCACCTCTTTCAATTCATTTCTCCATTCTGCCTGCTATCCTTTATTTCCGCTGCCCCAGCTCAGGTGCTTTAGTATCGATGGCAGATTCCGAGGCTAGCAAAAATCTTATCCTTCCTTATTATTATTACTTTAATGAACCACCACTACTACTACTACTACTACTACGACTACTATTACGCATGCCTGGGAGACCACACCTGACTCAGTGCGAATCAAATATTTTAACGCGACAGCGTTAAGGGCCCAGTTCAGAGGAAAAGCCGGCGTCGTAGTTGGCGCTGGCACATCGAGAAAATCGGGATTGGTCGAGAGGGTCACGACGCCACAACCACATGACCTCCCGCGGGTAATTCAAACACACCACGGCCATTAAAGAAATAGTCCAAAGTTCTGCACCAAATGCGGGACAACAGCCATTCAGTACCATCTCATTTGGAAATGCCGAGATTCTCCAGGGATATTCATAGAATCACTGAGAAAGAGACCTGGGATGCTCTTCTCCGGAGCCGGGCTCCGGAGCATCAAGTTCGAGCAATCCGCCTGGCACGGGACGCTTTGCGGAAGAGGTCCCCCTGCGGGGCTTCCTCTCCCTCGGAGGCCCCCTAGGGCCTGACTGAGGGTGCGGACGGGCCTCTACATCGACGGCAATAAAGTTATGTTGACCTTGAACTTGAAAATGCTCGAGCCGGGCGTGCTACCCCTCGACCACTGAGGAACGTTCGTTCGACTTTGTTAAGGGAGGCCTTGTGTGTCTAGTGATAAATAAAAAATAAAACTTCAATGAAATAGAAATAAAATAAAGAACAGTGTCCGTTGTTGCGAAATGATATGCAAAAAGGCAGCCACCGTCTAGAAGACGTTGAAGTAACGACCGTTAGCTGTTTAGTTTGCTAGACGAAGAAAGTGAAGAACAACGCGCCCGTTGTCGGGTTACACTCCCTCAAGATACGTCCCAAACGGAATTTGCTTCGTTTAGGAGGTCAAGGTGGGCCTAGAATTCGGCTTGTGGTGCGATATGGCAACATTTCAATTAATAATTGCATGTATATAATGTTGAACTATTATTTATTTGCGGTTTTATTTCTATGCCACAACCCATAGGGTTTTATTTGCCTGCCAGATATGGTACACAACTGTCCGCGGACGGGTGCCCCTTGTTGCCGGAATATATATAGCGGAACGAATGTATGCACCTATAGCGGTCCCGTAACAGGGCTGTGTTCCTCCCGTTATAGGATATTCCTTTGGGGGGAAGGGATGGGAGGGCACAACCAATTTTAATAGCCATCACAGTCCGGAAAGAAAAGGCGCGACGCGCTACGCTCTCCGAGCATCGTCCCTTTTCTCGCGGGCGCAGGCAGTCGGCAAATGGCGAGTGATTTGTACAGTTCTCTACACGCAGTCGTCACACGCAGTGTTGGAGACATGGAGAAATAAGTGCGGATTTGAGCTCAGTCTTCGTACGGGCTGTGCCGTCGCTGATTCGCTCGTGGCGTAACTCGGCAGACCCCACATGCAGCTCGCTTGCCAAGAGCGGCGTCATCACTGACGTCGCGCAAAGCAGCCCTTCGGACAGCACGCTGGAATTTCAATTTTTATTCAAGCTGTTCGCCGACTAAAACTACTGTTAAACTATTAAAAAAAACGAAGTCATGTACTCTGACGAGAAAGCCCTCGGCAATATAGTAAATCATCCATAACTGACTAAATAAAAAAATCGCCGGAGTTGCCATGAAAGAATGGGTCTGCTGTGGCGAATCCAGCGCCAGTGTCGTGAGAAGTTTAAGTGTTCTTTTCATTTGTTCCGCTTTCTTAGCGTTAGTTCGCACCGCAGATTGAAGTGGGGGATGCTTCGAAACATGCACTAAGCAGCTATCAGGACCTCGTGGTTAAAACCCGCAGTGAACCCAGAGGTGGCTCGTTACTGTGATCGATAGCCTTTCTTGGTCACCTCAGGTTAAGAAACTTCGTGGGTAAACTGCTACAGCGTTACAGATGTTCAGGTACAGAGCGCGAACACGATGCGGCAGTAACTGCCGCCCAGTAGTACTCTTTCAAAAAGCTTATGTGGAAGGACCACTGCGTTATATACACTGCATGTTCTCCAACGAGTATCTCTCGCGAGTAAGACGGTAAAGCTGCGCGCAACAACAGCCTTCGGGTCTGTCTGGGCCGCCCAAAGGGATCCTGTTCTTTTGGAACTGGGGCAGAAGGCGGTTGCCTACAACTCTACGTCATCCCCTCCCAGAAGGGAATGCGTATAGGCTGCTCCGGCGTTAACTCCTATCCATGAAGCACTTCTTTCATTGCACTGACGCGACCCACAGCAACTCTCGTTATGGCCAAGCCATGCAACTCCTAGATCGTCCTGCTCGCACCCAGCCACCGAAACGGCTGCCTTTATCTTTTTCTCCCTGAACACATTTACCGCCTAAAATCAATTTGTACCAGGTGTAAATAAACAAATGATAAATTAACGCCTGCCACAGGCTGCGCGCTACTCCAAGCTGCTCTGAGCTACAGAGTTGTAAGATACTTACAAGAGACTCAAATCTTCACCGAGGGCTCTTCTTCTAAGGAGGTGGTTACTATGAGACCTCTGCAGGGCAAACGCTGTTCCAACGCCTTCAGCGGACGGTGTACTCCTTATCGGCAGAGCTGTACGGTACCAAAGAAGCTGTCCCGTATACCCTATGTCCAACAGCTGGACGATGTTTGATATTCACAAACCTAAAAGCAGCTTTGAAAAACCTCTCAACCATGCTTAGGAAAACCACTCGCAAGCCACTCCCCCGTGACGATGGATTCTATGGCGATCTGGGATGGAATATTCCTCCCCAATCCGCGGATTTCTGCGTTATCACTCCCTCCTTTACCCTTTCCTTACGGCGCGGTTCAGGTGTCCAACGATATATGAGACAGATACTGCGCCATTTCCTCCCCCCCCAAACCAATTATTATTATTATTATTATTATTATTACCGCCGTCGAGTCCGTGCTCAAAGGAAAAAAAAGGGGGGACGAGAACACGTGTGCACTATAAGCTGTTATTTGTTGGTCATTCAAATAACACACAGAGAGAGGGCCAGCTAGCTGCAAAACATCCATGAGCGAATCATCGGATGGTGAAGGCTACGTAAGACAGGCTTCCGATTTACCGGCTCGGGTAGAGACGCAACTTCGGCGGCGAGCAAGGCGGCGAGCGTTTGCTCGCGCCGAGAACTGAGGCGTTGCGCAATGGGGCCCTCCCGTGTGAGTCGCTTTCGTGTGACAAATCCATCCGGCGCCTGGCGCGGGAGGCCAGGAGCACGCCTCGCTGCCTGGAACCGAAAGCGCCGCGTGAAGCTATAGAGGACAGCGTCCAATAACGCGCTCACTAAATACAGACCACGACGTTCGAATGGGGGGAAGCAGCGTTCCCCGCAATACATACATCACTTAGCCAGGGTTGCAGGCCACTCTATGCTGTATCAGAGCCAGTGTTGGCGGTAACGCGTTACTTTTTTCGGTAACTTAGTAACGTACCCGTTACCATTTCCGAAGTGTAACGGGTAACGTACTTACGTTAACATTTTTCGGTAGCGTAAGGTGTCACGTTACTAGTTACTTTTAATTCCAGTTGTCCCCCACTCCGCCCCTTATTTAGAAAAACAAGAGCAAATCACCTAAAGTGATGTTGCAAACAAACAAAATGTAGAGGTGCTCTCGACGACCCTTGTTGCCGCTCGCATGCATGCCAATAAGCACCTGCCCTCGACAACGCACCCCACTAAAAAAGAGACAGAATAGCCATAAAGCACGAAACACGTGCACGAACACGCATTCACACACTTGCCTTCACCTACCTCCCCTTCCCAAAAAACTCACACACACAATTCTCTAAAGAGTGGAAGCATGCCCAGCATTTCGGAGTATCACATTTTTCAGAATTCATGTAAATTTGTTGAGAGTTCAGCGATGTTTTTTTTTTTGCGAAATTAAAATTGATGATGAAGTGTCAATTTGTGTTTAATGTCACATTCAGAAATAGCTTCACCATGTCGCACAGGGTTAGAAGCCATCCCATACAACTCTACAGGCAACTTTAGGGCACTGTAACATTTCTAAGCTCCTGCACATTTGTTCAATGTATTCTCGTTAAATCAGGATTTTCTGTGAAATTGTTGTTTGGGCTAGAACTTTCATGTGAAAGCTTTATAAAATTGTTATCGTGAGTTATTAAGGCGAAGACGCACAAATTTTAATTTATGGCCATGAAGTAACGGCAAAGTAACGTGCCGTACTTTTTTCGGTAACGGTAACGGTAACGCGTTACGTTTTTTTTGTAGGTAACGTAGGGTGGTAACACCTTCCTTTTTTCTGAGTGTAACGAGTAACGTATTTAGTTACTTTTTTTTTCGGTAACGCCTACAACACTGATCAGAGCACACTATGGTGTTTTGGGCAACGACAAAGGCTGCCGAAGCGGCCCACAGAGGTATTCAGCTCCAAAGCTTCAGGAAGGTTTACTTTACCAAATCCGACGCGTCCCTAACGGTGAAAAAAAATACGCTTATGATGAAAGGGATCGGCTCTGAATTCTGCCACCTCATCATTACGCATTTTTTCATTATATTGACCCACACCTGAAATCTGGACTTCCGCCCGCCGTGGTGGCTGAGGGGTTAGGGCGCTCGGCTACTGAGCCTGAGTTCAAGGGTTCGAACCTGGCCGTGGATGCCGCGTTTCGATGGAGAACCGGAAAGGCGCCCGTGTGCTGTGCGATGTCAGTACACCTTAAAGATCCCCAGGTGGTCGAAATTATTCCGGAGCCCTCCACTACGGGACCTCTTTCTTCATTCAATCCCACCTTCCTCCCCTCCCTTAGGACGCGGTTCAGGTGTCCACCGAGACGTGAGACTGATACTGCGACATTTCCCTTCCAAATAAATAAATAAATAAATAAATTATAAACACAATATTAAAAAATCATTTCATAGACTTCCTGGTCATCTGAAATCGGTGTTCGACTCCGACTGAACGCCGTGTTCACAAGCAGCTTCCACATACCGCTTTGGTTAAACAGTCTTATTGTGACAACTGTGTCTCGTTGTA
Source organism: Amblyomma americanum (assembly GCF_052857255.1). Classification (NCBI taxonomy): domain Eukaryota; kingdom Metazoa; phylum Arthropoda; class Arachnida; order Ixodida; family Ixodidae; genus Amblyomma; species Amblyomma americanum. The sequence continues at coordinate 336,263,821 of NC_135497.1, forward strand.
ACAATGCAGCGCATTTTGTTAGAATGTTCAGTTTATGTAGAAGAGTGAGCATTTTACGAGCACAAAACAAACACCCACAGATGCCACTATCGATAAACTACGTGTTTTATGCTCCTTGTCCAGCCTTTCGCAGCAGCGCAGTGCACTGTACCTTCTATTTGCCTTTATAAAGGACACTGGACTCGTCGACAAACATTTAACCCGTCTTGTACCGCCCCTTGATAAGTATTCGCAGGGCGCTGAACTTTTCGTCCGACCACCTTCAGGCAACTTGCGCTCCCTTCGATGTGTATTCACCCCAATTCAATGTCGGCATATTTTTATTACTTTTTTAATTATTTCAACTTTTTTCAGCCTTCTTTCAATGCCTTTCTCTCCAAAAGATCGTCCCACACCCATATGTCACCGCTTTCAAATGCCGGCTAAAATCGCCAGTGGCGTAAATGGCGGGAAGGGAGGGGGGAGGTCCTGACCCCCCTTCGCTTAGAGTGGGGGGGACACAGCATGCGAGCGTCACCCCCCCCCCCCCGCTTGTGATCTGTACCGGGACTACTCGGTCGGCGTCGAATGATGCCACTGTACAGGGAAGCCGCAGGAGCGACGAGGCCTCTTCCCTTCCACAGAATGGCTCAGCAGAATCACATGTTCAAAAAAAAAAACTGCTATCATAATTACTGTCTGCCAACAACCAAAGAATATGTCATGATTAGGTGTGATTGTGTTTAAATTAACTTTAAGCCTGCTTTTCTGTCATCGATTCAATGTGTGATGGAGATAGTGGTTCGGCACCACGCAAAGGTTGGAAACTTCCATCGGGGTCCTTATCTTGTTCGAACCTGGCGAACGTTTTAACACTGCTCGAGACAGGCGCTGACAGATGCGACACGCCTTGGCAGCATGCATAAAACTACTTCATACCAGTTGGTTATCTTTACTTTAAAAAAAGGAAATGAGTAAAACATACTGAGCAATGCCTACCGCCGTCCCCTTCAGTTTCTTAAAACTGCCGGTCCAATTAGAAATTTGTAAATGTCCCTTCCACTTTCTCGGGACCACGCCTCCTGTGAACCAAAAATAAATGAACATGAAGGCTGTGATTATAGAGCGACAAAGCAGTGCTGCTTAAATGCTGCAGAAATAGCCCAACTTTTTCGACCACCTGGGGCTCTTTGACGTGTCCTCATCACATGAATATTATCCCTAGCACATGTACTTGGTGGCTGCTAAGTGCTGTAATAATGTCAATACAGAAGAAAGAGTGGCAGTGCAGTGCATCCACTTTAATACCTCGAACATGATCAAGTCACAGTGACATCAAGTGAAATCCTCCCAGGAAACAATACAGCATTTTACAAATCTAGAGAAGTCATTACAGCGACTGCACAGAAAAGCGCGTACACAGATTCCACTCCATGTCCTCATCGCGAATGTGCCAGAACCATAAGAATGCCTAGATTTTCACATCTGTCGAAGGAGCTTTCGTGTAAAAATATTAACCACCGTCTAGGCTTCTTGTTTCCACGTCACTGTACGTGGGCACAAAGTCAAGGACAGAAGGTGTAAACAGTACTCCTTCCATCACATCTTTGGCCCCCTGGTGGCTTCTTTGGGACGGGTGCTTGCCTTTAGTGGAATTTTTCCCTCTGCGATGCTTCCTGCTTCGTATGAACTCGATGAAGTACCAGCCGGCCCCTCGGCACGATAGTATTTTCGTGAACTGTTCCGGACATGAAAGGTTTGGTACAATACAGGGTCTTCGTCATCACTCTCGGATGGTGTCGACTTGATGGACTCCGTTTCTTTGTCCCAATCTGAGTATGGGGTGGAACACTCAGCCCGACAGTTGTCAGCGCCCACTGAGATGAAAATGTTATCTTTTTCGGTGAGGTTATTGCGCTGTTGGCTTTCTTCGGCGCGCGTAGCAGAGGGGGCACATTTCACACGATCAGGGGACTTCGGTTCGACATTAACCACGGTTACATGGCAGGGCATAACTTGGGCACGTGGCAGTTATGACCATACATTAATGGTGTCTTGCAGCCTGTGTACTTGCGTCCCTGACAATCTCTCTCCGATGATTTCTCTGTAAATTTCCCCACATGTGACCTCGTTGCAAATAGCGGTGGATCTTCAGGGATTTCATTGTCAGGAATACTCACAGTTTAATCATGCGTAGAACACTGCTCCTGGTTTTAGTTTTAGCGCACTAAATGCTAGCTGTCCTTTTAGAGCTAGTAGTCTGCTTCGGCCGAGGGCAGCTGCTGATTTTTTTCCTTCGCTGCTAGCGCGACGCCTTGACCTGATGCTTGCTTTCCACTGGCCGTCTCGTTGGGCTCTTGCTCACTAAAGTCTTTACAAGACGCTTGTTTTCGCCAGAGACTCACGGCCTCTGCAATGGCCACAGACCATGCCTCGTCGTTCGGCATGGACATCTGAACGTTTCTGCAACTTCCGCCATCAGTGAAATCGCTGCGTGCAGAGGTGCGCGCTCGCTTGCGTCCTAAATTATAGGCCTGCCCAACACTCTCCGCTGGCCTCGCTCTCCGAGTGTTTTGTGACGGCGCAGTGTCGCGGCTCGGCTCTCTTGACCTCAGGCAAAAGGATCTCTGAGAAATATCTGACCCACTGCGATTTTCTTGTGGGCTTCCGCCTGTGTTACCTTGACCACAGTGAAAGTCAAGTGGCCTGGCTCGGCGGTTGTTAAGCCGATGCCTGAGGTCCTCGCAGGAGGCTCGTTCTTCCGGAAACCCTGGCGCCGTAGGCGGCGGTGGCCAGCATCCAGGAACACCCGGTGATGGCGTTGGCAAACAGGGCCCCAGCCGCAGAGACCGGCCAGATGCCCTCCAAGTGTGTCCGTCACGGAGAAGCGGCTCGCGGTGTTCAGAGCTCATTCTTGAAGAAGGCGTTCCCCTGGGTACCTCAATGAACGTCTGCGGCTGTCCCGAGCTGCAGAAGGCGGCAGTGCCGCGGTCGAAGCTGAGGCCCGGGTTGCCGCGGCCGCTGTCGATGCCGGTGTGCGGGTGCAGCTCACCCTGCAGAAAAAAGGTGTATGCTCCTGGAAGCTGGCGACCTTCGCAGACAGATTGAACCCATATGGTGGGGTCCAGTCCAGTGTGCTCCATCTTCGGCGTCCTGAAGCTCGCGTCTGAACGAACGCCCTCTCCTGTTGTTGTTGTTGTTGACCTCGGTCTTTTTCGTCTTCTAGCACCGAATTGGAAGGAGTACACGGACACGATTATTTCGTGCATTTTTTTTACGATATGCGCCAGACATGGATCGTCCCGAGCAATTAGCTTTCGCCCAGTAAATAATTTATAACTGAATATCTTCTCTCATGTTTCTGCTTCGGTTTAAGCCATCGAACGGCAGCTCTGCCATCAAGAGCGAAATTTGAATCAGGTGAGGCGCGTGGAAAACGAAATATAACAGCTGACTGATTCGTTTAATTACAGAAAAACGCTCTTATTGTGTGAAGATCCTGGTTAAGGTTGCGCCATGCTTCTGAGGGCCTACTGACCACGTAACAGTCTACTGGGCGGCTATAATCTAGCTGTTTCGCGAAGAGAAGCCGTCTTATGTACGTCTCAACCAGCCCCGAGAGAGTAATCTTTTTAAGATGTCTTGACAAATTATCTTGCTGTGTACTTGAAGAACATTTCTAAATATCTTGACAGATATTGAAGTTCAGCGCAGCTAATGCGCCAATTTTTTTAAATCTACAAGACATCTTGCAAAACATATTAGAGGAATCTCAAAAGCAGAATCTCTTCCTCTACAAAAAGCCTTTTTTGACTGAACACCAACCCGCCTTCTCGGCGGCTAGAAGGCCTCTCGGCAAGATTAAAGGGACAGTGAGGAGAACTCGATCAATTTTTTTGTTCGAAAAATCTGATAGTTCGGCATTTCATGGCTTTGTTGCCGCTTGTCCGGGAGCGAAAGAAGTATTTATTTCATAGAAATTTGGATTCGAAGTTGAAAAAACTTTTTCCCGCCGCCCCGATTCAAACTCGAAAACGCTTATGACGTCATAGGACGGAGTGACGTGAAACGTAACGTAAACGCAGAGTCCGTGATTTCTGAAGACTAGCGGTACGGTCTGGCAGCAGCCGAAATGAAAGCTACCGCCGCCGCACGTTGAAGGCATCTATCGGGGGTCGCCACCGTCGCTTCGTTTACGTTTGCACCGGCGTCTTGCCAGCGTTACGATGGATCCCGTTCCCGAACTCGACGACGTAGTTCTCGCAAAAACTCTGGCCTGCATTTCAGCAACCTCAGCCCCAGACAGCGTGCGATGCTTTTGAGGGAGCACGGTTAGGTTATGCGCCGGCGGGTGGTTTCCCCCTTCCGCCGTGAGCAGCCGTTGCAAATTAAATATCATAACCCCAGTGCGGGGAGTCGCGAGGGGCGAGGACAAGGTCGGCGCGTCGTGCCCATCGGAGGCTGGCCGGGGCTTTGGGGCCAACGGATTGTGATTCCTTGAACGGCGCGGTTGCACGGTGCAGCAGGCGGCGTCGAGGAGGTCTCCCACGGTTGCAAGGGCCAGGTTATTTATTATTATTTTTTGCCACGAAAAATGAATGGGTGCTCAAGGGCAGTCGCGTTTAGAGTGGGCGCCTTGAAACTAAAGCCGACGCACGACGCTTCAACGGCTTCCGCGCGTTTCCGGAGGTACGGGGTCCACTGGATCGGGCTCTCTCGCCCACTTGCATGTACCTTCAGATGTGTATTGTGAATGGACTAAATTAACCGAGAGCTCGAAAAGAACAGCTCCGCCTAACTGCCGAAGCTGTTGAATGACGACACAACGCGCACCTCGCCGCGGAGCCGAGTCGGTCTGGCCGGGCCGGCGGCGGCCGGTGCACTCTGCGCGAAATAGAAACATGCTCCATGTCTCCGCCAGTGCGGTCAGACGAACGCGTCGGCGGTCAAGCGCAGTTGGAGTATAGAGGGTCTCGCTTTGGCCGACGTGACGTAGCCGTGCAGAGCGCGCGCGCGCGTTACACCAGAGTATAAACGCGCCTTAGCAGAGCCTGCGCTTACCCGCTAACCAACGTATTCGGTGGCGGCATCTATGGGAACCACTGAAACCCTTCCCGCCCACTTACTGAATTAAAAAAAGAAGCCTGCGCCGCGGCTCGGAATCGAACCACGGCCACTGGCATTTGTGGCGGAGACGCCACCACTCCGCCACGGTGGCTCACGATTTAAGCGCGAATAAAGGCGCATCTAGTGAATGCACTCTTCCGATGCAGAAGTATCCGCGCTTTCGCTAGGTACATCCTGGCCTAACAGAGCTATAGGTCTCCAGCTTATTTTTTTTAACTGCCTTGTACCTTGTCTCCCGTCCCTAATAAACGATTTCCGTTAAACAGTTTGAAGTTGACTTGCACAGCCGGTAATGTTTCGTCGGGCGAGTGTGCGAAGACACAAGTGCTCTTTATACTGCGAACTGCCTTGTACGATCACCGACCATAGTGCTATCATAGCTTTTCATCGACCGTGGCGATCATCTGCCCAGCCTTAACAGGCTCCTTCAAAGGTTAACTAGCCCTTGAAGCGGCGCTTGGAGTTCCTCTGCTGTTCGGCGCTTGTAAATCGAGGCACGTAAAAAACAAAACCACTGGGCACGCAAAGCTAATAGACGCGAAGCGCCATAGAAAATCGAAACTCTCCAGGCCGCCTGTGGCGCCGCAAAGCATCCGTTTTCTTTGCTTCCAACATTCACGTTGTCTTTTGTCTGTCTTCCTTGTGTGATAAAGTGCACTCTCGGTTTTAAAAGGAATCTTACTTCAATATTCAACCGCGCCACCTTCTTTTGTCAGCCTCAGAGATTCGCGGTTTCCATGCAGGAAGGAAAATTCCTCCAAGGTGGCGTCTCTTCTCCTATGACGTCTTCCCACTTGTACTTGCGAGATTGGCCTGTGGCGGCGATACCTGTATTTTGGTTCTTGCTATTTTCTACCTTACAAGAGCTTTGTTTTCAGTAAGAGCGGCGTTTTTGTGATCAGGAGCTGGTATTCTATCGATACAAGCCAACTTCAATTTCTCCTCAGTGTCCCCTTACAGTTAGTGCGCGGGGGTTTCAGTGGCTCCCCCCCCCCTCCCGACCACATGGTTGGTCACGTGGTGCGGAGCAAGCTTCCGGTGGCACGGCGCCGTGGCTGGTCACGTCATTCGTAACGCGGTTTATAACGTGACCAGTCACGTTTTTGGTCACGTGGTGCGGTGCGACCACGGTGGAACTGTCAGCACGGCGAAGCTCCGAGTTCGTGGCCAATGTAGCTTTCGATACAAAAGAGACAAAAATAAACATCAAGATGCACGCTATTTGAGCCACGACAAATAGTTGGCCACCTCGATGGAATTAGAGGTGGAAGAAGGGGTCACATGAGCCATGTTTACTGAGGTAAACAACACGAGTCGAAAGAATGTCAGTGGGGTAACTTCTCACGGCTCCGCGAACGACGGATCGCCTTCGAAGTGACAGAAGGATCATCGTCGCAAGCAGTTGGCGAGCGCAGCGGAGCGACAAACAGCTTATACATTGCTGTCACCGGCATGTGTAGTCCAGCCAAGCCATTATGTCGCCCTTGGACACTCAGCCGCGGAGGAAGCTTAGCCGGAGATTGAGGTTTCCTTGCAAGATGACGTTGACCACTGGTTGCCGTCCTTGGCGACGGCACGAGAAACAAGGGAACGCAACAAGTGCAGAAATGTGTTTAGTGTAAAAAACGTACATGCACACAAAAGACACTCATATACACACAAAACAAACAAGACCACATTGGTCCTCCAATGTCCTTGCAGTCGGTTAGTTATGAAACCACGTCACTCAGTTTCAGGTACTGCACTATGGAGCGCCAGCAGTCAACATTAAGTGCATCTAACTGCGTACTGCCATCACCAGCCTCACAGAGAACCCTCGCACGCACAACGCCAGCATAGACCATGTAGTTATCATCCAGGTAGCACCTTGCCTTCTTCACGTCCATGGACACCTGGAGCTCGGATTTTCCAGATAATGATACCAGGTGCTCCTGCAGTGATGCTGTACCACACAAATCGTCGAAGGCAGATGCGCAGCGATTTTTGGCAGAAGCTGTTGGGCGTCCGTCAAAGCTCATCACGAATTTCGCTGCCTTGTTCAGCAGGCCCCGGTTCTGCTCTTTAGCGTCGTCCATCGCTGCACAAGCCCACACCACGTCTTCCCAGGAAGAGCACCTCACAGTAACTCTCGATAGGAAGACATTCTTGGTAATCATATCTTTAAGCGCGCCAAGGACCGCGTTGGAAATGCTGCCGGTGCTCCCGATGCGCAGCTCAACTAAGCTTCTCTTGATTTTGGGAACCAGGACTGAAAACAACTGAGCAGTCTTCAAGGTTAGTCGAGAGGTGTCCAACTTCAGTTTCCTTAGTCGTGGGTTGCATATCAGGGCATCAAAGATCTCGGCGATTAGTGGGGCCGTCTCATCCCACTCATCGTAAGCCCTCCGCATGTCTAAGTGGAAGCTCTGGAGGCACGCACATGCCTTGAGTGCTGCACAGAGCGCATTGGAAATATCTCCTTCTGTTGTGCCGTCATTGCCATTGACAACGCCCCCGTAGTCAACGTGTAGTGAGCGCAGTGAGGGATTTGAAGCCAACGAGGCATATACAGAGCATAGGACTTTGCCGTCGAGCAAGCTGTGGCTGATCTTCACCTTTGTAGCGAATCCGAGGGCCTGTTCCAGGGTTTCGGTTACGACCAAGGGCACGTCTACAAGCAGGTAAAATTGCACGCGGCCAGAACACTCCAGTCTGAGCTGCTCAAGAGTGGAATTTTTCTCCTGTAAAAATCGGCATCTGCTGCTGAGCTGCGGCAGAACGAGGCTCCTCAGTGTAGAGTTGGAAGGAAGTGCCAGGCACAACTTGCTGAGAGTTCCTTCTTCAAGGTAACAGTTGTGCAAACTGAGGTGCTTCAGAGTGCAGTTCGCAGATATTGCCTTGGCAATACATGTAGCCCCTCTGCCATCAATGGTGCAATTTAGCAGCGACAGTGTTTGAAGCGAGTGGTTCACAGTCAAGAACTTTGCCAATGGCTCTCCCACTGTGTCACTAATTGATGTGCCTCGCACAGCCAGATGTTGTAATGATGGAATGCCTTCTAACGAACCAAACAGATTTGTCAAACACTCAAGACAACCTCGCCGCCCGCTTAAGTGCCCGCAGCTCATACTTGTTTCGCATAGACCCCCCAAGGAGAGTTTCTGCAGAAACCTGGTGCTCTTGAAGGCCTCTGTCATGGCATCGCAGGCGAAAGAATTTCGGTAGTCCTGGAGGGTCAATTCCTCAAGCCGTTTGCATGCGAATAGGGCTAGAAGCAGGGAAATTGCAGATTCCCGAGACAGTTGGTTCCCGATCAGCTTGACGCTGTGCAGAGTTTGCCCGTTTCCTCTCACCACATCAGCCACCTTGGGCGCCAGGGCGTCGCTGATGTGAACGTTGGTAAGGTCAAGCTCACGGAGGCACTTCGGAGGTCCAAAGGCTTGGAGAAATCTCTCAGGCAGGGGTCTATGGCTGGCATGAAGTACGAGGCTCTGCAGGTTGTTCGCCGATCCAACGATGGCAGACGAGATGAAGGACAGCCGGTCAATGTGTGCTCGGTCGAATACACGGACCTCGCGGATGCAGGGATGTTGTCTCGGAAGCCAGGCGATGAGCAAGGCGCCATCGTTTTCATTTCCAGAACCACGGTTCCTCGCCCACTGGTCACCACGGTCGTCATAAGAGCGCAGACAGAGCTTGCCCGGTTCAAACTGTGTCAACACAAGCCTCGTCGCTCGCAGAGCCTTGTTCCACGACTCTATATCTTCAATGAGCCAACATTCTTTGAGCTTGTCCGCGGAGCAGGAGCGTTCGCTGCGTAGGCCACCTAGCAAGTGTTCGAGTCTCCAACGCCAAGGATAGCGGTTACCTGCACCGTCCATGCTAGTATCGCCTTTTCAACACGCTTGATTCAGTTGGTGTCGTAATACCAAATGAAGCAGGTAAATTTCTTCCGTAGCGGTCTAATCTGTGCTTGGACGAAGAGTTGGTACTCACGCGCCCATGCGCAGAGTGTGGGCAGTCATTGTTGGAACACGAGTTCTTGCTTTTTGTCCGGATCTTCAGATCAGGCCATGGCGATGCCAGTGGTAGCACACTACCTGATCAACCGTGAGGGCGTGCTTCGAGGCCACAGGATTCGGGAATCAGCCGGGGGAACGAAGCCTAGCACGGTTTCGAACACGAGAGCCTCCAGCGCTGATGTGCTACGGCTTCATCTTCTTCTTAGCAAGTGGCCCCATCTGTTGTCACTTCTGATTACGGATTCCATGCTTGGATGTGATGTGGGCTTCAGGAGCAAAGAATATATAAATATAGGTCTCTTGAACTAAATGATATGCTTTTATAATTATAGGAATTGATGCCTGTGGGGGATATCGACAAACAGCTAAGGCGTGTTAGCGTTTCAATTGGTTACCTGATATTAATAGTTAGTTCCTGAGCGTTAAAGTTTGACTCTTCAGTGTATTTAGAGGTTTTTTTAGTCAACCATTACTCGCCATATCGTTGTCAAGATTCTCGAGAAGGCGGTTCTGGGAGGCGCTGCCACGCAACGAATTCTAGCCCTCCACTAGCGCCACAAATTGCGGGTGTTAGCAGCGTCCGCCAGGTACCTCCACCGTGGACGCTGCGTTCAGCTCCACCAGTGGCGAGTCTTGCCTGCCCAGCGGGTCAGCGCCCCTTAGGAACCCGTGCCAAAAAAAGTTCTCAATGCAGTCTTATGATTTCACAGTGCACCCATTATGCCGTCCCTTCGTGAAGGAAAGCCGAGTACGCCCTAGAAGAGGTTGTTAAAGTCTCAAGCGTCATGTCAAGCGTGCTGTATTTTTAAAACACCGCCATACGAGCGCGCTTGTCAACCTCGGCTGTGGGTACCGGAAGAGAGTGCGACCCATAGGAACACACGTAAACGAAGCTTTCCGAATAATTTTTTTTTTGCTTTCGTTTCGCAGTCTACTTATGGAGGCAGCCGTTCGTGAACAGTTGACGAACGCTTTGAAGAAGACTGACAGCATGCAATGTCATTTCGAAGGCAATCTATTTTCTAAATACCGCAATTAATGTGTGTGGTGAAGACGGACATCCTCCCGAAAGGTGCTGTATCCGCTGGGTGTTTCCCAAAATCGCACAAGCTTCTCGTGGAGTCCCACATGCTTCCGTGCGCGCTGCATTTGGTCATTGATATAGTCGTTCAAACTGTACAGCCTAGCCAGCTCTACACGAACAGAAGTTCTCAAACGCCATGATAAGCGAAAGAAAACAAACCGCGCTACGCAACAGACGTCGGCGCAACCGATGCCCCAACCGCGCTCGGCATCCGCTGGCGTGTTTATCATCGTTGCGGGGTTTCGGCCGGTCAATAGCCTCACCGGTTTCTTTCGAGGTGGAAACTTCAATAAAGGCGTTAAGCTTTTTGAATCCGGCAATGTCCACGACGTGAGGGAACGAGTGACGGAAAATGGATGTGAAGTCGGTCGCCGTCTGACACAGGTCGACGACAAAGGAGCCGCGGCAAAGGAAACGGGGGAATATTAACTTACTGTATTGTTGCACTCCAAAGAGCACTTATGCAGCAAGAGAGAAGCCTTTTATAGATCTTTTAAAACGCCAACAAACACTTGTGCGATGAAAATAACCGCGAAGAAAGATTGCAACAAGATCTTAGTTTTGACATCGAAGTATTTGAGTCCATGCAAAGTCGTCGCCGTTCATGCTTCCTGTGTCACGTCTGAAAGCGGCAAGATTTGGTCCGCACAGAACTCCGACAAGTGCTATTACAGCCAGCAGAACAGAAGTTAGCGTTATTCACTTTTACGTTTCATAGATGACGGAAAGAAAGTATGGGACAAAACCGCTCGCTGCTATTCCATAGCCCTCGCTTCCCCCCTCCGGACGCTCGCGCTGCCGCTAGAAGCGCGCGCGTCGCAGTGGCGTTAGAAACGCCGGGCGCTTGTCGCGTGTTCTTTTTACGGCAGTCGGGGAAACAGCGAGCAACATAAATATCACGAAATTTGAGCGGAATTACATTCTAGGCCCGGAACGGCCATTTGGACTCAAGTGACTCCCGCGGTGCTCCAAAACTTTTTTGAAGGCAGTCGAAATCTTCGGCATTTACTCGGCATGCTGCAGTGGCGCTGAAGGTGTCATGTGTCGTTTTGCCAGCTTTAGCTGAACCTTTGAACAATGTTGCTGAACCCGAACTGTGATGTAGCTTAGGACAACAGTATATTGTATAGTGATTCGGGCCGAACCTTAATTGAGTTTATCGAACACTCACTGCATCGTTCAGCGCGTAACATGGTTTAGTGAGCCGCTAAAGGCGCTCGTGAAAGTGAAACGCGCCCGCCTCGCCTTTCCGTGTAGTTCTCGCGTATGACTGCCCGGAACGAATACAGATGCACTGAAGTATCGAAACCGAGTTTTTAAACGGCAGTGCTACGTGTCACAGATGCAAAGTTGATCGCTCATCAATCGTGCTGTTTCTTTTTCTGTATTCTGTAGTCCGGACGGAAGCGTACAGCGCACTAAGGGACGGGGACTCAAAAAAGCAACACACGTGAGACACAAGAGTATGAGATATCCCGGGGCTTACTTGCCGTTACTGCTCAAACTCGGAGCTTTCGCGCTCGGACCTACTAACCATCCCTTCCTGCGCGCACTGCGACGACCGTTATAACCCTGCGGCTGGCCAATATGGCCACTTCCCCAGGAGATCGTTTAAGTTTCAGAGGCCTGCTACGGGGAACCCACCGCGAGGTCCATGGTTTTTCCCAGCAGAAACCGCCGCGTCGCTAGCCGGACGGCACACCCCCACTTGCAGGAGGGAGATCACAGTGTATCTGAAAACCTTTTGAATTTTTGCACACCGCCGACAGAGCCGGATTTCATGGATACAACATCACTGTGAACCCAGGCCTGGCTCCGCCAGGCATCGTACTTCATGAGCGCAATTGGCCCTCACAGTTGCGTGAAATTCGCTGAAGTCTCCCATGTGGTGTGCTGCCACAGTGGATGGGTCCCAGCCATATCCATCCCCACCACCCGGGTTGCCTGTAATTTATATAGTAGCTTCTTGTGAATCTAGCGATAATGTTACAACTTGAACTTTAAACTTTTGGGGTTCGAATAGTAGCGGATAAATCACATGGGAACAAAACTGTTTAACGATAACAAAAACAGTGGCTATATTCAAGAAACATTACACACGTCTTCTTCCGACGACTCTTCTTTTTGCACTGGCTCCATCCACCCGCTTTTTCACCCTCAATGTCCATGAAGCACTTTTTCTCTCTCCCCCGCACGTGCACATGGTTTGGTGGTCGCGTCCCCCCCCCCCACCCCCACACTTGCGCCGTGTTTTATATCTGGAGTTCATTCGGGAAGGAGACCGCTTTCGGGCGTGTATAGAGCTGAAGCGCAGTCTGTAGCCGACCGCGCGGCTCTCCCTATGTCGCTGCCAATTAAAAGTGCCGTGCTGTTGGTGGTCTTTTGTCCGCTCTCTTCGGGGCGCCGCCGTTCGGGTGTCTCCAAGGGCGCCCAGGTTTCTGTTGCCGTCTGTTTCTGCTTTGTAGCTCTTTACCACAGCTTGGCGTTTCTTTCCGGTGGAACTGCTGTTTCTGCTTCTTCGTTTCCTTGTTTCTTTACATTGCCATTCTACAAAGCTATGCAACCGAAACCGCCCTTGGCCCATCCAGCTGGCGGGTCGCGGACGTCGTACACGTGCCAAATCGGATTTTCCCCCACGGCAGAAAAGGAGCCCGTATTAGAGAGAAAAAAAATATTAAGGTGGCCTAGCTCTGTTAGGCCAGTATATACGTAGCGAAAGCGCGGCGACATCTGGTTCGTAAGAGTTAATATATGAAACCCGTGCATTCACTAGATGTGTCTTTATTAACGACTAAAAAAATTGAGCCGTCGTCGCGGAATGGTAGCGTCTTCGCCTCAAACGCCAAAGGCCCAGGTTAGATTTCCAGCCTCGTAGGTTTTTTTTAAAGGGACAGTGAGGAGAGCTCTATCAATTTTTTTTTGTTAACAAAATCTGATAGTTCGGCATTTCATGGCTTTGTTGCCGCTTGTCCGGGAGCGAAAGATGCATTTATTTCAAAGCCCCGCCGCGGTGGCTCAGTGGTTAGGGCGCTCGACTACTGATCCGGAGTTCCCGGGTTCGAACCCGACCGCGGCGGCTGCGTTTTTATGGAGGAAAAACGCTAAGGCGCCCGTGTGCTGTGCGATGTCAGTGCACGTTAAAGATCCTCAGGTGGTCGAAATTATTCCGGAGCCCTCCACTATGGCACCTATTCTTCCTTTCTTTCACTCCCTCCTTTATCCCTTCCCTTACGGCGTGGTTCAGGTGTCCAAAGATATATGAGACAGATACTGCGCCATTTCCTTTCCCCAAAAACCAATTATTATTATTATTATTTATTTCAAAGAAATTTGGATTCGAAGTTGAAAAAGTTGTTCCCACCGCTCCTATTCAAACTCGGCGCACTCTTATGACGTCATAGGACGGAGTGCCGTGAAACGTGACGTAAACGCAGACTCCGTGATTTCTGAAGACTAGCGGTGCGGTCTGGCAGCAGCCGAAATGAAAGCTACCGCCGCCGCACGTTGAAGGCATCTATAGAGGGTCGCCACCGTCGCTTCGTTTACGTTTGCAATGGCGTCTTGCCAGCGTTACGATGGATCCCGTTCCTGAACCCGACGACGAAGTTCTCGCAAAAACTCCGGCCTGAATTTCAGCGACCTCAGCCCCACAGAGCGTGCGATGCTTTTGAGGGAGCACGGTTAGGTTATGCGCCGGCGGGTCGTTTCCCCCTTCCGCCGTGAGCAGCCCGTTGCAAATTAAATATCATAACCCCAGGTGCGGGGAGTCGCGAGGCGCGAGGACAAGGTCGGCGTGTCGTGCCCATCGGAGGCTGGCCGGGGCTTTGGGGCCAACGGATTGTGATTCCTTGAACGGCGCGGTTGCACGGTGCAGGAGGCGGTGTCGAGGAGGTCTCCCGCGGTTGCAAGGGCCAGGTTATTTATTTATTTTTTTGCCACAAGAAATGGATGGGTGCTCAAGGGCGGTCGCGTTTAAAGTGGGCGCCTTGAAACTAAAGTCGACGCTTCAACGGCTTCCGCGCGTTTCCGGAGGTACGGGGTCCACTATGGGGCTCTCTCGCCCACTTGCATGTGCCTTCAGATGTTTACTGTGAATGGATTAAATTAGCCGAGAGCTCGAAAAGAACAGCTCCGCCTAACTGCCGAAGCTGCTGAATGACGACACAACGCGCACCTCGCCGCGGAGCCGAGTCGGTCTGGCCGGGCCGGCGGCGGCCGGTGCACTCTGCGCGAAATAGAAACATGCTCCATGTCTCCGCCAGTGCGGTCAGACGAACGCGTCGGCGGTCAAGCGCAGTTGGAGTATAGAGGGTCTCGCTTTGGCCGACGTGACGTAGCCGTGCAGAGCGCGCGCGCGCGTTACACCAGAGTATAAACGCGCCTTAGCAGAGCCTGCGCTTACCCGCTAACCAACGTATTCGGTGGCGGCATCTATGGGAACCACTGAAACCCTTCCCGCCCACTTACTGAATTAAAAAAAGAAGCCTGCGTCGCGGCTCGGAATCGAACCACAGCCTCTGACATTTGAGGCGGAGACGCCACCACTCCGCCACGGTGGCTCACGATTTAAGCGTGAATAAAGGCGCATCTAGTGAGTGCACTCTTCCGATGCAGAAGTATCCGCGCTTTCGCTAGGTATATCCTGGCCTAACAGAGCTATAGGTCTCCAGCTTATTTTATGCTTTGCATTTTGCAATCACTCAGTTCAGTCCTTGGGCGCGGCCGGGCAGCCACCAAACCACGTGACGTGATGTCACGACAGCCGGAGGAAAAGCTGGGCCCCAACTCGCGCGGTCGCGCGCGGCCGCAGCCACCACCTGACTCCCGCTCCTCCCGCTAGGGGCGCTGCGCCGGCGCGTGACGTCACGGAGGAAAAGCTGGGCCCCAACTGGCGCGGTCGCACGCGGCCGCAGCCACCACCTGACTCCCGCTCCTCCCGCTAGGGGCGCTGCGCTATGATTGACGTCACGGCATATGTATAAAAGAGCTGCGCTCCTTCGCCGGGACAGTCTTATACCCCTGTCACACGGGCATTTCGAGGGCCCTCGAACCGATAGTCTATCGACTCAAAGGCGATCGAGCGGTGCTACACGGGCAGTTTCAATGGCGATCGAGTCAATAGCCTATCGAGTCAACGGAGCAGCACGGAACTCCATCGAGATATGAAACGCATTCTTGGCTTAACCAAGCTAAGCCTGGCCATTTTTTTCTTAACTGCCTTGTACCTTGTCTCCCGTCCCTAATATAACGATTTCCGTTAAGTAGTTTGTAGTTGACTGGCACAGCCGGGAATGTTTCGTCGGGCGAGCGTGCGAAGACACAAGTGCTCTTTATACTGCGAACTGCCTTGTACGGTCACCGACCATAGTGCTATCATAGCTTTTCATCGACCGTGGCGATCATCTGACCAGCCTTAACAGGCTCCTTCAAAGGTTAACTAGCCCTTGAAGCGGCCCTTGGAGTTCCTGTGCTTTTCGGCGCTTGTAATTCGAGGCGCGTCAAAAACAAAACCACGGGGCACGCAAAGCTAATAGACGCGAAGCGCCATAGAAAATCGAAACTCTCCAGGCCGCCTGTGGCGCCGCAAAGCATCGGTTTCCTTTGCTTCCAACATTCAGGTTGTCTTTTGTCTGTCTTCCTTGTATCGATTTTAAAAGGAATCTTACTTCAATATTCAACCGCGAAACCTTCTTTTGTCAGCCTCAGAGATTCGCGGTTTCCATATAGGAAGGAAAATTCCTCCAAGGTGGCGTCTCTTCTCCTATGACGTCTTCACACTTGTACTTGCGAGATTGGCCTGTGGCGGCAATACCTGTATTTTGGTTCTTGCTATTTTTTACCTTACAAGAGCTTTGTTTTCAGTAAGAGTGGCGTTTTTGTGATAAGGAGCTGGTATTCTATGGATACAAGCCAACTTCAGTTTCTCCTCAGTGTCCCTTTAACTAGCCGTCTTGTATTCATTACAACTGGCAAAAATTTCTTGAGTATGTACTAGATGCACTGCGTAGCGAGTACCACTCAACAGCTGACTATCTTGGCCGCCTTCCTGTACACTGCCAGAAATGTGGATGCCCGCCACACTTACCCAGCACCACTCTTCTGTTCCGCCATAAGGACGTGACTTATTTTATTTCGTGACTTGTGAGGTAATGGAAGCATTTATTAGTAGGAAAAACCAGTGCCTCAGTCAGCCTTCCGAGGCCGTCAGATAAAGAGCTCCGTTACTTAGAAAACCCGCTACCGTCTGCTCATGGCTAGTATCTTTTTCTGTGCAAGGTTTTATGTGTTTCAACTTTCTCCACTCGGTCGTGATGTGCGCAGTTTCCGGTGGTTTCTCTGTATATATATTCCTTCGCCTTTTCATGCAAACTTTAGCACGTGTGGTGCCCCCTCCTCTTGTGCGTCCGTCTAGTTTGTGCTGTTTTTCGCAATCAACCTTCACTTTCATTCCTATGCATTGTGAACAAGCTAAGCCCTCGTAGCGGGCCTTGGTCTGCGCTCGATTGGTCAGCGCTCGACGCCCGAGGAAGACAAGAGGAACCAGCCCAGAACATCGGTGGCAGCGCC
The DNA here is from genome assembly GCF_052857255.1 of Amblyomma americanum. Classification (NCBI taxonomy): domain Eukaryota; kingdom Metazoa; phylum Arthropoda; class Arachnida; order Ixodida; family Ixodidae; genus Amblyomma; species Amblyomma americanum. The sequence continues at coordinate 336,280,579 of NC_135497.1, forward strand.
TCGGTTACTTTCCTATTAGTGCGAAAGCACTCACACACTCACCAACACCGACCAAGAATCTTCTCCGTCCGACCTTTCTTGCGTCGACACCTAGCAACAGTGACGTCATGTTGAACTTTAAAAAAACATGAAACACAGATACGTCCCAATTTCGTCTGGCCGCCTCCGAATTTGACCGCACCCAACACTATGCTGACCTCCAAATTTGCTCCGGGCACCACCAAAATTTCGCCCATTTACCCACGATTCGCCGCGGTGGCTCAATTGTTAGAGCGCTCGGCTACTGAGCTGGATTACCGGGTTCGAACACGACCGCGGCGGCCGCGTTTTCGATGGAGGCGAAACGCAAAAGGCGCCCGAGTGCTGTGCGATGTTAGTGCACGTTAAATAACCCCATGTGGTCGAAATTATTCTGGAGCCCTCCACTACGGCACCTCTCTTCCTTTCTTCTTTCACTCCCTCCTTTATCCCTTCCCGCGCGGCCTGGTTCGGGTGTCCACCGTGATATGTGAGACAATTACTGCGCCATTTCCTTTCCTCAAAAACCAATTTTCAATTTTTCCGCCCCAAAAATTTGACCTTGGCCGATTAGCGCCGAAATCGATGTCCGGCCATATTTAACCGCGCCCAAGACAATAGCGACCTCCACATTTGGCCGGCGCCGCCCCAAAAATTTGGTCCACCCGCCCCCAGAAATTGACCTCGGCCGATTTCGACCAAAACCTATGTCCAGCCATAATTAACCACACCCAACATGGTGACCTCCAAATTTTGCCCGGGCCACTCCGAAAATTTGCTCCAACCAGCCCCGAAATTTGACCTCGGCTGCTTTGGACCAAAATCGATGTCCAACCATAACAGATCATGCCCAACACTATGCATGGCCACCTCCAGATTTGGGCCGAGCCATTTGCAAAACTTGGCCGGGCGACTGCAAGAAAAAAAAAGCCAATGATTTCGCGCTATAGTTTAACGAAGTTAAAACCCTAACAATTTTTTGGGCGCATTTGGCTCGACTCAGCGGCTGTTTTGAAAGAATATTGAGAATCTGGGGCGTCCAGAGGCGCATCGCAGGGATGCTATTCGCAAGGCGTCGTTTAGTATGCCACGAGCAGTGGCTTCACAACGCGACTGCAACGTTCCGTCATATTTTACTGATAACACATGGTCTTCTGCTGCCGGGCACATGCGCTGCTGCACGTGTATCACGGAGAATTTTGGACTTGGATTACTCTTCGCACAAGGCGTCGGCCGTCACCGCTCAGCAAAGACTGCATCCTGGACAATGCGACGTGCCGTACACACAGAAATCAATACAGCTGAGCCTTCTATTTCTATAACCAGCCGACATATGCCTTAAAGTTGAAAGCAAGCTTCGATCGCCTAATCGACTGGCCCGACGGCATACTGTCACTGAACGACAGGATCACAAGGCAAGTACGCGCCAGGAGATCGATTGGATTGTTTATCTCTTGATGCGTTTGCTGCTCGTATTCTTTTCTAGCCGAGGAAAAATCGGGCAGCGACGCTAGAACGGGTGCCAAAACTGCGTCGGGTCGATGTGATGACTTGCGCTTATGTTATGCGAAGAGTCCGCGTTGCTGTGCTGCTTATTTATCATTAGTCGGCCTACTGCAAACTTCGGGCCATATCGAACGAATGTGGCGCGACGGTTGTGTTCGTCACGGAGTTCAACGGACCTGGCAGCTTTGTAACGGTGTACGAAGCTGTCTAATTCTATAGCAATAAATCTGAAGCAGTTCGGCGCAGTATTTATGATTTCCTATCAGGATGGCGCAGCTAATCTGGTTTGGCGTAGTTTCGCGCGAGCGTGAAATCCTTGTGCGTGTTTCAAGCTAAAGCCCGTATTATATCGAAAAACAAGAGCAAAGAGACAGGTTGACAGGTGCGATTTCAGATGCTCTTGCCAGTCTGAAGGAAGGCCGCACGGTGTCATCTCTGCTTCGTTCGCCTTGACTAGTGCTTTAAAGTCAAGGGGGCGTGGCCCCCGCCAATATTGGCAACGGGTCTGAGACCCCGGGCCCGTGCTAGAATGTAGGAACTGATTCCGAAACAAGCAACCATTTTTTATCCTTGTCAGTGGTGGTCGGAACATTTCTTCTCTATCGTTCTGAAATTTTCGCACTGATAGTTGGTAAGAGTCATTAACATGTTTTCTAAAACCCGAGGCGTAGAAAAATACAAAGTTGGCAGCGTTACACAAAGGGTAGAACAAAAGTGGAAGCCCGTGCACTCACACCACCATCGAGTCAGTCCCGAGCTGGCCGCTCAGCTCCAAGGATGCAAAGCAACGAGCACACTGGCAGAGCTTGCGGATGGTTTGTTTCAGGACCTGTGCTCAAATCACTTGCTACACCCCTTCGATGCAGCAAGACTTTAAAGGGGACCCTGAAATGAATCAGATGACCACATTCTAGTGCAGCGGATCTGAAGAGGTGGTCACTGTGGGTATTCGAGTCAAATTTAAAAGCTCTGCAATTTAGAAATAATTTTTAAAAATCGCTGCTCGCAGTAGCTATCAACCAATTAGGGCGACACACCTAACTGCGCGTGTCCCCTTCCCCGATGACGTCAGTGGGCAGACGGGGCAAGCTGGAAGGCTGGCCCTTCTGCACACTGACGTCATCGGGGAAGGGGACACGCGCAGTTAGGTGTGTCGCCCTAATAGGTTACGAGCTGGTCAGAGTTCCAATGACTTTATTGGGAGCTGCTGCGAGCAGCGATTTTTGAAAATATTTCTAAATTCTACGGTTCGCGCAGTGCTTTCAAATTAGACTCGAATACCAACAAAGACCACTTGTAGACAACTGTTGAACTAAAATATGCCCATCTAAATGATTTCAGGGTCTCCTTAAGGACTGGCCTTGACGAATAAAGAGAATTCTGGCATGTGCTTTTCGTTTAAGACATCAGCCGTACTGTACGGATTAAAGGCTCATGTCGTAGTCCCTTCCAGTGTGTGTGTGTTTTTTATGGCGACCAGCTGTAGCGGGTCGTTCGGCTCAATCTTGGAGTCGTCCTCGTCGGCGCCCCTGTACGTCACACACTGCACGCCCTCCCAACCTTCACAACCTCCAACACCAAATCACGTGGGCTCCGGGCCTCGAGGGAAACGAGGTCGCGGACCTGTCAGCTCGAGGGCACACCGACCGAGCGACAGACACCCCCCGACCCGGACACCACCCCCGAAATCTCCACTGCCTACAGTAGACGGCTTCAATACTTTAGGACGCTTCGTCAGCAATACCCCCCACCGCATAAAATGCTAAATGCTCAGGAGGCGGGCGAATGGAGGCAACTCCAGACCGACACCTTTCCTAATCCATATAAATAGCACATTGTTTTCCCGGGCCGTTACGAAGGCTCCTGCCCGTGGGGCGAACAACGTCCCACAACATACCACATTACAATCGGGTGCGTCGGGCCAAAACCATTGGAACGGAAATTTCCTAGAACGAAGGAGCAGTGGGAGGCCACTCAGAACAGCTCGGACCTTGCCATTCAGCAACCGGGAGGCAGCGAGAGCCACTGGGGTCCTGGAATGAGGACACCACCCGTTCTGCAACCTTTCATTTTCTTATTTTCTTTCTTTATGAAATGTTTTCAACAACAACCTACAGTCCCCCCCCCCCATTAAATATCACACCCGGCTTCTGCAGCATTCTTAGCAAAGGCTCCCCGCAAAGACTGTAGCTCACCCGTGGCGCTAATGTGAGTGCAGCGACATAAACGCATATTCCTCACCATAACCCGGAGATTGCAATTCATCACCACAAGAGTAAACGTCCGATCGGTTTATTTCCCCTTTGGTACTGCCTAAATGTTATACATTCAATGAATGCGCGTAAATAAGACAATCGTTTGGCGTTGCGTTCGTGTCGCCACCCTGCCCTCATTCACGTGTGCGGCTGTCAAACTTTATAGAATATACCGCAGCTAGTTCATTTGAACGTTGTATTTACTGTACCACTGAATCGTAGATATGAGGCTTCTCATTGTAGTACAACGATGCTGTTTGCCAAATGCTTCAGTGGGCGTCGGTTTTCAAATAAACCGCCGAAGCCTAAGGCAGGTAGTTGCATCAGAGTCACGTGAGCTGCCGAAAGCTCCACCGGAAACCGCACTCTCCGGATCGACGGTGTGTCGCCGACGGCTATCCATCGCTGATGCGGCCTGAAGCTAGGAGAAGCCAGGGCCGGTCAGGGCGCACGAAATTTGCTCGAACTGTGTTTAGTGCGTACGCTGGTAGCCACGGCGTGGCGTAACTAGTTACACGGAGTTGTTCCAAAACGCTGCTGAAGTTGTGCACGCTCTCCAACCTAGTTTTCGATCGGGCGCGAGTCGTCGGCGATACCGCAGCTATTCTTACAGGTGCAGCGCAGACATGCCATGCACAAAGTCTTTATCCCTGCGTTTCACTAGCGGCGTGAGTTTGGGGGTTAACGCCGAGCATTCCAACTTGGCTTCGAGAAGGTACTGCATCTACTGTAGACATCTGACGCGCAGAGGCCGTATAACGCGAGTACGTCGCGTAAAAGGCGACTTCACACACTTGGAAGCCTCAGTCCACCGAGGTGCAGCTCATTCAGGGCGTTGAAAAGGACACTGCTTTGCGATGAACGCCAAGGCTAGAGCGGGCGTGGCAGGCACAGAAGCAAAGACGTCTTGGCGAAGGCCAAACGATCGAGCAACGCGGCCTAACGGCGAGGGTGCAGTACGCGGGGTTCTCTATGCGACCACAAAAGTGCTGCGTCGAAACTAGAGCGCACGTGTGACTGGCATAATAAGCAGCGCGGTGCGGCAGCTAATAACTTGTCTAAAGAAAACCAAACACGGGGTTGCAGTAAATTCAAGAAACATTTTGGGCGTCACACGTTGGCCGTCTACTTCTGCACCTCCATTTAGTGTCTACACACACTGCATAGCACAACCTACTATGTCTGCCCACGAACTGTTTTCATTGCAAATCTTGCTTTTGACCTCCCATGTTATGAACATTGACTAACACACACATAATTGCATGCTTTCACTGTTTCGAGTCTGTTTGCAGCAGCATGGCTTTATAATAAAGTGAGGACTTCTCTGTGCTAGGGGATAACTGAGATTTTATTTCTGGCTCGGTTACACAGGTGTGATTAGAAGGGATAGAGATATGGTTCTGCTGCGCAGCAGCCCGAGAGGCGACGCTTGCAACGTGAGACGCCGTCTGCTCCGTGTTCACATGAGGGTGAGGAGGAAGGCGGCGGCCGACGGCCCGCTCGTCTGGTGCGTTGCTCGCGGCTCCTACGTTTGCCGGGTTCACCGTCGTCATCCGACGATAAAATCGTGCAGTCTGTTGGGGAGCATTCTTGCCCTTTGGGGTCGCGCCGGCGTGTGAGTCACTGCAGGGCGCTGCTGGATTTCTTGCCCCTTAGTTTCAGCTTCAGCAACGCTTTCCTTTGGCAGGCTGGTTCAGAACACTGTCTCCCACGTTGATTTCGTATGATCTGTCGTCAACTCCTTTTGTAGCAGTTCCTTCGTCCATGCTCAGCATCTGATGGGGCGGACAGTTACCTCTTGTCCTTCTTGCAATGTTGGTAAGTCCTTCGCATGGCTGTCGTGATAAAAGATTGTTCTTTGCCTTCTTTCACGTTTCTTGTCTGTCACATATAGTGGTTTTGGTTGCAACAGCTAGCTCGCTAGCTCGCAGTCCTTGTAGCTGTGTTTTTCGGAAGTTTTGGAACGCCAGTTGTGGTTCCGAACTGCTTTCTTCCGCTTTCTTCAATAGGAGTTTTGCAGTTTTCACCGCTGATTCGGCCATTCCGTTTGGGCGTGGACATCCCGGGCTTCAGGTTTTGTGGCCGAAGTTCTAGCTCTTTCATTTTGGCGGTAAAATTCAGCGCGAACGGACGAAGGACACAAAAAAGGGGACAAAACAAGCGCTACATCCAACTCGCCCAACTCCCATTCTTGGATGAACTACATCGAGTAGCTACATCCAACTCGCCCAACTCACCATTCCTCTGTTCCAGCTCTTTGCCAACTTCTTAAATTCCTCGCTCGCGAACTGCGGTCCATTGTCGCTCACTAGCACTCTTGGTATTCCGTATCTGGCGAAGTGGGCTTTCAGCCTGTGTATCACATGGTTTGACGTGGTTGCCTTTAGTTGGTCCACTTCCCAATAGCTGCTGAAGTAATCAACTGTCACCAGAAAGTTCTTTCCTTTTGTGCTCGAAGATGTCGCATCCGACTCGTTCCCACGGGTGCCTCGGTTCCGGGTGAAGCATGAGAGTTTCTCTCCGCCGCGAACGCGAATGCTTTTGGCACACTTCACATCTTGCAATGTAGTCTTTCAGTTCTCTCAATTCCCATGTGTGCTGCGTGAAGCTTCTCTGATTTCCCGACGTAGAGACATTGGGACGAGCAGTCGTAATCCTTGTAGATGAGGTCATCTTCAACTGCAAGTTGCCATGGTGCGTCTTTGAGAGCTTTCTGAGTGGTCCCGGCACTCGTGAGATTCTTGGCAGTAATCTGGAGAGGTAGTTAATCATTCCACAAAATCGCTGCACGTCTTGCACATCAGTTGGTTGAGGCATTTTTTGAATTTCCTTTGTCTTATCAGGATCCACTTTCAGTCCCTCCTTGGTCAGTACATGTCCCAGGAAAACGGTTGTGGTTGTGCGTAGTCGTGTCTTCTCCCTGTTGAGACGCATTTCTGTCTGTCGGCATCGCTGAAGAAGGTTTTCCAGCTTTCTGTCGTGATCTTCACGCGCATCCTTTTCAGTTTCACCTACTCCGCAGACAAGGTAGGCGGCCAACGGTATCGACCATTGGGCATTTGGAACGTGGTCTTGAGGCTTGATTCTTCATCGAGACAGCATTGCCAGTATCCCTCTCGAAGATCTAATTTTGAAAAAATCTTGGATTTTGCAAGCTCCGGTAGGACATTGTCGAGAGTAGGCAGCGTGTGGCGCTCTCTTTCCAGTGCTTCATTTAGCGCTTCTGGGTCAATGCAGATTCTCATGTCGCCATTTTTCTTCGTTGCCACGACCATTCGGCTCACCCAGTGCGTTGGCTTTTTATGACTCCTCTTTTTTCCATCCTCGCCAGGGTTTTCTCCACTTGTGGTTTTATGCTGACAGACACTCTGCAGCTTGTGATGGCTTTCGGGATTGCTTATTGTTTAGTTACAAGGTGTACTTGTCTCGGTAGCATTCCTAAAGTTTCTCCAAAGACGTCTGGGTATTTTTACGCTAACCGCCTTGTGAGGTCTTCTTCTGGAGTGTCAACCGTAGCTACTAAGTTGTAGTCAATTGTTATGAGACCCATTTTTTCTGCTGTTGTCCTTCCGATTAGAGGTGTGAGTTCGTCTCCAACAACTAGGAATTCCAAGACATGCTTCTTTCCATCTGCGGCTTTTACCTCAAGTTGGGCTTTGTCTTTCGAGCGAACTTTGCTTCCATTCCATGCCCGCAGTGTCGTTGAGCTCGCTCTCAGCTGCTGTGGACGGACGTGTTTGGCTGTTATCACAACTGCCGCTCGACTGTCTACTTGAAATTTTACTTCGTTTCCGTTCACTTCTAGGAGTGTGTACACTGAGCTGGGCTTTTCATTGTTGACTGCCAATATGTCCTCTTCGTCGCTATCGACCCCCAAACGAGCCACTACTCTGCTGCGTTTGCATACTGCTGCCAAGTGATTCTTCTTTTTGCACTTGATGCACACTTGCTTCCGGACTGGACAGGCTGTTCTTTTGCGTTCGTGGCTTCCTCCGCAGTACTTGCATTTTGTTCCAATCGCCATCGAAGGAGGTTTCCCTTTTTCTTTACAGCTTTTACTGTTGAAGGTGCGACGATTATGCTCCCTTGCAGCGTTGATTTCGCTCTCGCTTGCAGCTGATCCCTCTTTAAACACTTTCGTCTGAAGTAGTGTAGCCTCGTGAGCAAGACACACTTTGACAACTTTCTCGAGGGTTAGATCAACGAGCTTTAGGATGCCCGCTCGCGCTCACTCGTCCTGAATTCCACAGACAATCTGGTCGCGGATCACTTTATCTCGTTCGTTTCCGAACCAGCAGTCGCGCGCTTTCAATTTCAAATCCGTGAGAAAATTATCGAACTGCTCGGATCCAGATGCTGCATTCCAGATCGGAAGACGTATCGCGAGTACAGTTCGTTGTGCTTCGGTAGAAAGTGCGCATCGAGAAGGCTGATCACATGCGTGTAGTCAAATTCTGGGTGTGGTCTTGCTTCGGACGTCTCCCCGAAGTCCAAAGTGTTGTAAATGTCGAGAAGTGTGGGGCCTCCGACGGTCAAAAGAAGTGCCGGTCGGGAGCTGCTCTCGCTGTGTTCATTACTTTGAGGTACAGCGTGAAGCTATGCTTGAAGGCTCGCCATTGTTCCGCTGCGTTGCCAGTGGAGTCTAATTTCGCAGGTGGTGGTATCTTCTCTATGGTTGATGCGCTGACGGTACTTTTATACTTCTGACGCCATGTTTCGTGCCTGTTTACAGCAGGATGGCTTAATAAACTGAGGACTTCTCTGTGCTAGGGGATAACTGAGATTTTATTTCTGGCTCGGCTACACAGGTGTGATTAGAAGGAATACAGATATTGTTCTGCTGCGCAGCAGCTCGAGAGGCGACGCTTGCAACGTGGGACGTCGTCTGCTCCGTGTTTACATGAGGGTGAGGAGGAAGGCGGCGGCCGAGCGTGTTTCCAAAGGCCCAAGCTGCAGAAGCGGAAGTTGCGGTTACGTCACAAAACAAAAACACAAGCAAAACAAAACAATTACGCCGCTTACGTTTGTTCGAGCATACCAACTTTTGCACAAACTGAAATGCATTGTTAATAAAATGGTCTGCTGCATTAAAACTTCTCAACAGCGATCCGCCGCCTACATCGGCGTGGCGCGCTCGCTTTCGCTAGCTTTTGCTTGGCCGCGTGTTCACGTCTGCCTGGCCAGCCTGGCTGCGATGTGTAAAGTGTCATACCTAAGGAAGATGTAGCGGGGTGAAATGGCGCAACGGACCGCCACTGTGCAGGTTCTAAAGGAAGAATGCTGAAGATGTCATATGCCGCATCGCGCGCGGTCACGCCGCGGGCTCGCGGTGCGTTTATACTTGCACAATTTTGTTCAGAATTAGAAACCTCCCAAATACGATCTATGCTAGCTATATATACAGCTTGTCGGGCCTTATAGTTCAGTGAGGTTGTCTCTGAAAAACGACTATTCCATTTTTGGCCTCATAACAGCGGGACTGAACACAGTCCCCAGTGAAACTATATGCACGTTTTTGAATTTCAGCACACCGTTGTATTCTTCGATCGCCAGAGGTGCACGTGAAAACGTTCGGCCAGCACAGACAAAATGGATTTGCTTTCAAGACATTGTACGCCACCGTGATATCAACCTGCAAACGAATAGAAGTAATAAATGTAGCATTCGCGCATTCACATGCAACCTGAATGATACTCGTAGTTGGACCCTGGTTGCATGGCCTTTGTTATAAATGACAAGATTTTTTAAAACGGGTGGTTTCTGTATGATATGTGTATATGTAAGGCAACAGTTTGGTTTCAAATGCAAAATTCTGTGTGCACTATCTTAAATTTATTCTTTTGTTTGTGTACGGCAGGTTTCACTGCCATAAGGTTTGACGATGTTGCCTTGCTTATCAAAGAAGGTGGCGAGCTGACGCAACCGGAGGTGGAAGGCCACGGTGCATGTTAAGCACAAAAACATGACCAAAAGCTTAAAAAGCTTGGGTGCCGCATACCCTGCCCTTAGGAGTACAATTCAATAGCACAAGATCCCTTTCGCGCAACAACTCCTCCTCTTTCATAGGTTCATAAATTGTGGGGAGTCCTCATACCACTCCTGGTGCAGTGGTTAAGCCATGCGCCAGTGCCCCGGCAGGTGGCTGTTTCAAACACAGCCACCGGTGGAGCTTGCGAGACACAGATTGCTCTTCCTGAGCTCCCATAAGGCTCATTTTTGCGGGTAGTTATTTGAGAGGCTGTCTTATCTCTCATCCAATGAGCCGATCCGCAGTTCCATGGTGAGCAGGTGGGAATTGCATTGAAATTGTTTGAATTGATTTCACTGCCACCTGCTTTTTCGTGACATGGACGGACAGAAGCCCACTTTCTTGCAAATGGGACCTCGAATGCTGTCGCATTAAAAAGGTATTATATATTCCTTTTGCTCAGCTCCCATGTGCAGTCGTGTAGTAGGCCACACAGCACAAGCATGACCACACAGTTGAAAGCGCCAATGCCTCACACCTTTAGCATTTGGGCAGTAAAGTGAAATCACTGTTCATTAGGTTCTTTGCTGAGGGACTGCCACCATTCGGAACCTGTACAGCTGTCTGAAACGAGACTTCCTGTTGAGGACACTGCAGACTCAGGGCAACTTCCTAGCAGTCATTTAAACCTGACGAAGAGTATCGTGCACATTATCTGTGCTGCAACATAAACACGGCATGGTTGTCAGTCTGCTGAAAAAGCTGCAAGAGAAACTTCCTGGGCTTGCAATTAAAAAAAATCAGCTGGTTTCAGCCCAACATGAAGCCTCTCATGAAGAGCCAGCTCCCACATGAATTAAGATAGCCTCATAAGAAGTTCTCTTTGTTAGCATAAATCGAAATATATTTCCATGGTCTAGGCATTCTCATGAATGTACACAAGAAAATTTCCAGGCATAGGGCTAGCAGTTATCACTCCATGGGTCTCTGTGTATTGATAAACCTACAATACGCCTAATGACACAGATTTAGTTACTGAATACATACTTTTCTGGAAAGACAACCCAGAATTACAAATACTAGCATGAAATATGACAAACTTGTGAGCTATTTGGCCACTCGGAGTAGAAACCTAATTTAGAATGTAGAAGGCTGCTTAAAGATATATAACAACATGCGAGTACAGTGACTACTTCCTAACTTCCAGTAGCACTTAGGCTGCAGAACTGGTGCGTTTTTTATATTAAAATGCCGTAACAGACACATCTGCATTAAAATGCATGTAAAATCTGACAAGAATATAATGAAGTTATGGTGTATTCCAAGCCAACCCTGTCTCGGTGATGAGGCATGCAGTGCCTTGAATTTATTTCAACTGCCTGGATTGTTTCACGTGATTGGAAATAATGTGCGCGGAGTTTAGTTTTTGTACTCAGTCTGCGTGATTGGAAATAATGTGCGCGGAGTTTAGTTTTTGTACTCAGTCTGCATCAGAAATAGTCTCCTCTCACAAGGAATCAAACATGTAACATAGCTCGTGCAGCAGAATGGCTTTGTCACTGCATCACCACAGAGGCCAGGTCACATTTTCTGAAGGTTTCACTCCAAGAAGTCAATAAAACCAGCATGGCAAAAGAATGTATAGCAGTAAAGGTGAACATGGAAGAGCAAAAATAGCAAGGAGAGCACTGAACTTGATACATATGTAACAATGACGGTCTATGAAGCTACACGCAGCAGTGCGATGTAATGTGTTACTTCACACTAACACTCAGTACGAACCTTTCCACAGTGGAACATTTTTCACCCTGTTGATGTGGCACATAGAAATCAATATTGTGCTTTTGGTTCATGTTTAACGACCCAAAGCGACTCAGGCTATGGGACGCCGCAGTGGAGGGCTCTGGAAAATTTTCGACCGCCTGAGCTTCTTTTACTTGCACCGACATCGCACAGTACACGGACCTCTAGCATTTCACCTCCATCGAAATGCGACCACCGCAGCCAGGATCGAACCCGCGTCTTTCGGGTCAGCAGCCGAGCACCATAACCAGAGCCACCGCAGCGGCTGTGTTTCTGATTAATTATGATAAATTGTTTTCATTCGTATACCAAAACCATATGTATACTTAACTTTGAACTACTTTATGTAGAGTAAAAGGTTAACCTCAATAGCTTACCTTATGTGCCGATTAGCACATTGTAAGGTGCACTGACATAATTGGGTGCTTTCAGGATATCTGTTAGCTTTCTTTTCATTAAGAAGTAAAAAAGAAACAATGCAACTTCTGAGCTTTTAAGTGAACTGTGAGCGCATCGCTTAGTGCTGGGACAAATAAAGCATTCATGAATTAGTGTTAGTTAACTGGCAATGAAAAAAATTCTTACATCGGCTTGAATCCATCTCTAGCACGTCATTTCTTTTTACTCTTGGAACAGTGTTGTTGTGATACCAAGCATGAACACTGCTTATGAATGAAGTACGAATAAGCATAAAAAGGATGCTTGAAAGTTAATGCTGACTGTATATTGCTGCAGAACTGGCACACGGGCTAGTTGGTCTTCATCATCAGACAGTTAAGGCAAATGACAGCAATGTAATAAAAATAATTTATTCCTGCATGCAAATAGTACATGAGTTCGCTGTATCACCCAAACTGCAACGTCTCAACAGGGTACAGTACCTGGCAATCAGTACAAGTGGTGTAACACAAATCAGTTGCATGAAAGATGCACAAATCATACCACAAACATACAGATAGGTTTTCAGTGAACTTTTCAGTATGCAGAGAAAATACCAGTGAGGTGCTGAATCCGCATTTGTGGATGCGACTTGACCAGCATCAGACCAGTGTTTATGGAATGCAGTTCCTACAAACACAGATGAAATAAATTGTGTTGGAATCTGAAAGGTCATGTAAAAACATATTAAGCCAGGCATGTAAAATGAGCACAGATAATCACTTTCAAAATTTGCGCCTCCATGTTGTACAGTAGCCCTGGTATGGCTTCGGTAAGTTTGTCTTGGTTTGCTTGTCTTGCAAATGTTAACACATCAGAATGCATAAAATGTGCTCATTTTGCTACATAGCGATTTCATATGCAGGAAAAAAATTATATCATTCAGACCTTTAAAACTGTTCTGACCCTCAATTTGCACATACGAGGTTGTAGCATGGTGTAGTGGTCCGGCCACCAAGGACTACGACGTACCCCAGCACCCCTGCCAAGCGTGAACAAATTCGATTTTTTGTGACTGCACAGTGGAATGGCGGCGGCATGCTGTCCCACTCACATCTGACTGAGCGGGTCCTGTCAAATATATTTTGTGGAGACCCGACGACTTGTGTCGGTACTTCTCCACAAATTTGGCGACTCCGGACTTCGCTTCTTTGCACTCTGCTCCCGAGCTGCGCTTGCCTCAACCGCTTAGCTAGACCTACCGCCGCCCAGAGCTCGAGACCCCAGCTGCCTTTGCTTGCCTGCCTTCCATCGTGCAGCCAAGGCCATGGATTCCGTTGCTCACGTACCGACTCCGTTGCGCCTCATGAGCCCGTGGTCTCCGCCCTCAAGCTCCCAAACTTCTGGTCACTAGACTCAGAACTTTGGTTCCTGACCATCAAGGCCTTGTTCCGTCAGCACCATGTCAATTTGCAAATGACCATGTTCCACCACGTCATTGGTGCGCTCATGCCTACAACTGCTGCGGCTGTTTGCGACGACCTACGTTCTCCGCCTGACGATCGCCCCTATGATCATTTTAAGGCGACGCACATCCAGTGCACTTCCGAAACGGAGCAACATCATCTGCAGCAGCTCCTTACCTCGGAGATTGCAAGCCTACCGAGCTGCTGCGTCGTATGAACGCCCTGGCTGGAAATGTGGCTACTGCACACAACAGCGCACTCCTCCAGGACCTCTTCCTGCAGCAGCTGCCTCCGCAGGTGAGCATGATCCTGAGCGTGCCTTTGTCTCAGACCCTGGAATCCCTGGCCGATAAGATCAATGCCAATAAGATGGGAATCAGGTAGCGTTCAGGGACTGTGACCTTGTTAAGCGCATGGTAATCACCGCACGGTCGCCAGTCACAGCTCTTTTTGGGCACCATGTGGAGGGGCGATGCCCAAGGACTGCAGGAGGGAGAGACACATGAAGCCAAGGTCCACCATGTGTGCAAATTCATGTTTGGCAACAGCAAGGCGATACAGTGCGAGGCAACGAGCGCGAGCAAACATGGGAAGCCCAGTCATCAGAAGGTTGCGAGAGCATAATTCATCACTGGGAGATAGAAACTTTATGGGGGTTTAACGTCTCAAAGCGACTCGGGCTATGAGGGACGCCGTAGTGAGGGACTCCAGAAATTTCAACCACCTGGGGTTCTTTAACGTGAACTCACATCGCACAGTACACGGGCCTCTAGAATTTTGCCTCCATCGAAATTCGACCTCTGCGGCTGGGATCGAACCCGTGGCTTTCAGATCAGTAGCCGAGCACTGTAACCACTTAGCCACCGCAGCGGCCTTTGGAGTATAATTAGTGCCTGAAGAGATATGTGACTTGGAAAGTCCACAAGTCTCAAAAAGAATTTATAATAAAACAAAACATCTTGCAGTAAAAGGTTTCAGATGATATTCTGAAGGACATGAATGTCTGGCTATCACTATGTGTTTTCAAAACTGCTGGTTATAATTTTTGTTTGAAGCAATTCTCTTCTAGTAAATGTGCATGAGGAAAGAAAGCAAATTTTTGTGTGCACTGACATCACACAGCACATGTAATTTTTCTTCCATCAAAATATGGCCTGGATTTGATAGAGCGGCCTTGGGCTCGGCAGCCAAACGCCACAGCCACTGAGGTGGGTGGCTTTGTTTACATCCATTACAGTACTCTCGCGGTGAAATCTCTGTATGTGTTTGCGTGGCGCTTAAATTGGCCCAGGGAGCTGCCTCTGCAGAAGACAACTGGGTGATCCTTCGAAAGCAAGTGCACAGCTGTTGCTATTATGCTCTTTAGTCAACTGCAACCATGCGCAGGCCAGAAGTGCAGGAGGGCCTCCAAAGTGTGACAGAATCTGGTAGACATCCCTGTGTTTCAGTGCGAGCATCAGCATCAATAATGTGGAATCTCCAGCTATAAAGTGATTCTCTCTGCCAGTCTGCAAGTAGATGATGTCAACAATAGCACACTACTCGGTACTAATAACAGCCAGGCCACAACAGCAGGAGGGCCTCCAAAGAATTTGGTAAGCACACTGAATAGAATCTGCGATGCCACTCTTATGCCCTGTCTTCAGATGCTCCTGCCCAGGTTTTTTTATAAACAGGTTCATTGTTTAGCAATGAGTGC
This sequence comes from Amblyomma americanum, assembly GCF_052857255.1. NCBI lineage: Eukaryota > Metazoa > Arthropoda > Arachnida > Ixodida > Ixodidae > Amblyomma > Amblyomma americanum. Next base: position 336,295,672 of record NC_135497.1, read on the forward strand.
GTCCATTTCTGTCACTGCTCCCAATGTGATCATGAAATAGCTGGAATATAGAGCACTCATCTGGTTAATTCTCATCACCCGAGGTTTTTGTGCACTACACCAATGATCCTTCCATGTTGGAAAGGCGTAACTACCTGCATTCACAACGCATCCGAACAGCATCGAAAAGCCCCCGAGTTCACAGTAGAAGGAGAAGTGAATAGACAGTTCTTTTCTTGAACAACCTTTTGATGCCGCGCTCTCATTTATTGTGTACAGGATGAGTGCCCACACATGGCCTCTAAAAAGAGAGCAGTTGCCACCCCTCTTCCCTTGAGTAAATACTACAAGCACATGGCCAGAAGACTTGAAAGCGAAGATCTTTGTGCAAGAGGCTCCTCAAAGCCATCATAAACTCACCGTAACGGCAGCTGCCAGGCTCTTTGCAATGAAAAGTGGCAGAACAAGAAACTCGTGAATACCTCATGTACCTAGCAGCGAGTCATTGGCCCACATCTCACGGTCTTGGGATATAGAGGTATCAAACTTGAATGTACAATAGCTGACGGCATGCCACCAACAGACACACATTCAGGCATGATTTAGAGTATCCTGTGTACAGAATTTTATCAAGTATACATTGGTGAAACGGAAAAAAACAATGCCAAGGCTGATACACTACTGCTAAGGTACTTTTGAGTGAGTTGGCTTATAGGTGTAAATCAGGACAGTGCCTGTATGAGTTAGTCTGAGTAGCACTCTTCTATCAGACTTACCTTGCTATGTCTACAAAAACAGGTCCTCAAATGCGCTTGCTGAAAAGCACTGAAGCCAAAGGCCATGATAGACTTGGTCAAGCAATGCATATTAAAGAAGGAAAAGAACCTGCAGTGCCGGACATATCTGGAATCGCGGATTAATCGAACCACCAGGCACACAGTAGTCTCGGCAACGGCGCCTATTTGCATGCTTGTGCCCGACATCTATGACACATACTGAGCCACAAATTGCTACTCGTTTTCACTATGCACCACTTCACGTGAACAAGGCACCCTCGTTACATTAGTGATGCTGGCGAGCTCTTCCTCTATCGACCTCAGCCCACAGTACGTGAACAGGGCTCCTGAGTGGAAGCCGAAACGTCTTTAGCTTCAAATTGATTCACTTACGGCCAGTGTTCCGATTCTTTCGTATTCATGCCTATCCGCAAACTAACGGTTGCCATCAAACTTCCGACTTCCTGAGCTAGTGAGCGCATTTCATTGCATTTTTGGCGTCCCCGTATAACACTACTGCAAAGCTTGATTTGCGCCTACTCTAATATTTGACGCGTTCAACATCGCGAGACGCTGCCCGGTTTTCCGGAAGTGCATTACTTTACATCTTCCCAAGCTGAGTTTTGGGTTTCTGCTAGGTTACTTTCACACACCACAATAGCCTTGTCGCCAGATGAGCGCACCTGAGGTGGTCTATGACCTGCGACTTGCGACTTATGCGAGCAGTTCTCCGTTCCGGCGATGACGTTCACATGTCGTCCGAATCAAAGGGCTGTGCTTCATGGCCGATGCCTCTTGCGTTGACGAAATTCAGACTCGAACGGTTCGCTGTGTGGGGCGCATCGGGCCTAGGTTGCACGACGTGCTTGGGCTTCGGTTCCTTGATGCTTCCTGCCAAGACTCAAAGCGTGAATCTTCCCCCTGATATCCTTGATTCGGCTGCGAAGATCGTCGATGGTCTTAACTTCACCGCGAGCAGAATGCGCCAGCACTGTTAGCTTCAGTAACTATTTTGAATGCCTCAGAAAAAAGGTTGAAGAAAATCAACTTCCAGTGCTTCTGTCCCGAGATCGAGCGTTCATGACGGTTTGGATTTGGATTCGTTCGACTTCGAGCCTTTGTGTTTGGATACAAGGAGGCGAGGCTTTGCGAACTTTTTAAAAATATTTTGTTTCAATAATTTTGAAATCAAATTTTTTAAATTAGACTCTATTTTTATGCTTATTTAGAAAAATTAGCTTTTCCAAAATTGTTGGTTTAAAACTTCGCTCAATTTAGCAGATTTTTTTTGTCGCCACAGTTTTTTGGTTTCTAAGATGGCTGCGTCCATGAGTCGGACAATAACTCGGAGGTTTTGTTTCCTCCCATGTTGGGGAATGAATGGTTTTCTTTTACATTTGCGTGGAAATATTTGTGCTGTATGTTCACAGTTTTCGCGCAATGCTTTTTTTTTTTAGTGGTGGTGTTTTTCTCACGCTTGCTTTTTGAAGACTGCTGTTCCCAGGACAGGTTTAGTTTACCTTTCAGTCACCGCAAATACTTGCTTCAGGGCGAGCCGGTCAGGGACTGCGACGCAGGCTCTGGCTGCTCTGCTCTGTTGGGAACGATCGGCTAAGTTTCATGTGGCTTCTCGTTTTGTGGGCTTTAAGCACGCGGTAAGGCGGTAAGCCCGGGCTATGTCTACCCAGTCTCCCGGCCAGGGGAGCTCCCCCTGGTCGGCTTCTCAATCCCCTGATCTGCCTTTGGAAGCTTTGCGTTTTTATCGCTGACACATTCAAAAATTTCCCAGCCTCAACCGCTGGCTCATTTGCGGTGAAACTGCACACAGAGCTTGCGTATTATGGTAACTTTTGTATCGTAGCAAGTTTGACAATGGTACTTACTTAGTTCAGGCGCACATGATGCGAAAACGTAATAAGCGTCTACGAGAGATGGCGAGCCAAAACCCGCAGACGACGCTTTTTCGCTGAGAACCGGCAGTGGCGCTGTGTGCAGTTTCACCGCAAACGAGCCAGCGGTTGAGGCGGGGAAATTTTTGAAAGTGTCGGCGATAAAAACGCACAATACTGTATATCGCCAGACGTCGACTGTGTCAGAGATTTACTAAAGGCCTTATCTTTTGCCTCGCTTCGGATAAGTTCATTTATCCCTTCATATCTGGCTTGCACGAAAGGTATCGTTCGAGGCGTGGACTCTTTCCTGTCTCCAGCAGAGACTCTTGAGCTTCTGTCTGCTGCAGGTGTTGTTGTTGTGCACCGCTGTATCCGGGATGTAAACAACATGCGGGTGCCTACCGAATCTGTGATTGCCGCCTTTGTCGGAACTTCCTGCCCCTCTGAAATCAAGGCATGACTTCTAATTTTTCGGGTAGAACCTTTGTCATCTAGGCCTTTGCAGTGCAACAACTGCTGGCGTAATGGCCATAGCGCCGGCGGTTGCAAATCCAACTTGCGGTGTTGTAACTGTGGGGATGGTCATGCAACGAGCACCTGCACTGAGCAGAACGAGAAGTGTTGCCTTTGCAGTGGGGCCCACTCTGCAAACTACTCAAATTGATCTTCCCGAGCGCAGGAAATCCAAATTGTAGAGCTAATTGACAGAAAACGCTGTTTGCGCCGTGACGCTATTACACAGTTGAAAGAACGTGCCCACGGTTGTGCAGGTGTGACCGCTCGTCAAGGAGTCGTGTTAGACTCGACGCTGTCCCAGGCAATTGCGGCTGCCGAGGCAAAATGCAGATAGAACGTGGAATCTTGGAAGCTTTTAAAATAAAAAAGCCAGGCACTGATTGCATCAGCAATACGTCAGTCAAATTTTCTTCTAAAGAATACTGATTCATGAATGGGACATAGTCTCCACGTGCAAGATAGCAGTATTTTTAATGACGGACCTTTATTTTGCTTTTGTTTTCTTCCTTTTGTCGGCGTGTCCTGCTCATGCGCATGTGTGCCCTGCTCTGCTCGATTCCTTGATCAAGTAAAAATTTTCAGTTGTGTCTCCAGCGTCGTCCGTGTGAATTCCTATTGTGTACACGTCCTCTTTGCTGGTTTTTCTACCTGATACCTACTTAATGCGAATCCCTTGGCGCTCACACTGAACGAGAGAAGAACTGGAAGAGACACAAGGAGTCCTAACGTCGCAAGGGTGACCTCCAGATACGACTTTCTCTGAAATGTGAACCGCAGGCAAGAGAGGATAAAATGTTCTATTGTTTCAACTTCCCCACATCAGTCACAAAGGTTGGTCGTAGCGAACCCTCATCTGCATATGTACTATCGGGGACAAAACTGGTATACTCCACGCAGCGGGAGTCGGAGCAATGGAAAACTGCATCATAATGCCATCTAAAGCACGAAACATTGAAATGAGTCAAGCGACATGCCTGCAGAGTCTCGATCCCAGATGCCGCCTGTGATGGCATTACGATGCAGTTTTCCGTAGTGTTCATATATATGCTCCCTGCGGGAGCATGTATAGGAACACTACGGAATAACCAACGGAAAACTAGTGTTCCGTTGGTCCGGCTCCCGCTGCATGGAGTAAACCACTTTTGTCCCGACAGTACAAATTTAGGTGGGGGATTGTCAGAAGCGTCATTGACACCTCACACAGCCTTGATTTATATGACCAGACATTCCAATTAAGGGTATACTTTAAGAGCTCAGAACCCGCGGTATTGAGCAACGGAATCACTGAAGCTGGCTGAGCTATGTTGGAAATGCAGGAAACGAAATCTCCACCAGAATGAGGCGAGGGACAGGATTGATTACAAGGACACTGAGAGCTGACCTCGCAGTAAACCGACCACCTCGCTAAAGTAGACACCCGAATGACCAGATACTCGGACAAAATAGACCTCTCTCACGGAGAGTGGAACAAAAAACCTAAAGGAACGATTCAATAGAGATTTTCCTGAAGTTTGGAGAGAGATAAAACTGAAAGGCAGTCTGCAAGGATAAGAACCCCTGTTACATGTCTCGGAATTTTGAGAAGAGCCAAACCAATAGCCAAAAACTCTGCAAAGAATATAGAAGTGTAATCACTGATACGAAACGGAATAGCTCCAAGCCATTCCTGCGAATGTATCCCAATCGCCGCCTTCTCGCAGCTTCCGGAGGAATCAGTGAAGAGAACAGTACGATGAGAAAAGTTCTCTAGGTGCTCAGCAACAAGACCATTTAGGATATTTGCGGGCATATATTTGGGACGGGACGGAAAAATATACTCGTAAGAGAAGACAGGGTCAGCCTGCGTATCACCAAAAATAAAAACGCACTGCACACCAATGAGTATGACAAGATCGCGCGACAGCTATCGAGACGAAGTTTCAGCATAGCTCACCTTCGGTTTTCTTTTTTTTTTTTGCAACCTGTACACTGCTCGTGCTGGTTTTGGGGCTGTGCCGTAGCGCGATACTCAGTCCTATGCACATTTCTTCCCGGCGAAACTTCAAAACTTCAATCGAAACCAGCCAGCCCGCCAGCTGCCCCGTCGGCCGACGTGAAGATGGCGCGACGAATGAAGGCGATGTAAAGAGCGGATTGCTGTGAGAAAGTTTTAATGCAGCAGATCATTTTATTAACAATGCATTTCAGTTTGTGCAATAAGTGGTATGCTCAAACAAACGTAAGCGCATAATCATTTTGTTTTGCTTGTTTTTTGTGTTTGTTGACTTAACCGGAACTTCCGCTGCTACAGCTTCGGGTCTTTGGAAACACGCGGCGGCCGACGAGGCATCGGCACCCCGCCGCCGCCGTTTTCACTTGGCGCAATAGCGCGCCCTTTAAACATGAATATATTTTTCCCTAGCTGCGTTTGAGATTTGGTTTTGTCTTGTTTAATTCTTTTCCCTGTCTGAGGCATATAATCATGTCAAGGAGTCAACATGTGAAGTGTGTTGCAAAGAAAGAACACAAAACAAACAAAAGCAACCCTGCTCTCCGCACGTCTACACATGCGTATTGTCAGCAGACAACGCAATGTGGCATTGCGAAACTTCTTCAAAAGTGCAACATGGTGCAACGAGCAGAAACAACGGTTTCAGAACGTCGAAATCACCACTTGAGGGTCGCAGGCACTGTGGATGCGGGTGGAATAAGCGATATGTCCCAAAACGGCATCTACGCATCGTAACAATCCCGGCTAGAAAAATGTTGACCTGCTGCAAAAAAAAAGTATTTTATTTCTTTTTTATTACGGGAAAAGGCCCTTATAAGAACAGTTACTTTAAACAAATGGCGATTAATATTCAGAGCAAGTGATTTCACAAACTGTCCGGACGGATATGTTTGTGTTGTAACACCTATACTGATTGGTTGACAGGTCTGCACCAAGCAAAGTTTGCCATAGAAGAGGTCTGTTTCTTTTTACATTAAGAATAATGTATAAACACAATCTCATTTAGAACAAGTGGAAGTACGATCAACATATTGAGTGTCACGTGCGTCGGTGCTGGCTTAACAATTCTAGACGAATTCACCGACTCTGCGCAATGGAAAAATACTTGTATAAACGAAGGATAGCAAAAAAAACAATTGCGACTACGACGCAGAAAAGAAGAAAGGTTCTGCACGTTCGTGAGCAAGAAATATATAAACACAATCAACATACGTGCTTGTGATATGTGCCCAACTTTTTTTTTAAATATATGGCGCCTAAAAAGATTTACAGAACATTTTACATTTCTCTCACCCTTCAACCTCTGTATTCTGAGTGCTTCGTACGAGGAGCCCTAAAATTTCAACCAGTTTAACAAAGAAGGCTGTAGTGAAATAGCTTTTTAAATTTGTGGTTTAGCTTTCCACGCTGCCGTCGAAAAATGGCCTTGCGCCGCCGCCGAGTGGAAACAACCGCCACGGCACACACCTCTACACAGTGTTGGCGGTAACACGTTGCAAGTAACGGCGCTACCGGTAACGTTACTTTTTTCGGTAACTAATTACCATATTCGTTACCATTTCGGAACTGTAACGGGTAACATACTTACATTAACATTATTCGGTAACGTGAGGTGTCAGGTTACTATGTACTTTTTATTCCAAATGTCCCCCCACTGCGCCATTTTTTTCAGAAAAAGAAAAGCGCAGAGCGTCTAAAGTGATGTTGCAAAATAAACAAAATGTACAGGTGCTCTAGACAACCCTTGTTGCATGCCAGAAAACACCTGCCCTTGACGATGTGCCCGTGCACGTTGAAGAACCCCAGGTGGTCGAAATTTCCGGAGCCCTTCACTACAGCGTCTCTCATAGCCTGAGTCGCTTTGGGACGTTAAACCGCCATAAACCAAAAAAAAAAGAAAGACAATATCCATAAAACACGAAACACGTGCATGAACACGCATTAACACACTTGCCTTCACCTACCTCCCCTTCCAAAACCACTCACACGCACAACTCTCTAAAGTGTGGAAGCATGAGGAGCATTTTGGAACATCACATTTTTCAGAATTACTCTAAATTTGTTAATAGTTCAGTGATATTTTCTTTGTGGAGTTAGTAGTGATGATGAAATGCCGTTTATGTTTAATGTCGCATTCAGTAAATTGCTTCACCATGCACCACAGAATTAGAAGCCATCACTTGTAACTGTACAGGCAGCTCTAGGCCAGTATAACATTCCTAAGCTCCTGCACATTTGTGCAAAGTATTCTCGTTAAATCAGGATTTCAGCTAAAATCGTTGTTAGGGCTGGAAGATTTATGTGAAATACGAGCTTATAAGATTGTTATCATGAGTTCTTGCAGCGAAGAGACAATTAAAATCTATGGCCATGGAGTAACGGCAAAGTAACATGCGGTACTTTTTTTCGGTAATGGTAACTGTAACGCGTTACCTTTTTTGCAGCTAACGTAGGGTTGTAACGCGTTCCTTTTTATTTAGCGTAACGAGTAACGTATTTAGTTACTTTTTTCGGTAATGCCTACAACACTGAACACAGCCGGTCTCGAGAGGAGTGAAAGTGCGTGCTCCCCTCAAGACCGGCCGTGACCTCTACTCGCGGCTCCTACGTTTGCCGAAGACCCGACTCGTCGCTGGTGTGGCTGGCGCCATATATGGGAGCCTCTTGTAACATTCATCAGAGTGCACATTTCGTGCAGTGCTAGCTTAGCTCATGTATCCCAAACCTAATGGGTATAATATTCTTTTTATATACATTTATAAAGGAAAAATTGTGCACTGATAACGACCACTGATCTCGCACATGGAAAAAGCACAACAGCAAAGGGGCTCCCATTATGTTGGTGCATAGACTCACTTAAATTTGGCCATGCATGACAACGCACCTCTGTTGTATGCGTAGTATGCACTGGACAAGAGGCCGTTGCATGAGAGGAGGAGTGTTCCCTCAAAGGTCAGCATTGAAGACCATTTTGGGCCACATCTGTTAGCTGCACAAAGGCCCTTTTAAATTGTCATGACATTCACTTTTGACTGAAGTCCAGTGACTTTCCTTAAAGCAATTAATATTAAACTTGGCATCCTATGGCCAGTACAGCTCACTCATGTAAGCAAGCAATTTGCCTTGTCATAGATGTTAGAAAAATTGTTTGAGCAAACAATACACTCCCTTTCTCTGTTCAGTGGTACACCGAAACCCACTGGCACCATCTGAAATTTGCTGATACAGTGCTCCAAGAATAGTAGTGCAATGCTCTTATGATGCCTGTAACAGATGCTATCCACTACTAACCGTGCTTGGCACTTCAGGCAAGTTATCAGCCATGATGTGCTTGCTTGCTTAGCTCATGAGCAAGTCCAAATAGAACCTCAGGAGTGAGAGAACATAGGTTTAATTTTTTGGCTAATCCATTATATCAGCTCCAGCTCACAGCATAAAAGCAGCAGTAAGTCAATGTGTCACACACAACAGGATCTTCCACCTGTGAACCTGCATGCATATCACATTTTGATGGCATGCAGGTACAGGTCCTGTAACGATTGTAACAACACTTCTGCACATGACCTTTGATGTTTACAGTAGCATCCCTTGACATGAACTTGAGCCCAATATCGAATGAGATGTATGCGGTGCTAGAGCCAAATCTAGCTTGATCATTTGCACGCATTCCACATAACAGATTGTCATGACTGCTGTGACTATGAAAGAGCAGTGTGCTTTGAGTGTTATAGATGCTTGCAAGGTTTACAGCCTTTGTAAAAAAATATACAGCCCATCAGATCTACTTCCAAGCCAAGCAGCTCGGCTTGTTTTGCATCATTGTTTCAAACCTCTCGAAGGTGATAGGATCTCTCATCCTTGTCTGCACATGCTTGGGACTTGGAAGAGCTGCTGAAAGTTCCACTGTATGGCTTCGAAGCAAGACACTGGGCCATACTTTTGACAAAGGCTGTACATGGAAGAGGGGTCAGCTCTTAAAGGGACCCACAGGAGAAAATTCACACCTAGGTCCAATAAAAATATTTTATTAGAAAAATCAAAATCTGTTGCAAAGCTTGCCAGGTGCCTATATGGCTCAGATGACTATCATGGCTGACTCAATGTAGAAGTCGAATGGGTTACACATCCTGCTGGCCAGGTTTTGCAGCTATGCAACCAGCTGGCTCTTTTCCTCCTGTGGATGGGCAAGGAAAAAAGCAGCATTGGAGCACATATCTGAGAAAGCAATACTGCATGGAGTTTTATAAAACTGGAAAGATAGTCCCTCCACCAATTAAACACTAGAAACACTTAGTTGGCCCCACTTTTCCCAACATCTGAACCTAGAAATGAAATCAACTTATGTGTACAAAGGTTATGAACAATGAAGAATCAGTATGAGACTTTTGTGGTAAGCTAGCTCTGGTTTTAATGAACTTGGCATTACAGCGATGCAAATGCCCTTCAGCTTCAGTACCACGCAGATAAGGCAACTGCTGTAATTTCCGCTATATACAGTCTTCAACTGGTGTATTTTGCTTAAATAAAATTGTTTTTACTAGACTGTCTGCGCCCAGTACATAGTCCCCAGGAGCCAGGTGTGCAACCAGCACATAAAAATGTATGTGCCCACACAGTACAAGCATTAACAAATCTTGCAATAGAATCGTTAGGAATTTCAAGACACTTTAGAAGAGTTAACTGCTGGGCGGTGCGGCCGTGTTGCCGCTGCGTGCGGCTGCGAAAGGAGAGCGAGTGCTGTAAAAAAAAAAGTCGGTAATTCGCTTGTAAATTGTTCCAGTGAAGAAAAGTCAACTGCACACCGGGGCTAGATTTCCCGTATGAACGGCTGCGAGAAACTTCTGGTAACCTCCGGAGCGTGCGTTGCACCAGAATCTGAAACTAGCGAACCGTTGTCTGTTCTGCTTGCCGCTACTCATCTGGACCGCATGCAGGGGTGTCGTTTTAACGCCTTTTATCTCCATTCGCCTCTGACTGCTGGCTTTGCAACTGTATCCTTCCGCGTTTATTCCTTTGAGCTGTGCACAGGCCGTCATGCCATCATGCGGGGAACTACATAATATGCATCTGGGACAGGCGCGGGGGAAAGGGGGAAAGGGGGGGAGATGCGTCGATTTAATTTGGAGCCTTTCTTTTTTTGTCCAGCATGGGGCACGAGCTGTGGAGCGACTTATATGTGGCAATATACTGCATACATTGCATGCTATGACCTTTGTGGAATTTTTCAAGCTGTATTCGTGAAATCTCCACGTTATTTGCTCACCCCCTTTTTCAAGCCTTAATTTTAGGAAGAAAAGTGTGTATATTATGCGAGTAAATACGGTAGTATGTTCACTGCATGGTGCAATGTTTGTAGGTCATGTCTATTTCTCCCACTGTGCTGCAGCAAATAGTAAGACGTTTTGTGCAATGCAACAGCAATATCAGTGAAGATCTGGTCTTACTGCAGATGGCGAAACCTTACGTGAGGTGGAACAGCTGCATGTGAGTGGCGACCTGCCACGACACATGAGAATACTGACCACACTCAGTGCTATGTGGCCATGGGTGCCCCTCATAGTGCCTCGAGGGTCCTGCCCTCTCAGTACACAAAGCACAAGTGTTACTTGAATAAAGACGACACCTGCTGCTGCTAGTGACCTACTACACCCTCAAAGTGCCTGTCAGGCTTCACTTTATCATTAGTTATCTGCTTGTTTAAAAACACCGTAGCATTATGGCAAAGTAGTCTTTTTTTTTCCTCGGAAGTGTTGCAAAGGTACCTTGAATGCGTCATACGAAAAATATGCCTGTGGAGTCACAGCTCTCATTTAGACCTTTCCAACCTGTGTGCCGCCATATTGCTTGTTGAACTGCTTTTTGTAACTGGTGCCGCCAAGCGCTCCCTGGGCGTCGCATTATTCATCGCTAATCCAATGAGACAGGTATGGTAGACTGGTAGTACCAGGTGTGAAAAGTAGTTCAATGAGCAGCATGGCAGCATCCAGGTTGAAAAGGTCTAGTAAAGGAGTACAGACACCATGCTTTCTAATGTGAAGTAAAATTTGAGCAGCCATGTTGATTGTGCCAACAAGTGGTAAATAATTTATAATTGAATTTTTTTCATGTTGTTTCCATTTCAACAGCCAAACGATAGCTATGATTCATATTTGAACAGCGCAATAAAACAACGGGACACAACGAAGAAAGGACACCACAAGCGCTGTTGTGTCCCGTTGTTTTATTGCGCTGTTCAAATATGAATCAATACCAACTCGCCCAGTTCGCAGCTTTAATGATAGCTATGATGTAAAAGACGAGTTTAGGTCACCTAAGGGACATAAAAACTGTAGTATGGTTGCCTCTTTATTTTACTTCACCCCAACTCTAATAGAGCTGGAAGGAAAAAAGAACAAGCAGCAATTATACTCCAGTTTTTATATGGCTCACATGACCTCAACTTCTTTATGTCACAGCCACTGTTCGACTGTTGAAATCAACACAACATGAGAAAAAAAATAATATATATTATTCAGCTGGCGCAGGGGAATTCGACAGCATGACTAATGTACAGCGTGTTCTGTATTTATCTGTCGGGATTTTAAAAAATTTTCCTGTGCAAACTACTTGCCGGTTTGGGCTCAAGCATAAATTATAGGGTAGCTTATGATAGTCTGCATTTCAATAAATAATTTAAACACCGGAATTTGCCTGAATTGTCTGAAATTGGCTAAAAACTGCAATAATCTGTGTGGAGAATTTTAATCTAGGTGAGCGGAGCAGCAGATTTGACAGGCTGCACCATCTGCGATACTGAGAGACCTACCCCAGCTCCGAAGAGGGATATTTGTTGCCTCACAGTTCGCCAGATGGCACAGCCTCTCAAATCGGCTATCCTGCTAACCTCGATTAAAATTCTGCGTGCAGACTACTCCAGTTTTTCACCGATTCCGGGCAGTCCAGGCAAGCTCCGATGTTAAATTATTTATAGAAAAACACAAGACTATTATAAGCTACCCTGTGATGTGTGCTTGAGCAGAAATAGACCAGTGGTTTGGGCAGAATTTTTTACAACCCAGACAAATAAATACGGAACACCCTATATACTATACTGCCCAAAGCACCATTCCAAACAAAAAAATGTGCATCCAAAAATTTGGTCTCTCTACATCGTTAATGCCTTTTCTACATCAACATCAAAATTTCCACGGCCTTAAAATTTTACAGAAAACATCAAGGCTAGCTGGTCAGCAGTGTGAAATAAATCCTTGGTAAGTCATGCAGTGAGTCAGCAAGGCTGGCTGTGGCCTATTTCGGCAGCCTGAGAAAGCAGCTGCATACTGCAAATCACTAGGTCACTATGCACCTAAGGAAAACAGCAGGTGATCCTCTAGTGGGTAAAGACATGGCAGTCATGAGCCTCCACAAGTACGTGCAACACTGAAGAAGTTAATTGCACTTGTGTAACTGTTTTTGACCATATCAGAAACCAACGCATGAGTGCAAGAGCTGCAAAGTCAACTCTGAAACAATTCATGTGAGTTAAGTAAATCTTACCACTGAGTGAGCTTGTTCATATGCTACTGTAGCTTGTTGTGGTGGTTTCAAAACCAAGCTTTCCGGCCGTTACTTCATCACAGAGGCAAGACTGCAAGCAGGTAATTAGACAGTTCATTCAATATGCATTGTTCGCATCACAAAAAAAGACAGGAAGAAAATGTGTACCAGCTGTAGCACACCATGAAGGACATCACAAGAGTGGCAATTTCGATGAGCATTATCAGAGACAGGGTTAACAGGATCAGCTAGTGATCCTGTCTCTGGGCAAGATATATTAAAGGGACACTGAGGAGAACTCCATCATTTTTTTTTTTTTGTTAGCAAAATCTGATACTTCGGCATTTCATGGCTTTGTTGCCGCTTGTCCGGGCGCGAAAGATGCATTTATTTCAAAGAAATTTGGATTCGAAGTTGAGAAAGTTTTTCCCGCCGCTCTGATTCAAACTCGAGAACTCTTATGACGACACAGAGAACTCTTATGATGTCACAGAACGGAGTGACGTGATACGTGACGTAAACGCAGACTCCGTGATTTCTGACGGCTAGTGGTGCGGTGCGCAACCTTCCTTTGTTTGTACGTACTGCTACAACATTCCACTTCTGCAAGAGCCAAAGAAACACTCACAGCACTGTGCAATAATTAAATAAACAAGTTATTGTTTAGCCTCATTTGATCTTCCTCAGAATTATTTTTTTTACAAAGGACACAATCAGCTATAACTTGACACAAACAGAAAGGTAATCGAAAATACTATCATAATGAATTGCAATAAATAAAATAAGTCCAAAAACAGATTCCAGGGGACACCAAAATAAACTTGAATGCTAGCTGTGATAAAAAAGTGGCACTGGTTTAAAATATGGGTCTTGATCCAGGCTTGTATCTTACCGTTTTTTTTATTACGAAGCTGAATTTGTAAATTACCTTTTTGTGCAAAACCTTGTCATATGTCTTGCAAAAACAATAATACTGAGTAAGTTTGTTTCTCTTCATGAACTGCCGTTCAAAATAATGAATTGTTTCTACTAGTTGTGTATATGTTCAGTACTCATTTCTGAACATTTAAAGGGACTATGCAATAAATTAATTGAGATTACATAAAGCAGACGAGACATAGGCATTCGATCAATCGTCACACCAGTGCAAGAATTTTTGAGCTAGCATCAATAACAGCGAAGATATACACAATTAAAAATTACGCTCCTCCTCTCCCCCCTCAACTCGTACACGAGGAGCATCAGAAAAAAATTAAGAAAACAGCTCTGAGACTGGGCCCCGCCCATGAATACGCCATCCGCTGACGTTTATTTTGCAACTTCCGGTTGTCGCTCCTAGCCCCCCAGCAGCCACGTCGGCGGCGTGGTGGCATCTCTCCGGTCTCTTTGCCTTCCTGGATTGTGGCGCGCGTCGGGTTTCTTTGCTTGTCATCTGTGGTAATTAGCAGTAATAAACCCGGACCTCGAGGTGCGACTGGTCGCTTTTATGGCCGCGATGGGCATCGAGCCCTATGCGTGCGCACGAAGAGCCGTGCGAGTGGCTCTGGAACTCCCGACAGAAGGAGGCGGCAGAGGAAAATTGAAACCATATGCGCAAAGGCAATGCCCTGGCTCGCGCTTGCCTGAGAGGGTTGCGCGGCGGCACGAGCAGACGATTTTCACGGCTACCGGAAGTGTGCCCGTGACGTCGTGGCTGCCGTGGCTCCAGCGAATGAGAGCGTGTGGCGGCCTCGCGACGTCATGGGTAGTGTGACGTCGTTTCACGATATTAGTTCCAAAATCAGTCACTACGAGCACACCAATCAGCTCGCGAATTTTGAAAAGCACGGTTTTTAAAAGTTCATAATAAATTGCCGGCTCAGTTCTGAAGACTCATACTTGGTGTGAATGCTTCTTAGCATCATTTCTAAGCATTGAAAACATTTACAAGTGACTTTTTATTCGTCTCTCAAAAAAGTCAGTTAAGTATTCCCAAATAATATACTGAACTAGTTTGCATGCAACAGGGCAATCTTGAACACATGCCTTGTCATCTGTCCGCCAGTCATATGACAAAACACCTTGAGCTGCAGACATATAGAATAACAAGCACATGTACTAGGAACATGACTGTGTGCACTGTTTCAGGAAAAATTTGAGACGTTTGGACCAGAGGATTTCTTAACATCAAATTTAATAAATAAGATAAATGCTCAAATTTTAGATATTACATCAAAGATAAGGGACTAAGAGAAAACAAACGGTAGAAAGTGACCAATGCCTCCAGTGGAAATATATGTGAAATGGTTATTAAAAGCAATACATGCTTCATTATCATCTTCTACACATTTACAATCTATCACAAATGCAACAGTAAGGCTAGAACTCAGCATAATAAAACTCAAAAGTTTTTCATGTGACATTTTAATGAACGAAGGAAGTTGAGCATTACAACAACTCTTTTCGTTAAGCCCAATCTGTATGTTTAATTTTCCCAACCCTTCTTTAATAACGAACTGTGAAACAGCCGATTTTGATCTTTTCTTCCGTTGTTTCAGTCTTCACTGAAAATGTAATGCTTCTGTACTGATCCTAAGACGAGGCTAACAGGATGTCTTGGATATCTTCGGCACAAATACTGAATACATTCATAGTCTATGCTCTTGAAAATGAGCCACAAATCATCGAGACTGTACGAATTGTTTCTGAAATTGTTATAAAGTCAAGAATAGATTTGTTATCTCAGAAATTACGCTAATATTAAATGCCATTGCGATAGCTAGTCTGAAGGCATTCGCATCTACCTCATATATGGGAGGTACTGGGTTCGATCTCCAGTGGCACCATCGTACCCGCTGGTTTTCCAATGGACACAAGGCTTCCCATAGCTGGCCTGGTGCTCAGGCTGCTTTGGGGTGGAAGCCTTGGGAAAAGGGCCACTCTCAAAACATTCCTTTGTTGATTCTTTCACCTGCTTGATTTCCTGAATAGTCACACTTTTACTTAATACCAGAGAAAAAAATAAAGGGGGGGGGTAGGAGTTCAATAAGAATATGTCCCTGCCCACATTCTAGTTTTCAGTTCAGGCAAGAAAAGTCAATGCAGTGTAAAGAGTATCCTGCAAGTGTGTGGGAGTCATCTACATGTACCACAAAGAAAGCACACCTTGGCTTGCACAATGCTTATGTAAAAATGCATGAGCCAAGTTCTTGCATGAGCCCAATTTATTTCACAAGCTCCAACACGTCTCATAGCTACTGTGCTCCCCGGTTTTGAGTTTTCAATTTCCACAAACAAAAAGTGGAAGTCAAGCATGATGAAAAGTTCTTTTTCATGCCAGTTGAAAAGAAAAAATTATTTGCAACATTTTTAGCTATGATGCAAGGTTAACCTCTGTTTGTACAGAGACACAATAAAAATACAAAGGTAATAACCATTCCTAGTGTCTCACCATTCTTCAGCTGCCCGATGAAGTTGCACCTCTTCGAGCAAGTTGCCCTTTACACGACAGAGTTTGACAGAAAGGCTTGCCGTGTGGAATGTACACTGTCAAAAATATACAGCCCAAGGGGTCTGCTTCTGAGCCCTGCAGTTTGGCTCCTCTTGCATACTCAGGGATCCTAATCTTATGAAGGCAGGAGAAATTTAGGTCCTCAACCATCCCAAGCTTAGAACTGTCACATGTGCTACAGAGCCCCACTACACAGATTGGAAGCAAACCCCTTGGGCTGTATATTTTTGACAAAGACTGTACGTCATCCTTGAGCAATACCTGGCATTGAGATAACTCCCTCTCCAAGCAGAAATGGGTTGGGTTATGTGGGTTTAACATCCCAAAGCGACTCAGGCTATGAGGGACGCCAAGCAGAAATGAAAAGAAAAGTGCAAAAGAAGGAAGGTGAACTCTAATTATCCTTTTTCTCAGCATTTAGATACGTCCATTTTGTTTTTAAAGACAGTTTCTTTCACTGCAACCATTTCCATTTATTTTTGTTTTTTGACTGACTGGAGACGCTCTCAATAGTGTCACTGCGAAACCTGATGGTCAAGGCTTGGACAGCATTTACTGTGACGGAAGCCATCTGGCTAGGTTTAGTTAATCCAGATTAGCCAATGACATTGGGTCACTGATTATACGAACAAGCAATGACAGAATAACATGCAACTGCATGCTGCATACTGCAAAGTACCTCATGTCATAACTCACAGCATCACCAACAGTTTCCTCTTGCATGCATTAAAATCGAATGAAAGCCTATGCACAGCTGATCACTTCTGTAATTTCTTAGGCTATTCTATAAAATATAACCATGACTAAAATTCATGTTGCTGCCCCTCTAAAAAATTTTTCAAAAGGTACAACATAAAAAGGCAAGCTAGCCTTCTGGAGCCTTACTTTTGCAAGGCTTCAAAAAGCTGGGTCTCCTCAGCCAGTTTTGTTGGCAATAGCAGAGATGAAACCCTAGAATATAAAAGGAAAGGAAAGCAATCAAGCTCAACTGTCAAATGAAAAAACGGGACCAGAAGTTTTCACCTGCTCCAACTGCACAGCCTAGAATCTAAGAAAAGTAGCATTTACATACAAGTTGCCGGTTATTTTTTCTGTGCTCTGCAAGCTGGCCACATATGCCCTCATGTTAATAATGTAAGAAGAAAAGATAAATGTGGGCCGAAACATGTCCAAATTAACGTATGGGGACTTTAAGGGGACAGGATAAGCAAAAAACCTGAAGAAAAAAAATCAATTTTGTTTTTTTCTTCTAAATACGAAAGTAAATTCTTTTCTGCATCATTTGATGTATCACACTTCATTCTGTGCATTTTATATCAACCTGAAAAAGCTATCTGAAAGCAAGTGGTCAGCGACACACCCCCTTTACGAGCGGTGTGTTTTCTGTGCTTTTATTAAAAATTAAAAAACACGAAATGTTCCTAATTCTAGCTGAAAGAGAAAGCTCTCTGGCACCATCCAAGTTGTTAGCCAAGACAAGCATGAGACGCTGCTGCACGGCTTACACGTGCTTTCCATGCGGTGCTGTTCTGAGTATATGTTGAGCGTTCGGTCTGGTTTATGTGCTGCGTCTTCCGCGACAAGGAACAGTTACTGCCTGTGTTTGAGTTCAGTGGTAAATCTGGTAACCACCTCTGTTAACAGATGGGTAGACCGAAGGTATTTCAAAAGCGTTTCCGCGGAAATCAATATACTTCAGACGGTCAACAAAGGAGTTCTTTGCAAGGCACTGGAACGGCAACAGCGGACCCAATCAGCTTCTCGAGATCAAAGATTGGTGCATTGCCGCAAGAAGAGAAGTCAGGTGTGTGTGATGCCGGCTATGCTCTTGTGGACATGAACATATTTTTCAGCGTAATTGTACAAAGTTCTGATGCAAATTATATGGTGGAGACATGCAACTTGAGGAGAACGCTGCCAAACGCGTGGGTGTTGTCAATGCTTGCAAGTTGAACTGTTTAGCCTGTGCAACCTCACATAAGTTCCATACTTCTGAAAAGGCTGCTTCTGGCCTCTATGAAGCCAACGTAAGAATGGTATATGCCTTGAGATGCATCGGCAAAGGAGCAGCTGGTGGAAGTGTGCCATGTGCTATGCCGAACCTCCCAAAGCCGCCAACAAAGTTTTCAAGATACAATGAAGAGCTCGTAGTCCATATTGAAGCTGCAGCTGAGGATTCGATGCAATGTGGTGCCAAAGAGGCCGTGCCCTTGAACGACAAAGATGACAACATCGCAGTTGCCTTGGATGGAAGTTGGCAAAAATGAGGTCACACTTCCAACAATGGCATTGTTTTGTTTCGGCAACTAGCGTTGACTCCGGAAAAGTTATTAATGCGGCAGTCATGGCAAAACACTGTCGTTTGTGTAACTCAATGGAGGGATATAGTGATCCACACCACGAAAAAGCTTGCTAGCGTAACAACCAAGGAACTAGAGGTGGCATGGAAGTTTCGGGTGCAGTGAAAATTTTCGGTAGGAGTGAAGAACGCCGTGGAGTGCGATACGTCAAGTATCTCTGAGACTGCGACAGTAAAGCGTTTCTGGCGGTGAAGGCAGCAAAGCCATATGGAGAAAGCAGTGAAATCATTAAGCTAGAATGTATTGGACACGTGCAAAAGAGAATGGGCACGAGATTGAGACGAGTAAAAACAGAGAAGACAGAAAAGTCTGATGGGAAAACACTCTCCGGCCGAGGAAGACTAACAGACACAGTCATACACAAGCTTCAAACGTACTATGGCTTGGCCATAAGAAGAAATATCGGCAACTTGGAAGAAATGCAGAAGGCCGTTTGGGCAACATATTTTCACATTTCATCATCTGACAACGACTCTTGCCACGGATTGCGTCCAAAGGGGCCTGGTACCTGGTGTGCGTATAACAAAAGTGTGCATGAAGGCAAACCTTTTGTGCAAGAAGACAGTCTTCCTCCACCTGTCTTGGAGGCCATAAAACCATATCGGCAGCTTTCACAGCCAGAGCTTCTATCGAAGTGCCTGCACAGAAGAACCGAGAGCCCAAACGAGTCCTTCAACAACGTCGTATGGGAGCGTGCTCCAAAAAATGTCTTTGTGGGCCTACAGACATTGAAGATTGCTACATTAAATGCTGTTCTGACCTTCAATGATGGTGCCATTGCAAGAACTAAGGTTCTTGAGGCATGCGGACTAAGTTCGGGCAGCAACACTGTCTGCTGGCTGAAGCAAGTCGATTGGTGTCGAGTTTACTTCGCTGATCCAGCTACGCAGTGACAAAACAGGCACGAGAAGCTAAACGGCAGGAAAAGAAGTGCCAAGCTGACCTAGATGATGACTATGCAGCTGGTGCCTACTGAATAAATTGGTCAAAATGAGTTGGCTAAGTCGAAATTTTAGGATTGAAGATCTTGTTTAATTTAAACAGTTTTCTCAAAACAAGATTTTTTGGTACGTCGGTACCATTATTTTCGAAATGACAACAGATATCAACCTGATTTTTTTCTGTGCATACAGTACATATATGTTGAATATTACTGTACCAAAATTATCAGCGTGTGGATAACATATTTTATTTTAAAATAAAAATATGTACAAAATTTGGTCAAAATTCATGTGTAGAAAGTAAAAAAATCACTAATAATTTCATTTCTCGTATACCAAAATAATTTTGGTACAGCGGCTAGAAGATGAAATTCTGAACAAAATAAAGTAAATATATTGCCGCTATCTTTATTAGTTGCTGAGAAAAGTGCACCACAATATGCCCCAAAATACATGGGAAAGATCGGGCTTACCCTGTCCCCTTAAGGCAGGAGTGTTCCATCAGATTGCTCTCACATGCAGCAAATATTACATTGGTCCTATAGGATGGTGCTGGAATATATAATTGCATGAGAATGAATTAACTGATCAGAAACAGTAACGAAATCGATCACATCTGCCTTATCACTGTGAAGCTTGCAAGTGCATGCCCATTCTCATAACTTGGTTAGATAAGGCAGGACTGCTTAGCCTGAGAATGAAAAGAATATTAATTCACCACAAAAAAAAAAAAATAAAGAGGAGCTTAGAGTTCAGCATCATGTTGGTCATGCTGTGAATAAATTTTGCATTCTGGACGGCTTCTGCTGAAATAAAGGTCACAAACCAACACAGATTTGATTAGTTTTATGTACTATAAACGTCAAATGAAATGTGAACTGTAAAACTGGAAGAAGTTACTCATCATTATCAGCGTGAATACACCCACAGCAGGGCAAAGGCCTCTCCCATGTGTCTCCAATTAACCCTGCCCTTTGCAGCTGCGCCCACCCGATGCCCGCAAACTTCCTAATCTCATCCGTCCACCTAACTTTCTCCCACCCCCTGCTACGCTTACCTTCTCTTAGAATCCACTCCATTACTCTTAAGGACCAGCCTTCGCATTACATGCCCTGCCCAAGACCATTCTTTCCTTTTGATTTCGACTAGGATGTCATTAACATGAATTTGTTCCCTCACCCACTCTGCCCACTTCCGTTCTCTTAACATTACACCAATGATTTTTCTCTCCAAGGCTCGCTGCGCTGTCCTTAACTTAAGCTGAACCCTTTTCGTTAGCCTCCATGTTTCTGCCCCATAGGTGAGTACCGGTAAAATACAGCTGCTGTACACTCTTCTCTTGAAGGATATTGATAAACTGCTATTCATGATCTGAGCGAACCTGCCATATGTGCTCTACCCCATTCTTACCCTTCTAGTTATTTCCCTCTCATGATCCGGATCTGCAGTCACTACCTGCCCTAAGTAGACGTAATCCTTTACCACTTCCAGCACCTCGCTCCCAATTGTGAACTGCTGTTCCCTTGCTAGACTGTTACTTTGGTTTTGTGCATTTTAATCTTTAGACCAGCCATTCTGCTCTGTCTGTCTAACTCATTGATCATGATTTGCAGTTCACCTCCAGAGTGACTCACCAAGGCAATGTCATCAGCGAATTGCAGATTATTTTTGTATTCTCTATTAACTCTTATCCCCAACTGTTCCTAATGCAGGCCTCGGAATGCCTCCTGTGAACAGGTGGTGCATAGCGTTGGTGAGATCGTGTCTCCTTGCCTGACGCCCTCCCTTATTGGAATTTTATTGCCGACTTTATGGAGGACTGTGGTAGCTACACAGGCACACTACACTGCACTACACAGGCTGAATTATACACCGGTTTATTTTTACATTAAAGGCATAATGACCACTTTTTGTAAGCGTTGGTAGGCCACGTCTTCATTTCCTCTCCAGCCATTAATATTTTTTATTGTCTGTGCTCGCATTTCAGTGTTCCCATTTCGTTTGATGCTGATGGTACACAGCTATTCCTTATGGTGTTAATCAGTTTTAATTTGCAACTGTTTCAGTAAATTTTCTTTCACTTTTGTTGCTTTTTAAACCCTCACACCACGAATGACTTCATTTTCATTTCTTCAGAGCATTTTATACCACATATGAAGTTCTCTACAACTGATTTATTCCTTGCTTGTTCTGTGTTGCACTAACTTAATACCAAACATTTCTCTGCATTAGCATTGCCATGGACAATTCACATCTGCACACATTTTGGATAAAACAGGTAAGTGCCATACCTGTATTTAGTATGGCCACTGTCAGATATCGCCTCTGTGCAAAAATTAGAGCACGAACAAACCGACAATTTAACTGCAGGAATAATTTACACCTGTCTCGCAGAGTACAACATTCAATATTTCCATAGCCACAAAAGGCAAAATTACATGACAGACACCATGAAGCAGATGCAAAATCTGGCCAAGAAGAGTTCATCTCAAATGATAAGCACAAAATCTGTAGTGTAAACATGTGCACAAGGTCAGTAACCTAAATGATGACAGCACTTTTGGTAACTACAGTTAGAATAATTCCTGCACTAAAAGTAAAGTGACCACGTTCCTCAGACCCCAAAACAGGACATGAAGGGGGAGGGGTGTGCCTCTAAGCGACACAGCTAGTAGTTTAGACATGCACTTTTTATTATTCTATCTATATATCATACAACAATATTTCTTTTCCGCCAGCTTTTGCCTAGCTGGCATATACACCTAACACTTCTGGCTTGAATGGATCTTCTTCAGCTGTACTTCATTTTTGCAGATGTGTCTGTGGTACTGTTCACATGTCGTGCGCGCATTCACTTTGAGCATTAGCATCGCTTTAAGTGTCGTCACTTTAAGCTGTGTCTTCTCTGCAGGCCACAGTTTGTTTATCAAAGGAAACATCCTCTCCACTGGTACATTTGTTCCTGACAAGCACATGCAGTACTCAATAATTGCCCTCATGTTGTCGCAATGCACATCACTCATCTCAAAGTAGTGAAGAACATCCACCCATCATTCCCCGACCGGCTTCTTGTGGCTCTTCCATTCCTCTAGTTTTTCAGTCAAGGCATCCCAGCTGAAAAGTCCATAGGTTCCAATTGGGACCAGTTAAGTTTTCGGACACCAAATGGACGTGCTTCCAATTGGTTCCAGTTGATTTCAGTGGCGTCAAAAATCGATTGGTTCCAACTGGAACCAGTTAGATTTTTCCCAGGACCATTGGGGAACATTCTGCCTTGTGCCAACATTTTACAAGGAAATTGAAATTATGAAAATTGCACACTGTTAGAAAAGTGAAGCCAAACAAACCATCACGAAAGCATCACACACAAGGAACATAAGCTCAATACATATCCACAGAACACACGTTTGCTTCCACTTATATACTCCATTAAGGGGACCCTCCTGATGGATCCAGTGACGCTTGTCCGTTGAGCGAAATTATTTCATTTACTCACGCCCTCGGTAGTGGTGGAAATTATGAAAGCAATTCAGCAGGTAAAGCTGCTACTATCTTTTTAACAGAAACCTCTTTAGTTCACTGTTGTATGCAAATAAAGAGCAACCTGTAGCTGTGACACGGACCACCTGGCACCTCTATAACGCATCGGAATGTCCAATTGGAATCTCAAGAACCAATTGGATTTATCCAGTTGGACAAGCTGCCGCCAAATGAACTCAGTGACTCCAACTGGTTCCAGTTAACATCAGTTGGCAAAACTAGCAGGACAAGCTGCTGCCAACTAGAACCCAGTAACTCCAATTGGTTCCAGTTAATTCTTCTTGGCAAGACCAGTTGGACAAGCTAGCTGCTGCCAATTGGAACCCAGTAACTCCAATTGGTTCTACTTAATGCCAGCTGGAATTCCATTTGAAACCAATGGACTTTTTCAGGTGGGATAAATGTTACAGGCTTCACCAAATAAAGCATTCTCTTCAAGACGGATGTGACTGTACTCTGAACTTATGAGCGCCTGGCTACGGCTTGTTTCTTCCATTATTAGGCTGGGCTGGTGGAGCTAGGCAGAGCGGGTGTAGCCAGTGTAGCGAAGGTCCTACAGGCATGCTGGTAGGACAGCGGAACCTCGCCCGCAAAAGAGGGACATATCCTGCGTAAATCGGGATGTCTGGTCACTTTAACTAAAAGTATGCGCCATCAATTAGTTCAAGCACATACACAGTTTGGGTCATCGCCACAGAATTAAGAACAACAAACTTAACTTTCCTATACAATACTTATAATGGTGACACCTGCATAAGCAGTGGTTTAATTCAGAATGCAGCACTTTGTGTTAACATTTATTTCTCCTTACCCTTGCAGCGAAAGTACCGCTTCTGGTTATTAATAGCGTTGTGTTGTGGTTGGGTTTTATGGCACATAGGCAGCTAAGGCCATCATGCGCCAAGCTCAAAGTATAGAAATGGTTTTCTGTAGAAAGTTTAGGAATATGAAAAATCGTCGATGGTGTAAATGGCCTAAAGAAATAGAACTGCCTGGCAAAAAACAGAGAAGAAATCTGGAAATAGCTAATGGTAAAAGCCACAGAGAAGGTAAGGTAGCTTCAGCGGCTGTCCTTGGCTGGGCAAGGATCCTGAGGCTCCCAACTAATAAAAAAACAGCCTCAGCCTTCTTCTCAGGAATGAGAAAGTGGCTAAGGTGTACCATGCAACAAAGCGAACCAGTGGTTCAAAATTTACAGTTTTTCAAGTGCCCCTGCTTCTTTTAAAAAGCTAAAAACGGAAGGTATGTTAACAATGGCATTATCATCTAAGAGCAGTGCTGGATGAAAAGGAATGCATTCATTATAAAATTGAGCAAAATACTTTTTTCTTAGTGTTTCAAGTTTCACACACGAAAATAAAATGTGATTAACAGTAAGATAATCGTCACATTCGCAAACAGGTTTGCCTTGCTTTGTTAGCAGGAAGTTGTGCGTAAAGTGCGTGTGGCCTATCCGGAGACGGCATAAGATAACTCCCTTAAAACGTTCCTGGTGAACACATGATTTAAATTCACGTAAAACCGGTTTTACCAAGTGTAGTTTATTATTCACTTCGGTGTTCCATGTGGACTGCCATTTTTCTCTTAATTTACGCTGTACTAAGTTCATGAAATCCCCAAAAGGTATATTTACTTTTTTTATTTCCTTGCCACGAGCTATAGCAGCGCAGAAATCCGCCCTCTCATTGCCTCTTATCCCGACATGACTGGGAACCCAGCAGAGTTTTATGTTTTGTCCTCGAGCTGTCGCTGTTACTATCTTGTGTATGATGTCACCAA
The DNA here is from genome assembly GCF_052857255.1 of Amblyomma americanum. Taxonomy (NCBI): domain Eukaryota; kingdom Metazoa; phylum Arthropoda; class Arachnida; order Ixodida; family Ixodidae; genus Amblyomma; species Amblyomma americanum. Next base: position 336,320,471 of record NC_135497.1, read on the forward strand.
GAATCGGAGTGACTGCATCTCTAGAGTGCAGAGCTGTAAGTATACTGATGGAATCTGTGTAAATAATACTGTTGGAGAGGTTTTTGTTTTATATTTTTTATATGGCCACACATACTGCAGTGAAGATGGATGAGCACTGTGGAAGTCGTACTGTTTTCTCCAACTTCCCTCGGACCACTGCGCTTCCTACATAAACGTCCGTTTTTGAACCATCTGTATAAAACTGTGTAAAACTACTGTATTTTTCTTCGAGTGCAAGGAATTCTTGTAGTATATGTTGTTGCGGAGTTTGTTTTTTATGGAACTGAGTAAGAGTGAGATCACAGATTGCAGGAAAAATGTACCATGATAGTGGATCTCGTCTCCGAGCAATGTCAGGTAATGTATCTAGTACGCCGAGGTTTTGGCACATCTCTTCAATACGCAGGAGGAGTGGCCTGATAACGCGCGGTTTATTGTTAAACAATGTTCTAGATGGGCACTTTGTGACTATTGGGTAACATAGGTGTTTGGGCAGTGAACGGATTTTTAAAATGTATGAGCATGTGAGCATGGTTCTTCTATCTGTGAGTGACGGTTCGTTGATTTCTACATAAAGACTATTTGTGGGCGACGTCCTGTAAGCACCAGAGGAAAGACGCAAACCTAAATTATGTATTGGATCTTGTCGTTTCAGGTACGAAGGTCTCGCTGACCCGTAAACTATACATCTGTAGTCTACGGTAGAACGAACAACAGACCGATAAATTTGTAAAAGGCACATCCTATCAGAACCCCATTGTTTCCAGGAAAGTACTTTAAGTATGTTCAAAGACTGGGAGGCTTTCTTTTTTAGAGCATTAATATGTGGTAGGAACGTCAACTTTTTGTCAAAGATAATGTCCAGAAATTTTACTTCACTCTTTATAGGCAGTTCGATTTTGTTTAGATGTAAGCTGGGGTTGGATTGTAGACCTTGTTTTAGTGAGAACAGCACGCCCACTGAATTCTGTGTAAACTGGAATCCATTTTTGTCTGCCCATGTCTCTGGTTTGTTTATTGTTAACTGTGTTATACCCGTGTCACACGGGCACTTGTAAGGCCTTAGAAATTAAGGTCCTTTGCCCCAAAGGCGCGTGACGCGCATCAACATGGCAAAGCGCCGGGACCTTTGCGATAAAGGTTTGTAGCAATAAAGGCGACCGTCAGCGGCCTTAAAGTTGCTTAAAGGAGCAACCCAGACGGCAGCGCCAGCTAGCGAGCTCAAAGAATAAAAAATTGACGCAATTTTTAGTTTTGAAACCATAAAAAAATATCTAATTTATCTTATTTAATGGTTAATTTTGCGTTACAGTGCAGTTAACCGTAGAGGAGGCTATGACTAAAGACATCCACAATGCTAAGAAAGGACTTGAACGCTTTTCAGCAGCCGCATCGACACACACGTGCTTGCGCATCTTGCTTTGCTGTTTTTTCTTCGTTTGCTCTTTGTTGTGTGCGTGTTTTGAGTTTGCTTGTGTGCACAAAGACACAAGCAACAAAGCACGCTTCTCGAACACGACGAGGAGCCGAACGGAAAAGTGCGCCTACCGTGGTCGGACCGAGAACGATGAAAAAAAAAAAGAAACTTTGTTTCAATATATTCGTTTCTCACCGTCAGAACGCTCGTTTATTATCGTGATAGCTACTTTTTCCAACATAAACGAAAGCACTCTTAGCTGAAGTGCTACCGTCTGCTTTAATTTCATAATGTTACTAGCGCCGCTTCACACACAGCGGTGACTTTTGGCATTCACGGAGGCCGCGTTCTAGCTCCTTTGGATTTGCCGTGTAGCAGCGTCGCTGCTCCTTTTCGGTTTTCCTCCTTTAGTGCAATAAGACAACTTTACGGCAAAGGCCGAGAAGAAGTCCCGTGTGACAGGGGTATTAGTCTCTCGCATGTTGCTACATTGGATGATGTACAAGATATTTGAAGGTCGTCGACATAGACTGAGTACATCATGGACTCTGGGATTATTTTCCTTATGGAACTCATCTTTACAATAAACAGTGTTGTGCTTAAAATACACCCCTGAGGAACCACGTTCTCTTGAACGAAGTTCCTGGAAAGGGTTGATCCCAGGCGTACTTGAAATGAGCGGTTGGAAAGGAAGTCATTTAGGCAGTTCAACATCCTGCCTCGGATACCTAGGTCCGCTATGTCACGGAGGATCCCAAACCTCCAGGTTGTTTGGTTTATGGTTTATGAGGGTTTAACTTCCCAAAGCGATTCAGGCTATGAGGGACGCCGTAGTGAAGGGCTCCGGAAATTTCGACCACCTGGGGTTCTTTAACGTGCACTGACATCGCACAGTACACGGGCCTCTAATATTTCGCCTCCATCGAAATTCGACCGCCACAGCCGGGATCGAACCCACGTCTTTCGGGCCAGCAGCCGAGCGCCATAACCACTCAGCCACCGCGGCGGCCAAAACCTCCAGGTTGTATCATACGCCTTCTCCATGTCGAAGAAAACGGCAAGACAATGCTGTTTGTGTATAAAAGCTTCTCTTATTGTGTTTTCGAGGCGAACTAAATGGTCTGTCGTTGAGCATCCCTTTTTATAACTGCATTGATGGACATCAAGATGTTCGCGGGATTCAAGGACAAATGTTAATCTTATATTAAGGACACATTCGAAAGATTTCGGGAGACAGCTAGTGAGGGCTATCAGCCTATAGTTACTTGGGGAAGTTGCTGGTTTCCCAGGTTTCAGGAGTGGCACTATGACGGCTTTCTTCCACTCCTTAGGTATTTTTCCTTCTGTGAATATTTTGTTAAAAAAATTCAAGAGTTCCTCTATGGCAGGCTGGGAAACCTGGGCAAGCATTTCGTAGTGTATCTGGCCGTGTGCTGGAGCAGTTTTTTGCCGGCATACAGTACTTTATTTCTTGAAGAGTAATTAGACAATTGTATTTTTCATTTACCCCCCCACTTGTTGGGAGTCTGTGCTTTTCGGCCGTGCTTTTGTATTTCAAAAATGACTGGCTATAGTGTGATGAACTTGAAACTGCAGCAATGTGCACCCCAAATATGTCTGCCTGTTCTCCTATATTTGTTTGTGTACCGGGTGTTGTCAAAAAAGGAACTGTGAAAGGTGAGTAGCTACCATTTAATTTTCGAACTTGCTCCCACATTTTCTTCGATAGGGTTGAACTATTTATAGAAGACACATGAGCTCTCCAGGATGTTTTTTCGGCATTGCGCCAAATATACCGTGCTTGTGCTCTGGCCTTTTTGAAATGGATGAAGTTCTCGTGTGTTGGGTATCTGCGAAAGACTCCCCACGCTTTATTTTGCCGTTTTTTTTTGCTTCCTTGCATTCACGTGTGTACCACACTTGTGGTTCTGACGGACCACTCCTGATGATTTTGGGATTGATAAGGGGGCGGCAGTAAGGATGCATGATGTGAATGCATCATTTATTTCGTCTATGCCGAGATGTTCTAAAGCAATATTCTCTAAACTGGCCTGTTCTCTAAACAATTCCCAGTTAGCTAAATGGCATCTTCCAACGGCGTGGTTTTGTCGGGATGACTGTTGGTGAGGATGACAGGCTTATTATGACAGGAAGGTGATCGCTCCCATACAGGTTGTCAAGAACATCCCATTTAAAATCGGTAAAAACGCTTGGTGAACAAAAAGATAAATCTAGGCAGCTCATTTTCCCACTGCTTGCCTTGGAGGACAGTACGTCTGTTTTCCTGTGTTCAGGAGGCAGACAGTGTTGCAGAGGATAAAATCTTCTAAAAATCCAGCCTCTGAAATCCGTTTGTTCGCTTCCCAAAAAAGTGGAGTGGCATTAAAATCCCCAACTAAAAGATATGGTTCCAGAAGTTGTATTAAAAGACTTTCTAAATCGTGAAGTGTGACTGTTAGGTGAGGTTCAATGTATATGGAACATATTGTTATTGTCTTAAAATCGAGGACAGTGACAGCAGCTGCCTCATACAAGTTTTTTAGGTCAATTTTTCGAGTAGCAACACCACCCTGGACAACTATAGCAGTGCCTCCAGCTTTCGGGGTGACAGAGCAGCCTTCGCTGTCCCTGCCTGGGGCGTGGATGGCCCTGCCATCGGCTCGGTAGAAGCCGCCTCGGCAGGTGCCAGAGTGCTGTGTGGTGCTACGACCCTGCGCACCACATCAGCGAAGCTGGATTTCGCTGTGAAGGAGAATTGGTTGGTGAGGGCAAATTGCCTTCTCGCTTCTCTAAATGAAATGTTTTCTTTGGTCTTTATATAAAGGTGATTATCTCCTTTTCCCTTTTCCAGGACAAACACACCCTGGAGTATGCAGCATGGTCTCCTTCACAGTTTGCGCAGCGTAGGGCTGCGTCACATTCCTCAGAAACGTGATTCTTCGAAGCGCATTTTGCGCAAGTTTTGCAGCCGCGGCAGCTCTGTGAGCCGTGGCCAAACCTTTGACAACTGAAGCATCTTCGTGGGTTCAGAATACAGTGCCTAACATTTACTTTTAGGTATCCTACTTCTATGGTTTCTGGTAGTGTACTTGACTAGAATGTTACAACCAAGTGTTTTGTATCTATTTCTTTGTTGTCTTTCCAGATTTTGATTCTGTATACATCTGTGACATTTTGATCGGACAAGCCTTCCAGAATTTCTTTTTCACTTAGGTGCATAAGTCATTTTCAGAGATGACGCCACGGACAGTGTTAAGTGACCGATGTGCTGTTATGGAGACCGGGATGTCCCCTATAGAAGCAATGTTTGAGAGTTTCGAGCACTGGATGCACTCGCGCAGTTCAAGGAGAGGGCCGCCGCTGGCCCTTTTTGAGACCTTGTAGCCAGGGCCCAAGGTATCGGTTAAACATTTAGACACAAGGAATGAAGAAATTATTCCTGCTTGTTTTTCATCGCTTTCACTGTGGATTACATGAAACTTGGTGAACGCCGGTTTCGTTTTGACAAAAAAATCTCCTGCTTCGTTCCGCCCACTCTTGAGAGAGCGATCTGGTTTTGAAAGGGGGGGAGCCATAAAAAAATGTAGTTATTCAGTCATGGTGCCAGCCACCCACCACAGAGTCCAAGAAGAGGACGTGACAGGAACTTGAAAGCAAGTCCTGCCCACGCCAGCTGTACACAACTATAACCAAATATGATGGGTAGTTGGTCACACAAGGTTAACCCTCGCTGCCAGGAAAAAAGGAAAAACCAAGAAGTGAGTAGGATATAGGAGAGTTGTGAGACAGAGATAGGAAAGTGGAAGATGGAGGGGAGGATAGGAAAATGCCACTGCCGATTTCCCCCGGGCGGGTCAGGTTGGAGGTGCCATCTACAGGAAGCTGGGGCCAAAGTGGTGTGTTGCCTCCGCCGAGGGGCCTTAAAGGTCCGAACACTCGGCATCGGCTCAACCACCAGGATCCCCTTTTCCCTGGACATGGCGATGCCACGCACAGCAAGGCGCAGGTGCTCGGGTCCGTGGTGATGCACTGTTCACCATCATCACCCTGCGGGGATGTCCCTGCGGATGCTCGGGAACCCGTGGTGTCTCGCCACTCACCAACGCCTGTGCAAGCTGCAGACTCCCCCCTGCGGGGCGGTTATTAATAGCATACTGTGTACTACTGCCAGAGTTTGTCATTCTAACTTGTGTAGACTACATGCACTGGCCCAAAAACAAGCATTAAGCTCTTTACAGTGCATCAAAAATTCCGTTAACCATGCAAATTAAAAGCAGGCCCTAAAAAACTTAAAACTACCACAGCACTGATCTATGCCCCATGAAATATACTGCAACTGGCAGTTTTAAGTGCTAGCAAACTTTTAATGCAGCACTACTGAGTATACAGCCGAAGCAGCCTCAGAACTCTTCACCTTACAAACATACATCATAAATGCACACTACAATCTACAGTAGAGCCGCATTTTCTCACTCAAACCTGCCAACAGTGCCATCAAGGTTGTCCATACACGCCAACAGCTCGCTGGATTCTCTTGCAAGCCTGCTCAGCTTGGATCCCCATCAGTCAATAGAGCCTGAATTGACCTGCACAGACAAAGACAGCCTATTATAGGCAACTGTGGCTGAAACACTGCACATATCTGACTCCTTGTTACCACAGAGCTCCAGCAGAACCACAGGGACAAAACATATACACTTTGCCAATTTCCAGGTTTATTTCTAACTTTTGATCCACTATCACAAAAGTTTCTACTATAAGACATTCAGCCAAGGAGCTTTAATGCTCTTATGACATTCAGAACAATGAGCTGCAGTATTCACAGCATGCCACGCAGAAAAACGTGAGAGAGCAACATAAGGAGTAGAACGAGACAATGTGCAAATTTCAAAAAGTAAAAAATTCCTCTTGTCGCAACGCGAGCGTGCTGAAAGAGAACAGTTTTTGTTTTGATATTTTTCATGACTCAAAATGCGTGAGTGAAGCTATCATTGCCCAGCTACAAATCCGTGCACAGGAAAATTATCACGGTTCTTTTTATGCAACTGCAACTTTGTGCAACATATGACACACCATATGGGTACTTACTGCTGTATACTATAAAGGCTAGACACCTGTTACTTCACCATGCACCTGAGAGCAAGCCTGTCTGTTTCCACTACCTCACATACTTGATGTAAAAAAACAAGCACCCATCAAAAGCATATTGACTTAAATGTCCCTATGATTTGTTCACAATGAGACTGTTTTTACTGTCTCCTGGTATGTAAAAATCATATAAAATCATTGTACAATGATTGCAAGAAAGGCAACTGTAGGAGTGAAAATGTCAATACACTTTGAATTCCTATTCTTGTTGATTCATCTTGGCTAATCTTGTTTTTTTACAGAATGAATCTTCCTTGCCAGATGCATTTCTGATTAGCTTAAATCGGACACCTATAGTGTCACCCAGTTAGACTCATTTCTCTGCGGAATAAATCAACCACCACACATGAAAATTTGCAAAACTTCTTAAAACCTTCGTGCTAGCATACAGACGACCTATTTGACACAGGTTATAAAATCTAGTAATCACAGTGTTCACTATATATGTTTCATGTAAAAAACTTGGGAATGAAAAAACCAAGGCTAGACCATTTCTTCTATGTCCAGAAAACCTACATGCAAATGCTACAGCACACACAACACTTAGACACAGAAAGTTTAAGCTGCTTATGAAACATCTGATTGTTTACAAGCACTAAGAACAAATGCTAGATTACCGAGTAGTTTAAACAGTGCAATGCGAGATTCAAGTCAAGAAGTCTTTATTGAGTAACACAAACAAAATGTATACACAGATATTTGGACCAATAGCCAATGAGGCTAGTAAGCGGTCCAATACAAAATAACATATAGGACAGCAATCACAAACACATTGAAGAAAAACTAACTTTGTAGCCTTGCTTCCATTCCCAAAAAATGTTTCTTGCATGTCAGTTTGAAATTCCTAGCTTGCTTTATTTCAATTGGCAACGAGTTCCAAATTTTCGCTCCTGTAAATTCTATTCGTCTTTCTCCGTACGCATTATGGCAAATTGGAAGGTTAAAATTGCCATTGCTGGCTTGTCTAGTGTTGCGGACGGGAATACTGAATGCACCAAGAGGTAAGGGGTAGTTGGTATTTATAATATTATTAACCATAAGAGCTATTTTGTAATCGCGTAGGGTTGTGAATGACATGATTTGCATTGTGTCAAAAATGTTATTGTTAGAACTATTCGAAGAAGGTAATCCCATGGTTTTCAAGGCACGTTTTTGTAGTCTTAGCAATGGTGTTAAATACGTTCTGTATGTGATTCCCCATGATTCACTGCAATAACTGAGATGACTGTGACATAATGAAAAATACAGTGATCTAAGAATAGCAGGTGGAAAGTGCCGCCATGCCTTAGCCAAGGTAAAACAGCCGCACGCAATCTTTTTACACACATTGTGCACCTGTTCCTTCCAAGACAAGTGGCAGTCAAACATGACCCCTAAATATTTAAAAGAAGGCACACTATCAATAACATTGTTGTCAACACATATAGAAAAATCACTTGATTCAATACACTTTTGTTTTGAACGAAAAATAACATATTTAGTTTTTTCAGTGTTTAAAGTTAGATGATTATTACGAAACCAGGACGAAATACGTTGGAGTTCATTGTTAATAGGTTTTTCTATTGACTCAAGTGAGTTGCCAGTAAAGATAAGTGCAGTGTCATCCGCATACATCAAAATTTGAGAACACTGTATTGCATTGGGGAGGTCATTAATAAAGATTGAAAATAAAAGCGGTCCCAGAACTGACCCCTGGGGTACACCACACGTAACAGTTTGGTATGCAGACTTGAACTGTTTGAGGACAACTTGCTGCTGTCGTGAAGAAAGATAACTTTTAAAGAATTCAAGTGCCCCGCTATGCACACCATATGCTTCCAGTTTCATTAAAAGAATGGAGTGTGAGACTGTGTCGAAAGCTTTTTTGATGTCTATAAATACGCTTACAGCAACATTATGATTATGAAGAGCAGATAGGATAAGCTGTGATAGAGTAACTACAGCCGTGGACGTGGACCTGCTAGAAAGAAATCCGTGTTGCTGAGGACAAATAATATGATTAGCATCAAGAAAGGTTTTCAGTTGGAAAGCAATTTTTCAAAAATGGTATTGACGACACTCAGTACAGATATTGGCCTGTAACTAGATGGGTTGTTAGGGTCACCAGTTTTAAATATCGGAACAACTTTTGCAACTGTTGAGATATTACTCTCACTCTTCTTCCATGGTAACCACTTTCCAGTTATGCACTCCGGTCTCGCCATACTCTCCTTCCAAAGTAACAAATCTCCAGGTGGTTGCCATAGTAACCACCTTCCAGTTACAAACTTTACTCTAGTCATACTCTCCTTCCAAAGTAACAAATCTCCAGGTGGTTGCCATAGTAACCACCTTCCAGTTACAAACTTCACTCTTGTCATACTTTCCTTCCACAGTAACCAGCCTACGGTTACGCATTCTCAGCTCTATTCATGCCCTCGTCTTTCGACCCTACTGGTGGTTCTCATGGCAACCATCCATCGGTTATGCTGACTACTACTACTACTACTACTACTACTACTACTACTACTACTACTACTACAACTACTACCACCACCACCACCACCACCTGTTTGGGACAATAATAAAGCAAATGTATAGCAATTCTATACAGCAAGAAAATAAGCAATCATGCATTTTTAAGTGGTAAAAATAACCAGAAAAGAATAGCACCTGATTTTTATTCCTAGCAATTTGAAAACAGGGAAACCAAAAAAATGGACCTATGTCACTTCGTCGTGCACGTGTCAGAAGACTGCACCATGTGCAGTGCTGTGAGGAGGCTGTTCATGTGATACATTAGGGAATTATCTGTTGTGTCGTAGAGGGGGAGCTCCACTATGAAACAGCTAGGGCATGGAGATTGGTTTTGAGCAAAGGACACAGGCTTCTCAGGGTAAGCGATGGAAGACGGAATGAAAGAAGAGAGAGGTGCTGTAGTTCCTCTTCGGAAAAATTTAGACCACCTGGGTATTAGTGATTTCGAGGAAAGGTCATGGTGCAGTAAATAATAGAGCAAATATATAGCACCTCGACTGCACCGTGAGGGAAGGGAGGAATTAAAGTGGGAGTGAAGAGAGAAAGAGGTGCCCTTGAGGAGGGCTCCGCAATAATTTCGGCCACCTGGGTCGCGCAGAACACGAACGCCTTTTGTGTTTCTCCTCCATCGAAACGGGGCCGCCTCGGTCGAGTTCGAACCCGGGTATCTTAACGTCCACCAATGCGTGCACTGACATGTCACATGAGGATAGAGAAGGTGATGAACGGGAAGGGGAAGGTAACGCGGCAGGCTACCGCACCGGCTGTAGTTGACCCTAGTGACGCCACTGACTTTAACGACAGCTCCATACACGAAACAGCATCTGCGTTTTTGCTGTCTCCACCACTCACTCCCGAGATACGGACAGACGGGCTAGCTACGCACTACTCAACTGTAGCCATCCAACGCCTTGCAAAGCACCATCACCGAGAAGTCGCTAGCTTTGCCGAAGTGTACCTAGACAAATGCATCAAACGATTCGTGCTGCCTAACAAGGCCAAGATCGTCCCTAACAGCGCTTTAGCAGCCGAGAAATGTTGCTTGGCCGGCTCGTAGCGCCAGGCGTGGTACCTAGGCGGCTAGGTACACCACGGGAATGCTAGCGACGTTTTAGTGGACGCTGACACATTGAGGGGCTTTTATTTTTCTCTCCATTTTTCGCGGCGCGCCCGACTCAAAGTCGCAGATGCTGCATGCGACCTTTCAGAATTTGAAGAGGCCAAAAACAAACGAGCATGACTGCAATGCGACCGCTAATGGGGTGGTGAGGTGAAGGTGCCCGTCTCTGCGCCCTTCGTAGCAGCGAAGTATCAACCGCGAATGCATGCAAGTGAGGCCGAGCGTCACTGGCTAGTGAGCGCGAAAACAGCGCACTTGTGGAAGCCGGCGCCTCGTAGCCTCCCTCCATGCACAGCCAGAGAAAGTTGCCCCCGACTTGATACTGATTCGCGTTGGCGAGAACGCAGTTGGTTCTTTCACATCTTTCTTAACGCCTGCAGATAATCTGCAGATGGCGTCTATGCAAGCGCTACACCGACAATGAGTTTCGCTCGCTACGAACAAAGCCGGTTTTCGCGAAAGTAACATTCCCCATTCTTTTGTGCGTTTAACTAGCGCTCAGGTCGAACCAATTGCAATATAAGCTCTAAACAACGTTTTTAGATTTCTCTAAACAAAACCTCGGAAATTTCACCCGGTTTGCACGTGGAAACCGGAATCTATTGCTAGATTTTATTAGTGCCCACATAAAAATAACGCTATAATAGATTAACAATAATGACACAAGTAACGCAGATAACTGCACAAAACTACTTAGGAATCAAAAGTAAAGTATGTCACTTGCACATAGCGGGATAAGGCCTGAACATAACGGTGGAAGCTGCCGAAAAACTTGAACGCCAGCCGATTACCGTCGTGGGCCAAAAAGTCTTTATTTTAAGGATTCGCTTTCTTTTAGAGAAAACGGTTACGCAATTTTTTTTTTCTCAAGCGCCAGCCCAAGCGCTCGGCGATCCAAAGGAGCGGTTGATTCACGGAGGTTGAATGCGAGCTTCCTTGGCAGACACAAACGATGAACGCTACGCTGGGCGCGCTACTTACATGACACCTCAGACGCCAGAAAGGGGTGCGTATCATGCAGACATGCACGCTAACAGAGGCATTGACTACTCATAGCGCTCCTACTGAAACGCCGAGGAGGCACTGCTCCACAACATAACCAAGGTTGACAGATAGTTGCAAACACAGATTGCCAAATGTAGCCAAAAAGCTTTGTTTTTTAGCTATGTAAATTATTTCCCGCAAGTACATTTCCTTAATACTATTAGGAGTGGAGCAAAGCTGGCATGCAAGCGAATCCAGTAGGCAAATGAAAATCTTCATCAGAAATGTCGTTTTTTTTCTTTCAAATAATAAAAGTCACAAAAAGGACAACGCACAAATAGCTTCGCACAATAAACTCTCTGAGCAATGGTATGCATTCAGCCATACAGTGTAGTTACAGCTGACGACAATTTCACTGAACACAACGAAATAAACAGAACACTGTGTGTGTGTGTGTGTGTGTGTGTGTGTGTGTGTGTGTGTGTGTGTGTGTGTGTGTGTGTGTGTGTGTGTGTGTGTGTGTGTGTGTGTGTGTGTGTGTGCGTGTGTGTGTGTGTGTGTGTGTGTGTGTGCGCGTGCGTGTGTGTGTGCGTGCGTGTGTGTGCGCGCGTGGGTGTGTCTGCGTGTGTGCGCGCGCGCAATACATTGCAAGGCAAAATCTTGTACAGATAGCGACTAGCACAAAACCTAGCACAGTAGACGGAAGAAAGTAGGTAGAGAGGAGTCTCAGGAATCATGAGCTGATTTTGAAGTGGATTTGCTAGGGCCTAAAGTCCCATCATGAGCTTTTATAAAAAGCAAAGCTGATCTAGGGGCTTTACTAGGGCCATACAAAATGTTACAGCTGAAACGGGACAAAAATTCTTGGCCGGTTTAAAATCATTGTAGGGCCTGGCCAGGCCAAATTTCACGCGGAGGAGCGCTTGCAAAGCCTAGTTAGACATTGTTTCGCAGGGCGGTTTTAGTGAGCAAGACCTAGCTAGTTGAACACTCGTTCAACGACGTCGTTTGGTACGGGTATTGACAAAAAAGAGAGTGTGCAGCATACACATCAGAGGAGGCGTCGGCTTGCCAGCAACACTTTTTTGAATTTCCCATGCTTACCTCATTTTGAACCGCATTTTACCGCATTTCGAACCTGGTATCTTCTGCCAGATAGCCGACTCTTGTTTGGAGGTGGCGATACTCTTCTATCGCATAAATTGTATTTGTAGCTATAAAAGCACCGAATGAGCGACGGTCAAAATCGGAGTACTTCGCAACTTTTGGTTCGGGAAGGCACTATAGTCGCTCACGTCAAGCTTCTTTAGGTTCGCAGGAAGCCTCTTCAGTGCCCTTTTATTGCACGCAAGAATACAGTTGCAGCACCTATCCAAAAGAAAACGTTTGTAAGAGATTCTGAGGGAAGCAGTGTTATAGGCTGTCGAGAAAAACGACTCCCACACTGCATGTCCTGAAATGTAATATGTGCTGCTCCCATTCGGTGTTGTCATTCTACGCAGCTGCAGACATATTATAACTCTGGCCATTAAGGTTTTCACAAAAGAAATTAATGTCTCATCTATCTCGACAGAAACTGGGGCCTCGCACTGAAGGAGTTTGTTGTTTTTTTTTTGGGGGGGGGGAGAGGAAATGGTGCAGTATCTGTCTCATATATCGGCGGACACCTGAACCCCGCCGTAAGGGAAGGGATAAAGGAGGGAGTGAAAGAAGAAAGGGAGAAAGAGGTGTCGTAGTGGAGGGCTCCGGAATAATTTCGGCCACCAGGGGATCTTTAACGTGCACTGACATAGCACAGCACACGGGCGCCTTAGCGTTCTGCCTCCACAAAAACGCGGCCGCCGCTGTCGGGTTCGAACCCGGGAACTCTTGTTCATTCGCTCCAATTCACCGATAAGCGGGCTTCAAAATTTCTCAAAAAGTAAATTTTGCTCATCAGTGTAAATTTTGCTTAATATGTATTCTTGCTGCGTAGCAGCGTTCTATATTTTCCATTGCTTCTAAGTGGGCTTCCAGTGCAGCCCACTGATTCACGATTCATCGCAAGGCAGGCACAATGCTGAGCCATCTTGTCACACAGCTAGAAGCTGGTTGATGTCTGTGCAACAATAAAAAGCCATCACAGGATGTCCGGCACTGCTGCCAAAACCTCGGGCTATGTCCCGAATAATTATTAGTAACATTGCACCGGGGTGATGGTGGCGTACGTATCCCTGTACTATTGCTGAATTTTTGGAGAATATGTGATCGATTTGAAATTTTCGCGTACAAGGATTCTAGTACATTATATACAACACAGTGAATGTGGGTGGGCAGCATATCGATCGCCAGATTACAAGCTAGCTCTAGGGAAAATGCACACATAATTTAGAAGCACACATTTTCTGCCTTAATTTTTGTGTAAAGGCTGTTGGGCTGCCTACACAGGACACTTGTCCCGTCTGTTCCGAGGCCCACACAATATTTCAAGTTAAATGTTTGCTATCAGCTAACAGTGCTTCAACAGAGAAAATAGCCTCTCCGCAAATTTTGCATCGATCGCTGGCACAAAGCCGAGTAAGGCTGTAGCCAGAGAACAGAATAGCCCAAAAATAGCCACATAGCCAAAAGAAAAATTTTGACAACCAACTCGAACAAAAAGTAGCCCGATTTGGCTACTAGGAAAGAAGGTGGCTTAGGTAGCTAGCTAGGAAGGTGACTAATGAGAAAATTAAGTACTATAGCAGAGCCAACTTTGAAGGAATGAATGCTGAACTATCTCTATTTACTGACGTGTTTCTTACTAGCTTCTCGTCCCGTACAGTTGAACAAAACTGGATTGCGTTCAAAAATGTGTTCTCCGCCCTTGTGGATAAGTATATACCTATCATAACAATTAAGAGTAACAGTTCTGCTCCATGGTTTAACCAAACAACTGCGAAGCTTAAACAAAAAAAAAAGCGATTATACAGGCAAGCCGTCAAGAGCAATCACACATCATCGTGGCTTAAATACAAGCAGTGCGACAAAGAATACCAGGCTTTACTTAAATCCTCTCGTCGATCTTCTATGCTGACTAACAACCCTCGAAAATTTTGGCAAGTAATAAACCCCAGCAATCATCCTGAAGTTACACTTACTGATCACAAAGGCACCACTGTTCCCGAGTCAGAGTGCGCACAGATATTCAACAACGCATTTTCATCTGCATTCCCACGCGAGGACGTCTCTTCATGCCCAAACATAGGTGCACTTTCAGATATGATCATGCAGCAGATTACTATCAGCAAATCCGGCATCATATCACTACTTAATAATCGCAAATTGTCGTCTGCATCTGACCACGTTGGCTTCAACAACAAGTCAATAAAAAACACACCGCAAAGCATTTCGGAAATCTTATGCGCACTTTTTTCACAGTCATTGTCATCCGGCCGGATTCCTAATGATTGGCGCACAGCCAAGGTCATACCAATTTTAAATCTGGCGAGCGCACAAATCCTCTTAACTACCGACCCGTTTCATTAACTTGTACCGTCTGTAAAGTACTGGAGCACATCATATATTCTCAAATCATAACATACCTAGAAGAGAATAACATAATCTTCAAATACCAGCACGGCTTTTGCAAGGGATATTCATGCGATGGGCAGTTAATGGGATTTACTAATGACTTGCTATCCTGTATTGACGTCGGCAACCAGGTGGATGCCATATTCCTGGACTTTCCTAAATTGCTTTCGACCCCGTTCCTCGATCACCACAGGCTACTAACGAAACTAAAACATCTGAAAATTAACACACGTCATTTTATGAATAAAAGATTTTTTGTCATTCTGAAAACAGTTCGCAAGTATAAACCACTGCAATTCCTCTTTTATTCCAGTCACGTCCGGCGTGTACCACAAGGGAGCTTGCTTGGTCCATTGCTTTTTCCAATATATATTAACGATTTGCCTAACTGAACCTCGTCCCGTGTAATACTGTTCGCCGATGACTGTGTCATTTACCGTAAAATTACTACTGAAACTGACCAACAAGCGTTGCAATCAGACCTAAACGCGATTAATATGTGGTGTTCTGACTGGCAAATGACCCTAAATCATACCAAAACTAAGTGCATGTCATTTACACGTTCCTCTTCCCGCATTCTAACCTCATACTTTATAGATAACAATATTGTCGGGCTTACTACCACATACACGAATACCTTGGAGTAAATTTTCCAACAGATCGAACATGGCATCATCACATCGACGTTACACTTGCAACTGCTAATCGCTCACTCGGAATCATGAAACACAGACTAAGGCAAGCAACCTCACACATAAAAATGCTCGCATACACCACCTTAATCAGACCTAAAATTGAATATGCATGTGCAATCTGGGACCCGAGCCAGGATTATATCATACGTAACATATTGAATTCCTGCAAAGCCGTGCTGCTCGCTTCATTCTTTCGGACTATTACACCAGTGTTACATCTTTTAAAAAATCGTGCCGAATTAGATCCACTAGCACTACGACGAAAACACGTTCGCCTATCTCTGTTTCACAAGCTTTCTCACCACGAAGTTTTGCATTACGACTTCCTTCAACCACCTTGTCTCATTTTCCGCCGTGATCACCCTTATAAAGTCAAATCGCCAAGCCTGTCAGTCGTCTCTTAACGCGCAATCATTCATACATAAAACCATAAGTGACCTTCCATCAGATATTGCTACCGAGGCTCACCGAGACAAATTTCACAAAATGCTGCATACTCACATTAGAATGTGACGCCCGTGTGCACCAATGCACTTTTAAAGAGTTAGTAATCCTTCTTTTGTGCATCCTCGAATGCCATTACCTTCTTTAAGATTTTCTTTTCCATTCGTTTTTTTTTCTTTCCGCGTTGTCTTTCTATTCTTAATCCCAGCTGTTTGAATTTTTACGCTTTTCCATTTGCGCCATAGCTTTGTTGTTATTGTTCATGTTATTGTTGTTTTTTTACTCTACTTCAAAAAACGGTGTCTATTTTTTTGTTTCCCTCTTTTCTGCACCTTTCCGAGCAAAGTGTTATCAAAGTGCTTCGTGTGTCCCCACTATGTAATACCCTCCCCGGAGGGCCTTCAGGGTATTTGAATAAATAAATAAAATAAATAATAGCCCAATCTGGAAACCCTGTAGCTTGCCCTGTTGAAACCTATGGCTGAAACATCCTAAAAAGTCTAGCCACAATGAAGCAAAACAAAAAACACTGCGATGTTTAAAAATAAAAAATTATAAAACCAACAAAATTTAAAACATTTAAAAATAAAAGATCTACTGCACACACACTAAAACTAAGAAATTGGAAATAATTAATCATTAGAAATCTGGCAACGATGTTCACTAAATGAGCACGCGCGTCAGGCAACTATGTTATAATTGACAATTTTGCGCAAAACTAAGACTAATAATTTGTAAAATGCATAACAGAAATTAATTAATTTTTATAACTAAAGTATTACAAAAAGTTTAAATAAAATGTTTTCAAAAATCGAGCAACATATGCACTTTTATCTCAAAGTCCGGCAACAAGCTACACCGCAATCTCGAGTGCACGTGCTCGAGTGCAAGTGCCTGCTGTAAAACAACACATGAACGTCAAAAGGATTTGAAACATATCAATTTTGTAATCGTGCTTGTATATTTTGCGCTCAGTCTTGACAAAAAAGGAATAACACCACTTAACATTAGCTTCAAAATTTGGGCCACCCTGTTTACACAAAAAAGTCTGGCAACACAATTTTTACGTACAATAACGTTCAAAATTAGTCACAAAACGCTGGCCACAATGCTTTTGATCACGAAAATCTAGCCACAAGGTCCTGGGTTTGACCAACGTTGCTAGAACAGCTTCAGTGCTCTGCGCGACAAGGAGCAGCGAGTCCAAAACCTGCAGTTTTATGGCAGCCTTTCGGTTTGAGAAGCCGTGTAAAAGACAAGAAACGAAAATGGTAACCTGCAAAATAAGTTTTGTTGTGACTTTTTAACATATATTTTCGCTTGTATGAAGTTGCCTGCTCTCGGCGCTACGGTCGCTTCCACCTCGTCTCCATTTGGTTGAGCCGTGGTCCCGTTGTGGTCGTGCGGCACAGGTTTAAGTTATGGCCCCGACCAAGGGTAAGTGCACCACCCCTTTGTTATACGCTTCATAGAGTTACGGCGGATGGAGTCGAGGGGAGGTGTCATCAGTTCGATGGCCCACCACCGCCAATTGGCTCCTTCCTACTTTTCAAAACGAAAACAGGCCTCTGATCTTAGCGAGTTATTAAAGGTGCAGAACGCAGCCGTGTTAGGCAATAGGATTAACTGCGACGTTTTGTCCTGCACCGCTACTAAAAAAAAAAAATCGAGGTCGTTCCGCGTGCGTGCGTGCTCTCAAAAGACATTCATCCAGTGCAGGGAGGTGTATAATTACGTTCACCGATCCCTAAACATCATCCCCCTGCTCCTCGATAACTTATCCTCCAATGGGATCAGGTTACTCTACTAGAAGGGGATGACGCAATGAAACACATAGGAACAAGGATGACAGAAAAATTTAAATGTTGCACATAATTTATCGAAGGAGGATAGACCGGTTACTGCAATTGCTTCACTTGAGCAAAGAGAGTGGGAAAGGGCAGAGAAGAAGGTTCCTAGTGGCACATCAACAGGACCAGATGGTATTCCGATAATGTTAACAAAGATGCTAGGATTCAGCGCCTTCCGTGTGTCTCGTCTCGTCCTCTGTGTTTTTTAACGCTGGCTCGCGCTTAGCTCGAGCCAGCGGCCCCTCCCAGCCATCGCCACACGTCTGGGAGCACGGATATATGCGGTGTGCACTCAACTTCGACTGGAGGACAGCGGCTCGCCGCAACGAAACACACCTCAAGTTCGCGAAGCGGACTTCAGCAAGCGACATAAAAGCACATGCATGAGCCCCATATGTGTTAGTAATTTTGCAATTCGCACGACGAAATCGACGAGTGGCAAAGGGGCCAACCGGGTCCGAAGGATCCGCCATGGTGTTTGTAATGCGCGTAGCAGAACATGTAGCAGTTCATTGAATGTCGCTCTCGAAGTGTGCACATACACCGAACGCCAATCGGCCTATTCCGGGCAGTGAGTAAGTATTCTTAGCCAAAGGTGTACCTGTCCTGGTAGAAGGTAATCCAAAGGAACGCAACTAGAATAAACCGAGCAGACCGCCGAGCGAGAATCAAATGGCTTAACTTTGAACAATACTCGGGAAAAGAATGCTCCAGGTCCATCCAACTTATACCTCTAGCCAGCCCCCATTCAGATAACCTTCGCTTGGTTACTTCTACCCGCTTAAAATCTACTTTCCCTTCACTGTCCTTAAACCCCAATGCCTTGGGTAAATCAGCCCCCCTGCTTTCCACTGTAGCGTGAAGCCCTTTACAGAAAAGTATCAAGTTCAGCCGTTTCCTCCTCCTCTCCGCATGCAACGCACAACGTGTCTATCTCGTGATACCTGACTCTATATGTCTCAGTCCGCAAAACTCCCGTCCTGGCCTCAAACAACAATGAGCTTCCCCTACAATTATCATAGATATTTTCTTTGGCAATTTCCTGCTTAAAGATCCTGTATGTTCCCAGTGCCGATTTCGTTTTCCACAGAGCTCTCTCTGTTTCTTTAACCTTTTTCTTAACCGATAATTACTGATTTGCCCCCTTACTGCTGTCCAGACATTTGCTTGTCAATTTTCTAGTTCGCTTTCTCCATTTCGTGTCAACATTCCTTATGTACAGGTATCTGAAAACTTTCCTAGGCCACTGCTTTTCCCCCATTTTTCTCATTCGCTCCTCAAATGCTATCTTACTGCTAGCTTCTCTGCTCTCGAACGACGCCCATCCCATATGCCTCCCTGATTTAATTGGTGCATTGCCATGCGCTCCCAAAGCTAGCCTCCCCACGCCGCGTTGTTTGATTTCTAACCTTGCTTGAACATCTAGTGTCATGCACAGGACCGCATTGCCGAAAGTCCAGATCCCTCTTACCACTTCATACCTATTGTAATTCCACAGTGCCCTATTTTTCTTGACAGCTGCATTCCTACTAGCTTTATTCATTACATATTTTTCATGCTCTGTCAGATACTCAGCACCGTTATTTATCCACACCCCAAGATACTTGTACTCATGCACCACTTCTAGCGTGAACTCCTGCATTCTATGCTCGCTGCCCTCATCATTAAATATCATGACTGCAGATTTTTCCTTACTGAACTTGAAACCTAATCTATCTCCCTTTGGACCACAGATGGTAATCAACTTCTGCAGGTCTTCCTTGTTGTCAGCCATTAGCACATCACCCGCGTACATTAGTCCCGGTAATGACTGGTTAATCCATTCTCCTTGCTTTAAAAAAGAAGGGTTGAAGCCTAGTCCACTCCTCTCTAGTTTGCTCTCTAACCTTTGCAGGTACAACATGAACAACAAAGCAGACAGAGGGCATCCTTGCCTAAGCTCCCGCTGTATCTCTATAGGCCCTGATACATTTTTTTTAGATTTTATGAGCACTATGTTACCTTTATATATATATATATATATATATATATATATATATATATATATATATATATATATATATATATATATATATATATATATATATATATATATATATATATATATATATATATATATATATATATCAATGATTAATTACTCCATCTTCCACATCCAATGTGCCCAATATGTCCCACAAATCCTCTAGAACAACGTTGCCGTGGACTCCCTAGCTGATAACCAGAAATGAGGTGATAGACTTCATCATTCATCGTCAGCCTGACAACGTCCAATGAAAGACAAAGGCCCCTCCCATGTCTCTCCAATTAACCCTGTCCTGTGCCAGCTGCGGTCACCATATATCCCCGCATACTTCCTAATCTCACCCGCCCAACTAACTTTCTGCCACTCCCTGCTACGCTTCCCTTCCCTTGGAATCCACTCCGTTACCCTAAATGACTACATCAGTTATCTTGCCTTTCGCATTACATGCCCTGCCCAAGCCCATTTCTTCAATACAGTAAATTGCTGGGCTAGTTGGTTCATAATGCTCAATGGTGGAGCCAGCGAAGCACAGCGAGTACGGCAAAGCAGAGAGCGGCAAAAGCGCCTTCTTAGACCTAGGTGCATATTTCTTTTTTTTTTTTTTTACCTGATCGACACGTGTGTTGGAAATATGCGCCTAGGTCTAAAAAGGCGTTTTTGCCGTTGGAATCAGCACATTCGCAGTTGGTGAAGCGAAGCATCGCGAACTTGTGTTTTTCAATGCTTTAAAAAAAACCTGCCCGCATACGATGCAACAAAGTCTGGCGGAGCAGGTTGACCGCTTGAAAACCCCGGGGTTTCCCCCATCGGTTTTGCTGGCGGTGTGTGAAACCTTGGGGGAAAAAATTACGAAAAGGAGTTCTGAAAAGCCCGCATGCCCACTGGAAGAGGATAGGAAGAAGACTGAAGTGCTCCCCTACTTCCGCAAGACGTCGCATGGGCTGAAAAAAGTGGCTAAAAATTTGGCGTCACGTCGGTTTTTTCTGCCCCGCGAAAGCTCTCCGGTTTGCGAGCCCAAATCTCTGGTGGCCAGCAGCAGACTGGCGCTTGTACCACTAAGCACCAGACGAAGTTCACCAAGTGCGCTCTCTCCATTGGAGTTCACCAAGCAGTTCTCTGTAGTGCAACCGATCGCGCTTACTCCAGTGAAAACTACATAAGCATGCTACGTTCTACACCGGGATTGCTGACCCATGCTCATGCTCTCCTCTCGGCACGTCTCGTGAGCTAGAGCTTACACAGCGTAACACGTAAGCGCGCTAAAACGCTGCAGGAAAGCGAAAAATACTTAAAATGACTGTCTTGTGAAGCCGAAAAGCTCACGCATCGGGTGTCGCGTAGCTGTGACAGGCTGTCACGGTAATTTTATTCAAACCACAGCGGACAAAGACTACATTAAAGCGATAAAGTGGCTTTAAATCACCAGTGCGACTGCAAAATATAAACGACCGTCTCGCATTACTAACCAGCTCCTGCGATCTTTTTCATGTGACAGTCATATCGCTGCACGTAATACAAACATCGTACTACAATGACTCAGAACAGTGTGACTGACGCTCGACCGTTCGGGCGCCTCTCGGCCGTACAGGCTAGTGCTGTAAAACTGTTCCTCGCTTTCCTCCAGCGTTTTAGTGCAGCATATTATTATGCTGCGCATGCCTGGGTACCGGAAGTATGGCTGGAAAACTTTCCGCGAAGGATATAAAAAAAAGGTCGTCCGTGAAGGATCCCAACTGTGAAAAAATATCTATGCCATATCGCTGCTCACGGACTGAAGCGGGCCAGCGGAAATCAGTGACTTAGGGGTCACGTCATGCTGGTCCGCGAGGGCGCATCGCAGTTTGGGCCGTTGTGTTTGATCCCTGACCCACATTGCCCGCTTCCGGTCTCTTAACGTTACGCCTATCATTTTTCTCTGTCCTTAAGTTGAACTCTTTTCGTTAGCCTCCACTTTTCTGCCCCGCAGGTGAGTACCGGTAAGGTACAGCTGTTATGTACTTTTCTCTCGAGGAATATTGGTAAGCTGCCATTCATGATCTGAGAGAACATGCCAAATGCGCTCCACCCCATTCTTCTTCTTGTTTCACTCTCGTGATCCGCATCTGCGGTTACTGTCTGTTCCAAATAGACGTATCCCCGCACCACCTCGCTACCTCGATGCGCGCGCTCCCTCGCAGGGTGGGTGGGGGTCAATGCCGCCTTTCCGAGCGGCGGCCACGCTTCACTGCTGCGGTTGGGGAAGACGCGCGCGCAGCGTCTTCAAGGGGGCCCAGACCCCCCTCTGTGCCCTGCCATGCACGACTGCTGAAGTTTCGACTGAGTCAAATGATTTGTCGTGATCACAAGGTTATTCGAGGTGTTTCAGCGAAGACTAATTTTCAAAAGTAGGCAGTCTAGCCTACAGACTGAGGAAGTATTTTTTTCGGTCTTTCTGTGCTCAGTCAGCACATCACTCATAAACCGAACTTAGATATTTATATACCGAGCCGTATATATTGCAAAAGTAGTAGTAGTAGTAAGTGATTATTTATTTAAAAATAACAAAAGGAAAGTAAAAGATGTTTGCTCACCCCGGCATCTGCCATCACTAATCGGTAGCACCTGAGCTGGGGTAGCGGAAATAAAGGATAGCAGGCAGTTTGAAGAAGTGAAACGAAAGAGGTGAGGGGATAGTAGGAAAGAGATAGGGGTGAGGGCATATATACACTATTTGCAAATTGTAATTTCTGCAAAAGCCTGGATTATAGCGAAATTTTGAGAGGCTTATTTCGTAATCGTTTTCCTTTTTCCAATACTATAGCTACTTACCGCTACTAAAATTGAGAGCACAGCTTAAGGCAAAAGCCGTAATTGCTTAGCACTGTCTGATCAGCTGTCTTCGGAGCCACGTGGAGTGACTGCGCAGGCTTTTCCTCGGAGCCAGGAAAGTCACATATCGCAGGAAGACACTCCGCATATCAAACCGTCGGATCCGGCCAAAAAAAATTGGTAGAATTCCCTCCCTTTTGCAGTGTTGAAGGGGTGTTGCTTCTACTGGCACGGATTAGGCCGGGAGGTGACTCATTCACACCTGTCTTCCAGAGAAAGTCAGGCACTGAGAGCGACCTTCGAAGATCGTGGCGACAAACGACTCCCCAGAAACCGATAGCGGTGGCCGGTTTCTTCCACTTCTCCTTGTTCGTTGTGGCCGGCTGTTTCCTGGAACTAGGACGTCCTCATGAAGGTCGAGAGTAGTGTATAATGTGCCTCATATCTGAAGCCCACTGGTGCGCTAAATAATTTTTCGCACTTAAAAAGCAGTATACAACTCGGGTGATGCACAATCAAATGAAAAAGTGCAACCTTCGCTGCAGTTTATATCACCGCTGAAATAACCATTCGGAGGTATGCATACTTTCAGCAGCACAGCGATTACGTGACGTCACCACCACTGCTTTCCACACGGCGCGGCAGGATACAGCCTGTAACTGGGGTAGTCAGTGATGGAGAACACGACTTGGAAGCGCGCGCATCCTATCGTAAACTGCTGTTCCCTTCCGAGACTGTTGAACATTACTTTGGCTTTCTGCATATTAATTTTTAGACCCACAGTACTGATCTGCCTGTCTAATTCATTGATCATGTTTTACAGTTCATCTCCTGTGTGGGGCTTCAGTCCCCCTCCTCGAATTTTTTTCGTACTTTCATGCACCGCCGACCAAAACAACCACCGGCGCCGGAAATCATCCTGGATTTTGTCGGCAATGCCTTTTTCACGCTCGAAAAAACATTTCGGCGCGACCATTGCGAACTCAGGCTGGATTTCGTGGCAATTAATGCCCGTGCACCTGAAGTCACATAGAACAAGGAACCCCATCCGAAGCACAGTCTCCAAGGGCGTTTCGATGGCGAGCAGGCTCGCCGCGGCATCTCGCGGAATCTACGGAGCGCGTGGATTTCAATTCCGAAGTTTAATAGATATAAAGTTCTCATAAACTTTGTAGTTTAGATAGCAATGCAGCAAAAAGCAATGTCGGTAAAAAGCGCTGTTCCTTCAGGCCCATAAATGCGTAATTATGAAAACGTATGACTGTTAGCTTTTAAAACCCCAGATATTTTTGCCATTTATTCTAACAGTTAGCACCATGATCAAAGTTATCATGTGAATACGAAAATTACAAGGACATCAATAAACAATTTTAACTAACCTTGCTTATTGAAAGCCCAGCCCACGCGGCGTTTCGCAACACACACTTGCCGCATCACCTGGGGCTTTCGTAAGTTATTTTCTTTCCTTTTTAGCTACCTGCTTTCAGTTCTCTTTTCAACCACAGCAATACCCTTTACTTTTGGGTACAGAATAACTGTCGCTGTGCAGGCAGCTAAAATACACATTTTCTTATTTATCTATGCATTCTTCATCCGTTATTCTACCCATATGGCGCTTTCGCGACCGCAACATGGCCCAAGTACATATCACAATTTCTGCTATCATAGTTTTGTTCTCGCTTCGATCGTCAGTCTTTATATGCGTAAGGTTTACTATCTGTGATTGCACAACATGTTTATTTGCCTTGTTTGACGCTTTGTGTACACTGACTTTTGCTTAGATGTGTGGATTTATTGGAGACGTGTTTAAATATCCTGTAGCGAGGCTTCGTGTACACATGCGACGAACTTTGTTCCCAGTGACGCTTTTTTGCCCTTTCTCAAGCTGTATCTTCGCATTCGTAATATTCCATTGTATCTTCGCATTTCATATGCATATATTCTGCAGAACTCATGGTTTATATCTGCACTCTGTTGCGACTGTAATTTCGGTGCAATTACTCACAATACTCGACCGACGTGACAGCTGCTCCTGCGCAATACATTGAAACAAAGGACAGCGCGTCACTGAGATTTTTCCCTGGCCGCTGCATATATACAAAAATGTAAACAAGGTTCTTGAATGACAAAAATTCGTTAAAATATTTGTCCTCAACTTGTTCACTGCGTGGCCTTTACGTTTTTCATATCAGCGGCATGCACTGTTTTGCTGGTTTAGAACTGATATAGTTCAAAAGTTAGTGTGATATTTTCTTTACTTACTAAACAGACAAAAACCATGGAAGCATTGATATCAGTTATTTCTGCCCCAAGTTTTGGGACATACGAATATATTCTTCTGTGGAAAAAAATATATTTTACTTGTCTTGGCAGGGCGTGGCGTTCAAGAATTCGTTTGCAGCATCTAATTCACAGTGGCAATGACAATTCATTTATTATTAATGTATTTGATCCCTCGACAAATTCTGTAAGGAGGAGGCCGCGCTGCAACGCGCAAGCGCCCCCCCCCCCCCAAAAAAAAAAAAAAAAATTCTGACTGCGCCCCTGTCAAAGGCACCTGCTGAGCACCAGACCGCGCCGGGAAGGTCGCGTTTATTCGTAGAAGGCAAAAGGCTTCAGAATCGCACGATGTTCGCTTCTATATACAAGTAGTGCCGACATTCGCCGACTTTTTGGATGCCCGCGACCCTGGAAAGATAGGATAGCGATTTTTCTGTAACCGCTGTGCAGCGCCTGCATGATGCCTCAATGAAATTAAATGGTGATTATGGTGATTAAAGACAGCATTTTTTTCCCTCCCCCAGTGGAACAATAGTTTCGACGCCACTGGCTGGACGGGCCTCCTTTAAAGGGCTTTTTCCGCCCCGTTCTTGAGAAGTGCTGAATACAGTTAAAGTGGGCTAAGTAAACGAGAGAAAGTTTGAGCAAAATAGGCAGGAGTCTGCGCTGGTCGTTAATTTCACGGGAGCAGGAAAGCGGCAAATAAGGAACGACACATTTGCGCCGAGCTGGAAAGCGTGAGCAGTCACGCAGGTGTGTTTTCAGTAAATCACGATTAGTTTATGCGAGTGGTTTGGCACGTGGTGTCCAGTGTCCTAAAGATTTCGACCACCTCAGTAACGTGCGCTGATATCGCACAGTAGATCGGTGTTGTTCTTTCTTGCTCTTTCATTCGCCATCCAAGACCTTTATTGTTCTGTGCTGTGGAGGTTAGCTCAATATTCTTTCCTTACCCGCAAAAAGATGTGGCACTGGATATATACCGGTATATCCGAAGTAGAAAAGACGTTGTACCCGGTTAAGATACGCACATTCAAAATTCTGGGCTCATCTAACAGAAAAAAAAGACGCAGTAAACAAATTGACAATAAATGATGTGGACGTTAGTGATAACCAAAAAATAGCGACAACATTTAATGACTATTTCTCTTCTGTGTTTCTGGTGGGTGATGACCGGACAATTGATTTCAGATCAAGCAATCGTAATGTACCCGATCTTACTATAAGTGAACCAGGCATTTTCTCCGCTCTTCTTCACCAGAATATAAAGATATCATCTGGGCCAGATGACATTCCGAATACGTTCCTTTACAGGTACGCGGAATGGTGCGCGAAATACCTCTCTATTTTCGATGCTAGTCTGCCTACAGGTGAGGACCCCAGTGATTGGAAACTGGCTAAGGTTGTCCCGGTCAATAAATCTGGTAATAGGCTCCACGTCATAATTATAGGCCAATAAGCTTGCTATGCACTACAGGTAAAGTAATGGAACACTTCATTTCTAAGCACATCACAACGTTCTTGGAGGAAAACAACTTTTTATCTGAGTCCCAACATGGTTTTCGCCGTGGGTTATCGACTACGACACACCACCGACGATTTCTTCTCAACTCTTGATCCAGCAGGACAAACTGATGCCATATTTCTGGATTTTGAAAAAAGCGTTCGACCGAGTACTCCACTGTAAACTTTTACTCAAACTTAAAAACGTCTTAGAAAATAAACAAATTCTGCAATGGCTTGATTCGTACTTATCACACCGGCAGCAGTGCGTGCAGATCTCTGGTTCAAGTTCGTCGATCACTCCAGTGCTGTCAGGAGTGCCGCAGGGCTCAGTCCTCGAGCCATTTCTTTTTCTTATATATTTAAATGACCTCAAGTTCGATTCTCCTATGCAGGCTCGTTTTTTTGCAGACGACTGCGTATTTTATCACACAATTCTCTCCGAAGGCGACCAGCTAATTAGAGAACTATTTAGGTGTTGTTAGTAATTGGTGCAACAACTGGAAAATGTCGTTAAATGTTAGTAAGTGCAAACAAATGACCATAACCAGGAAAAAAGTTCCATTGATGCACTCCTACAAAATTAACAGCGTCTCTTTTGAACGGGTAAATGAATTTAAATTCCTTGGCGTAACGATCAGTTAGAATCTAAGTTGGAGCCCGCACATTAATAACATAATCTCAGTGGCATCTAAAAGACTATGGCTAATAAAATACCGGCTAAAACATGCTTCCACTGAAACAAAGCTTGTGGCGTATACTTCCCTAGTGCGTCCATTACTCGAATATGCTGACGTAGTATGGGACCCGCATACGAAAACGGATGCCAAAAGTATAGAGCGTGCCCAAAGAAGAGCACTACGTTTCATTTCCAACGCCTACGGAAGACAGGTATCGATATCTGATCTTTTAGCCGTTCCAGTTTGCCTACCTTGGAATCTCGTTGCAAAATGCATCGCTTGAAAATGTTATTCGACTGCGTCAATAATCACACCAGAATAGACTTTCACACTTATATGCAGCATAACATAACACGACAAACTCGGCACAAACACGATAAAACAATTGTAGTGCCCAAATGCTGAACCACTGCATACAAGCTGTCGTTCTTCCCAAGAACGATAGCCGATTGCAATGCGTTACCTCGCAAAGTGGTCACCTTATCGTCAGCTGAAGCATTTTTGTCTGCAATCAACCCCAGCCGGTCAAGTTAGGGTATTTGGTTCGATTCTGGAGTGTTGCCCGTATCATGTTTTGTTTTGGATTTTAATGTAAAGTGCTTGTTACTCGTCTATTATTTGAGTTGTTCCACGGAAATTATGCTGCCTGCCAGCAGGCCTTCTTTTTCCCTTTTTTCTTTGTTGACAAAGCACTGTGCAGTTGTATCCACACTCCTGCCTTGGACACCAAAAGGCGGCTGGCAGTATTGAATAAATAAATAAATAAATAAATAAATAAATAAATAAATAAATAAATAAATAATAGATACACATGTGAAAAGCAGTTTATTCATTACGTTTCGTCCGGGGCCCGGCCTTCGTCAGAATGATGATTTATTGAGCGGTAGCTGGCTTTTACGCCAGCAGCTGTCAACGCCACTTTTACATATCATGCTCAGGAACAATACTGGAACAATGCACTGGCCATGATATCAGCCTCGCGGATACAATGGTACATGGAAATGAAAGATACATGAAAAAAAAAGAGGGAATTGCGCGAAAACACACATGTGGGAAGTATAACCGCTACCGGAGCTGACAAGACGGTGCGTCTGGACTTTCGTTTAAGCCAGCAGAAACAGTATCAGATTTATACAGTATTGTGCGTTTATATCGTGAAGACTTTCAAAAATTTCCCCGCCTCAACCGGTGGCTCACTTGCGCTGAAGCTACACACAGAGCTTGCGTATTATGGTAACTTTTTTATCGTAGCAAGTTTGACACGGTACTTACTTAGTTTAGCCGTGCATTATTCGAAACGTAACCGTCTACGTAGAGATCGGCGAACCAAATAATAATATAATAATTGGTTTTTGGGGAAAAGAAATGGTGCAGTATCTGTCTTATATATCGTTGGACACCTGAACCACGCCGTAAGGGAAGGGATAAAGGAGGGAGTGAAAGAAGAAAGAGGTGCCGTAGTAGAGGGATCCGGAATAATTTCGACCACCTGGGGATCTTTAACGTGCACTGACATCGCACAGCACACGGGAGCCTTAGCGTTTTGCCTCCATAAAAACGCAGCCGCCAAACGATGTTTTTTCGCTGAAGGGCGCCAGTGGCGCCATCTGTTTTCGGCAGTGGAAAGCGTCACGACAAGTCACCGAGACGAGCGTTGCAAAAAATATTCTTTGAAAGGTAAAGCCTTGCTAAATCATTTGTTCTGATATTTTTTTCCCGCTCAATTATCCGAAACTGTTGTAAGCGCTTCAGTTGAAGCAGACGAAATGGCCGGAACGGCATATTCAAAGGGCCCGCGCTTCTGGCAACGCTCGCCTCGGCGCCTTGACGTTTTCCACTGCAAAAACAGATGGCGCCACTGCCACCATTCAGCGAAAAAGCGTCGTTAGCGGGTTTTGGTTCGCCGATCTCTACGTAGACGATTACGTTTTCGCATCATGCACGGATCAACTCAGTAAGTACCGTTGTCAAACTTGCTACGACACAAAAGTTACCATAATACGCAAGCTCTGTCTGCAGTTTCACTGCAAATGAGCCAGCGGTTGAGGCAGGAAAATTTTTGAAAGTCTTCACGATAATGAGATATGACTCGCGTTCCCATTTAATTACGCGACTGAAAATCTGATTGTAAAATACTGACTTTTATTTCATCGAATGAGTGGCCGGGAATCCTGACGTGTTTAGATAGCGGTAGGCTGGGGAGAGAAGCTTGTGTAGTCAGCCTTGTGGCTGTTAAAGCGCAATAGGAAATGGGTTTCGGTTTGTCCTACATACTGTACTGCAAATTGCACACAGAGCACTCCAGGAGATAAATCACGTTCGAAGTGTCGCAGCAAAACGTGATTTGAATTTTGACTTGATAATCAGAAGCGGTGCTGGTAGCTGTTTCCAGAGTCCTGCTGTTACTGAGGTAGTCGTAAGTGCGCAAATTTTTCTTCTTGGCTTATTACAAAAGCGGCAGCCTTTTGATAGACGATTAGAAATGTTTGAAAAAGTTAGAAGTCACCTAAATTTTTTCATCCTCTGTAGACTACTATGGGCAGTCTGGGAATATTAATTTCAGGCGTTTGGTTTGTTAGACTATCATGTTATGATGCCTACGAAGAATGCCGGTGACGTCTGTAATGGAAGCTGAATGCGTCAGCGTCAGATTAGTTTGCTGAACTATATTAGCTATGGCGATGCTCTTCGGTCGATTTGGTACGCACGTAAAACGCGTCGTCAATTAGTGAGGCGGAGTACTTTTGTTGGATTAAAGCCTGTTTGAGGGCCAAGCAGTTCTCGTTAAAATCGGATTACTCAGGACAGTTGAGTTTGTAGCGGAGTGCTTGAATATAGGGAATGCTCGTCTTACTGCAGTGCTTTACATGGCTGCTGTGGTAGTAAAAGCAGCGATGTCTGTAAGGGGAGGCTTCTTGTAGAACGTTGCAACTAGTTTGCCATCACGTAGGAGCACTGTCACGTCGAGAAAGTTAATGCGCTTGGATGAGTAAGTATGCGAAAAACAACGTCATTAAAAGCAGCGATAAAAGAAATTAAGGTTCTCCATGTTCCCATATTAAGAATATATGTCATCTATGTAGCGCTTCTAATACAAGAGTTCGAGTGAGCGACTGGACAAAAATTTGTTTTCTAATGCACCATGAATGTGTTTGCGTAGTTTGGACCGACTTTAATGCCCATAGATGTGCCGCCGACTTGAACGTAACGTTGGTTATTAAATTCAAAATTGTCAAGGTCAAGGATTAACCGCAGTAAAGTAGCCGAGGTTACGCCATCAAGGCGTTTGTTGCACAGACTGAATACCGTCAGCGTACGATATATTCGTGCAGAGCAGCGAAGACACATCCAAGGTAACGAGAAGAGAGCCGCAAGGGATACGAACGTTAGCGATGTGGCGTAAAAGTGGTTGCTGCCTTTTATGTAAGATGTAAAAATAGAGGGGATGTGGCTGATTAGGCAATCAACAAAACGTGAAAGGTTAATTTTCAGTCACAGCTCCTATGCCTGAAACAACTGGCCGCCCAGGGATGTTAAAGGGGCTGCGAAACACCGCTTGAACGGATGCCGGTTACACTTCAGATGGATTCTTTATTTCCCACAGATGCTGACTCAAAAAGAATTACGAGAATCGATGCATAGGAACGGGAGTTATTCAATGAAGAAATTTCAAAATACAAGCAAACAAAATGCTGCCCTCAACTCGATTTTCGCGCAGCTTCTTATTCCCATTTCACTCTCCCAATGACGACACACTGTGCGACCAATCAAAACAGCCTATCTTGCGCTATTTTATACGTCATGCACTATCAACAAGCCCAAACCGCCACCTTGTTAGCCTATCTTAGCACGTGGCGGAAGTTTACACTCCATGGTTGCCTGTTCTCTGTAACTCGTTCATGCCAAGGCTGGCGGCGCCGTTTGCATGGTTACAACAACCATGTGAACGCCCAGCTGACCCAGCGATGCTTCATCGTCACCACGACGGCGCAGAAGGGAACACTGATCAGTGACGTTCCCTTACTTACGGATCCCATCTCGAGCGCGAGATACTGCGACGGTGTGACAGCCTGCGCAAGATATCAGACACATTTAGCATAGCGCGTACCGCTACCGCTTACCGCCAACCATCGCCCCTAGCGCGCTGGTCGGTCACGGCGAGCAAGAATTGACAGGAACGTGGCGCCATCTGGCGCCGCCGCCCGGTGATCCTCCACAAGCTGACGTTGCGCACTGTCTGCTAAATGTGAACTGAACGCATCATTCCTTGGGACCGAAACGAACGCTTATAGAGTGCAATGGCTCGATCGGATCAACTCTGAAAAGACGCTCTCAGATACATAGA
This sequence comes from Amblyomma americanum, assembly GCF_052857255.1. Classification (NCBI taxonomy): domain Eukaryota; kingdom Metazoa; phylum Arthropoda; class Arachnida; order Ixodida; family Ixodidae; genus Amblyomma; species Amblyomma americanum. Next base: position 336,351,861 of record NC_135497.1, read on the forward strand.
GAGTACCCATAAATGTTAGTGCTAGGTCGTAGGATGTTTACAGAGAGGCGCAAAGTCCGTCGATGCAAAAAGTAGCCAGAGCCCCTAGTGGTTTTTTTTTTGTTTTACTTGCTTTACAGTGCTTTTATCTAGGGCAAACAAGTTGGTTTTGTTAATGTAATATAGAACACAAAATGTATCTCTAGTTATTAACACAATTTGCAGTATATTTACTCTTTGTCCAATCATAAAGCTCGCCCTCCGTGGTGTCATATCCGATGCTAAAAGCCGCCCCTGTATGGTGACACCGTCAGCGCCATGAATTTGTTTTTGTGAGCTATTTAAAATATTAAAAACAGGAGTATACGTGGTACGACCAATGCTAATAGCATCACTATAACTCATTCTATGCAACCAACGGGCAAAACAATGCACTGAAAATGTGTTTCGGGGCCCCTTTAAGGCGGATTCACGTTGGCGAGTCGCGGGGGCCGCGCGACAGGCTTAGGCCGATTCGTAACGGCCTCTTCCCGCTTCCCCAGTGCTCCCAAACCGTGACTAACCGACCGAAATCGGTCGCGCGACGTCTGGAACTCGCCAGTATGAATCCGCCTTTAGGATTGTGCATACTAGGTCGGACCTAGTGGAAGGATGGAATTCATGCTGTTATTGGTGATTCTTTTTTTTTTCTGTGAACAGTTTCTCAACGGCTCCTTTCATTGTGGAATTGAACTGTGCAGTGGGATCGTCTTCAAGTGTCTTGTAGAACGTAGGATGAGCAATTGCCTGTAAGCCCCCGCGACGTACTCATTTGCATTCAGTGACGACAGCACCACCTTTGTCGGTGGGCTTGATCATTATGTCCCTAATGCTTGCTAATTTCTGAATTGCACTGCCTTCATGAACGGATATATTGTGCTTATTACGGATATATTGGCAGCGGCTCGACAGCCGCTGCCAAGCTAAAAGGGGCTGCGGCTTTGTCAAGCTGTATCTTACAGCTTTTTCTGCGTCTCCGCTGTCTGTACCTTTTCAAGGCAGAAATAAATTTGATTTGCTTCAACTCGGTGTTGTCTATTGTGGGCGTCCGGTATGTCGTGTTGAACTCCCTTTATTTAGATATCAAGGCATTTATCGCGTTGGGAATGGGGGTTTCTACAGTTTCTCCCGCGAAGTCGCATATTTTTAGCAAAATTATCCAGGTCTTATAGAAGCTGCAATTAGTCATAACCAGTGCTGGGAGAGAAATTTAACCCTCGTGACAAAAATGCTAAACTCTTCACTGGGCAAGATATATCTAGAACGGTTGATTACGTTATGAAGACCATCATGTTTTTTTGACGCTGTTTCGACTGTTTCATCCGCTATCACAGAACGCTGAGACCGAGGCACGGGAACGTCATCACGGAGGAGCTCTTGCGATTTTACCGCGCCGATTTAACCATCTTTCTTTTGTCGGTATGTGTTTAGCAACGCGATTTATTGAGCTGACAATCGCGACTGAGAAAGCGGTCGGTTATCAGTGTTCAGCAGTGATTTAGAAGAATGTTTATAGCGGCATGCGACAGTATGGGTTAGTTGTAGCTAAGGAGGCTTTTTCTTAAGCGTATAATCCGACTTTGTGCGGTTAACAAAAGATCTGGAGATTTACGGCAGACTTCTTCACAATCGTGAGGCCTTTAGGAGTAATGGATGCAGCTATAGGTACGTCTTTAAAGTGGACATATGCAGATTGGAACGGTCTCTCTTCTCAGAAGAGCAAGGTTCCGGGCTAGTTGGTAATGCATTGTACTTAGAAACAGCGCGAAGAAACGACACACACGAGCGCTGACTCACAACTGAATTTTTATTTTGAAGGAAAGATGCTTAAATAGAAGACATGAAAGGGTGGTTAAAAGGGCTGCTGCAGCGATAACCGGCAATCAGTGTGGTCGCGTCACAGAATTTCAAAAACAGGAACGAACGAAGTAAGCGATAAAAAGACGGTGTAAAGAGCCACAAAAAGGTGGTCAGGTGACAGTAAAAACAACAAGACCAATGAAAAATAACCCCAAAAAATGGGGGGGGGGGAGAATGCGTTAAAACCATGAGGGACACAGATGGGAAAATACAAGTGAAACATAAAAATGAAAGACGTAAAAGCTTTAAAAACGTGCCCAAAAAGGAAGGGGGAGGGGAGGGGGGGCTAAAAGCGTTAAAATCTTCGCTGCGGAGCATAAAACAAGATAAAGGCACTACCAACAAGGGATCATTGAATCATTTGGCTGTAAGTGGCACAAAAGAAACCTTAAGTGTTCATCAAGCCACCCAGAAAATTCCGCTCTTTTTCCGACAAGGAGAGGGATGCGGTGCTCACGCATTGTTCACCAGCATGATGAATTTGGGGGGCTTCGACGACTTCCCTCGTCAACCTATATCGCCCTCGGCGGATAGTGGTGCAGCGATTAAAGACAGGGGTGCAGATTCTTTCAGAGTCGTCTTCTGTGATTTTGCACTTCTTACAGGGCCTATAGCCAGGTGCCCGGAAATGGCTATACTTTTTACATTGTTTTGATGTTCTTGGAGACGGATATTGATGCACCTTCCCGTTTGACCGATGTACCTCTTCCCGCATGACACTGGGATGGAGGAAATTATTTTTGAATCACATTGGACATACTGTTCAGAGTGTGTCACCCTACACCCTCGGGTTTCCGGCGGGTTATTCAGCTTGGAACAGAGGGCGGAAAGCTTGTTGGGAGCTGTGAAGACGACATCCACGCCGGCGCGCTGCGCGACTTTCTTTAGACGATGGCTGATTTTGTGAAGGTAGGGCATTACCACAACATTTCTGCACTTATCGTTTGAAGCAGCTGGTCCGACGTGCGGCCGGGACTTCTTGATAAGTGCAGAAATGTTGTGGTAATGCCCTACCTTCACAAAATCAGCCATCGTCTAAAGAAAGTCGCGCAGCGCGCCGGCGTGGATGTCGTCTTCACAGCTCCCAACAAGCTTCCCGCCCTCTCTTCCAAGCTGAATAACCCGCCGGAAACCCGAGGGTGTAGGGTGACACACTCTGAACAGTATGTCCCCTGTGATTCACAAATAATCTCCTCCATCCCAGTGTCATGCGCGAAGAGGTACATCGGTCAAACGGGAAGGTGCATCAATATCCGTCTCCAACAACATCAAAACAACGTAAAAAGTATAGCCATTTCCGGGCACCTGGCTAAGCACTGTAAGAAGTGCAAAATCACAGAAGACGACTCTGAAAGAATCTGCACCCCTGTCTTTAATCGCTGCACCACTATAAAATAGCTCGTTAAAGTAGCCTGGAGCTGCGTGGCAAAGTAAGGCTTATTTATGTTTGTTTATCTCACAGCCGTGCAGAGATCAGCTTCGCGGGTGTTGTTGTTATACTTGAAGAGTTGTTGATATGGCGGAATTTAATGCGGAAAGTAAATCCTCGTTCAGAGAAGTGCGGTGTTCTTAACAAGACGCGTCGCTGAACTGGTCTTCTTTAGAGCGTCGGTTATAAATAATTATATTCACTGGAGTAAAAACCGCTCCTGAAATCGCAAGATTAACGTTGTCTTTTTCGGGCAGTTGTTTATTAAAAAGCTTAGAAAAATGCATTTTGTAGCGATAGCTATATTACGGTAGCATTTCGAGCCTTCAGCGTGGCGGCGCGCCACACTGGCTGCGCCGCCACGCTGTCACGTGGTTGGTCACGTGACCAAGTTCCACTCGGCCAGCTGTAGCTATCGCGTCATTCCAGGTTTAACCAGCGCTAAACCACCGCCAATTTTTCATGTGCTCCGTGTTTTGCTCACTGCACTTGTACTATACGAAAGCATCGGGGCACTGGTGCGAATCACTGACGATGGAAGACACAGCAGCAGTTCTTTTTGTTTTTGTTTTTTCAAGTAAAACAAGAACTTGCAGGTAAAACTTTCTGAAAGATACGCTACCGACGTGTGCCCATAGACCAGTGAACTCGCTCGCATAATGAACGCACTCCTACTTTGGCTGTCAAAAAGTACATTTTTTCCCCCTCGCGTAATAAACGCACCCGCGCAGATGGCCGATGATAACAGTGAATGCTAACTGGCGCCCTATTTCAACGCCCGAAACAACTACGCAAGATAAAGCACTATCTGTCGAATGTCAAGCCCACTACTATACCGGGTTTTTCACCTAAGCTGTTCTGCAATTTTTGAAAATAGGCTCTTTGAAATAGAAGAGTGCTTTTTTTCGACATAGCATTTTCAGGAATGTAGCGTGTCTGAATACAGCTAAGATATTGAGTAGGTAACTGTTTAACTTTTGCTGTCATTCTTCATATTTACTGAGAGGCGTATAGTCCACCGTACGTAATATCCGTATCAGTTTTTAGAATTTCAGAAACGAAATTGCCCTCGGTGCTGTGGCTTAACAAATTTCGGCTATTTCGACCAGTTTCGTGCACTAGAGGGGTTGCTTTGCTTGCAAGCTTCTCGAAAGTGCATATATTGTGGCGCAATGTAGCCCAAACTTTGTTGGGCCACAGCGCCGGGGGTAACTGCGTTTTCGGAATTCTAAAAACCGATATGGATATTACTTACGGTTAGCTACGCGCCTCTTAGTAAGATGGCTAACAGTAATAGTTAAAAATCAATCAATCAAAACAACTTTTTTTCTCAACTTTACAAGGCGAAAAAGGTGGCCGGAGAAAAAGCTGCTACATTGCAGCTTGACTGGGCTCCAGCCACCCATCGGCAATAGAAACGAAAACACATTCAACAATAATAAAGCACTATACCAAACATAATAAAACAGGAATACATTAGAAATCAGATGCGCCACAATAAGTGCATAATACTTATATTCAGGGACGCCGGAAGTATATTTTCATGGGGGGGGGGGGGGGTCGAACAAGTTTCTTTTTGTTATTTTTGTTTATGTACCTAGGTTTTTGGATATTACATTCCAAGTCTGGCTCCAGAGAGAACATTTAACTGCGTGAAAAAAATTGTTTTCCTTATGCAGTGTTTCTTTGATCGCTAGATGCTGCATATTATACAAGCATTTACAATAAAAAAGTTACAAAATGAATTTTCAGTGCGCACATATTTATTAACATTTGTCAAATTTACATATTTAGGCGTTCGCGCATGAGCAAAACCATAACATAAAACAAGACTTTAAATACCACAATCCAAGCAAACGCGCTATATACAGTACATATGCAGTTACCAGTAATGCACGCAAGCAGCAGATATTTCGGACAGTGCTGCTCTTTCTAGGTGCTTAGACGGGACCAAAGGTTGCTGCTCGCTCCGCAGTTCTGCTCACAAACTCCCCGATGACGTCGTCCAAACTTAGGAGCGCCGTTCTTTCTTTGTGTATATGCAAAATCAAAAGATGCGATAACCTCTTTTGAGCCGTTCAGTTGCGCAAATACGTTTTGGTTCTGCGCAGAGCACTAAAAGAGCGTTCCCCAGAAGCGACAGACGCTGGTATGGAAAACAGAAGCAGAAGATACCTCCCGACCTGATCCATCAACTCGCGAATGTTTTGCGATTCCCTTTGTTGGATCTCCAGAATGCCCAGAGTTGTGGCAGAATCAGCACCGCTTAGAAGAGCTGATAATAGCATAAACTGCGCCGACAGTCTGCACAAGTCAAAATAAACTGCATGTACTCCCAAAGCCGCCTCTAGTTCATTTGCTGTATACTGACTTCCTCCAGTGGCGCTGGTTAAGGTATCTTCTAGTTTTACGAGCTGTTCCATGCCCGGCTGCTCAAAACGCTGTTTTGTTTCACTTATGATTCGGTCGGCAGTAGCGAAATACTCCTTGTGCAGCGCGGCCTTAACGTCAAGTCCAACTGGCTGGACAGGTGTACCAGACGTCTCATACCTCGCTGGAGGTTTTGTCGGCCTTGACATATGAGGTTCCTTCAGGCTTAGGCGCGCTGCTGTTGTGCTTGTGTGCTGCCGCAGCTTCTCAAACTCAGTTTCAGAGCACAACTGGGAGATTGCCTCGCAGAGAGCCTCTGCTGCCTTTTTTGCACCCGCAGCGCAATATGTTGAGCTCTGGAGAGCCCTTGCTAATTCTTCACAAGGCCCAAAGAAGGCTATGGAAATGTGGATACCTAACAAGGTTTCAATTTCTGCCAAAGCCGATCGTAACCTCTAAAAATAGCCTTGCTGCTTTCAGTCACTGAACCTGGTGTATGCAAGAGCTCCTTGAGTGTCTCTTGGACTCTGGCGTAATTCTCAACGAATCTTTGCATCGACTTCACTCTAACGGTCCATCGCGTCGGGCAAAGCGGCAGTAAGATATTTGGCCGTGATCCACTCTCCAGGGCTGACTCGCGTCCTGTAGAAAGTACTATGTTTGCATAAACACTTTTGCGCTTCTTGGAGTCGAGGACTGCGTTGGAAACATCCTTAACAGTGGTAAGAGCGTCTCCAATTATGTCGCAACTCCTGCTAGCCTCTTGCAGTACCAGATCTAAACAGTGATTACTGCAATGAACATGCAATGGCCGTGGCTCGCAATCAATAAGCCTTTTTTGCGCACCCGAAAAACGACCGGACATATTCGCCGCCCCATCAAAGCAGTGGCCTCGTACACAGTGGAAGTCCAGGCCGAGGAGCAAATTCATGTCCTTGATGGCCGAGTATAGGGTCTCAGATCTACTGTCAGGCGCGTTATACAGGACGAGATACTCTTCCCGAACTTAGAGATTCTCGCTCTGAACCCACCGCAAGCAAAAGGTGAACTGATCGTCACTATTTACATCGGTTGTTCCATCAGCAATGATAGCAAAAAAAAACAATGCACTAGACTTCACGTCCTCTATAATTTATCGTTGCATACTATGGGTCATAATCTCTATAAGCTCATTCTGCATGTCACCGCTCACCAATTTATTTCTCTTAGTCATCCGCGTCTTAAAGACCGGGACATCCTCCGAACTTTTGTCGAGCAAATTGAGCAAATTTCCATCACATTTGCCACGTCCTCGAAAAGCTTGACCTGTGCGGCAGAGGTAGCGCACAGAGCTAACTATGACCCGAAGTGCTGCCCTGGCCTCCTCCCGCTCTTTGTTGTATTGTTGCGAAAGGAGACGCAAAGTAGGAATGCCTGCCAGGCATGACAAATGCTTGGCATGGCCAAAATAAATGGTGAGGGCGAGGGTCTTCTTCACATTGCTCAGATTGCTTCAATTCCCCCACCACACCTCTCAAACACGAACCATTTCATGTGGACTGTCAAGGGTTTTTAAACGGGACATCTGAGCTCAATATTTCCAGTTGCGTATAAGCACACCTTATGTTATTTGCACGCACTGCAAAACAATGTTGCTGAAATAAGAATTGTGTTTGGACAAAGAATATATTTGGCTCAAAATAAGACGGAGCCAAGGCAATAAAGAAAAAAAGCCCCATGGATTCTCTGTTCCATACTACTCCGCCGCTGTGGTTAATGATGACCTGCAGCGCTGTCAGTACTTGCATTTAACCCGCATGTCTTCTATTTCATAAAGAGCAAGACTAAGCAGGCATATATACTCCGCTATAATAATAATGTAAGCGCAGATAGCGCGGTACATACCCGGATAAGCCCCCAAAAAGGCTGGAACTGTCCACGCAGGTTGACAAACGGCGCCGGCCTTCCTTGATCGCGGTACAAGCTTCGGCCAAGCTCCCTAAAGATCGGCTCCCAAGCCCCTTCCCAAGCGCTTTTGTATATATAGCCACTGAAATTGACCACTTTTCCAGTAACGTCGTGGCGCATGCGCAAAGCCTCCTCGTCCGCCAATTTCGACGACTGAATTTTTGAATAGGAGAGGAGTTCGCTGAACGTGCTTTTCCACGACGTCCCCTCGATGCGACAAACTACTGCACAATAATGGACCATTTGGAAAAATCTAAGTGAGCTTACCGCAAGACTTGTTTTCCAACCAAAAGTTCTCGTTGCGAGACGACACTCTCGCATTCTCTGTGCAGTCGGGTTCCCCCTTCTGAGTATCTTCTGGAATATCGCCATTTGACTTCAAGATGGCCCCGAGAGAGGGGGGACCGCTGTCAAACTCCTGTAACAGCGCAGTAGAGGTTAGGCAGGAAATGCAAGGAAACGGGCTTCGCTTCCGTGACGGCAGGGGTGGGCTACCTCATACAGGGACTCTGCTCATACTAAACTTTCTTAGAGTTTTCTGCTGAACAAATAGACTGACGCCGCACCGTCGCGCCAACTTCCTCCGTACCCCTCATTGTGGACGGTAACGCGTAACAGGTAACGGCGTTACCGGTAACGTGTTACTTTTTTTGCTAACTTACTAACGTGCTCGTTACCATTTCGGAACTATAACGCGTAACGTATTTACGTTAACATTTTTCGGTAACGTAAGGTGTCACGTTACTAGTTATTTTTTGTTCCAGTTGTGACCCACTCCGCCCCCTTTTTTAGAAGAAAAAAAGCGCAGAACACCTAAAGTGATGTTGCGAACAAACAAAATGTACAGGTGCTCTCGACGACCCTTGTTGCGGCTCGCATGCATGCCAAAAAGCACCTGCCCTCGACAACGCACCCCACTAAAGAAAAAAGACAGAATAGCCATAAAGCACGAAACACGCGCTTTATCACGCATTCACACACTTGCCTTCACCTACCTCCCCTTCCCAAAAAACTCACACAATTCTCTAAAGAGTGGAAGCATGCCGACCATTTTGGAACATCACATTTTTCAGAATTATACCTTATACTTGGTGAGAGCTCAGCGGTGTTGTTTTTGTGAAGTTAGAATAGATGATGAGATGACAATTTATGTTTAATGGCACATCCATAAAATGGCTTCACTATGCGCCACAGTGTTAGAAACCATCACATGTAACTCTACAGGCAACTTTAGGCCACTATAAAATTGATAAGCTCCTGCGCATTTGTGCAAAGTATTCTCGTTAAATCACGATTTCGCGTAAAATCTTGTTTGTCTACAAGCTTCATGTGAAATGTGAGCTTCGTAAAATTGTTATCGTAAGTTCTCAAGGCGAAGAGTAATTAAAATTAATGGCCATGAAGGAACGGCAAAGTAACGTGCGGTACTTTTTTTCGGCAACGGTAACAATAACGCGTCACCTTTTTTCTTAGGTAACGTAGGGCGGTAACGCGTTCCTTTTTATTTACCGTAACGAGTAACGTCTTTAGTTACTTTTTTTCGGTAACGCCTACAACACTCGTACCCCTAGCCAAACAATGAACAGCCGAACAGCCCACCAGCCACTTCGCGACGACAAAGACCGGCCTCCGCCTTTTCGTGCGCCACGCTGAGTGATGACACATCCGACTAACAAAGACGACGGTGACTGGGACTGCCGGGGAAACTTCCCTTCGCATACGTTAATGTACTTCGCCACTTTTTAACAAAGGAAAAGCGAAGCCAGCTAGCTCCCTGCTTCTGCTGCTACTGCGAATTGGTACCAGCGCCAGACTGTTTTTATTGCTAAAATTGCCGATCTATGAAATCCAAAATGAGGGCCAGCACTCTTATTCATGCCTCTTCCAGAGATTAGGGAATGTCTTCAACGTGTACTTTCCTACTGGGACGTCATGGGAACGCGGAGGTCGTAAGTTAGGTTACAGCAAAAAAAAATGTAAACAAGGCAGGAATTCAGGCGGGGGAGGGGCTGAGCCCCCTCATGAGAATACTTGGGGGGGGGGGGGCTCTGCCCCCCTCCCCCCCCCCCTGTTCCGGCGTCTCTATAGCACATATCGTAAAGCATACTGAAACAGTAAAAGTAGAATAAAGCACACAGTAAAGAAGAGCATAAATGCATATCTTCGAGAAAAGGTGGCAGTGTGAAAAAAATTCTGCACGTGACACAATTGCGGAATCTTGACCTATGCACTTTTATACACAAACAAGTGCTCTTTTCATTTTTATTATGTAAATAAACTTATTATGTCTTATTTTGTAAACGTTATGATTTCAATATTCAGTGTGTCATAGTGGTTTAATGTCGTTGTCAAGGTATGCTGAATTCTCTGTCGGCCGTACTGTATGCGCAAAAAACGAACGTGCAAAAGCGGTTGACAGCGAAAACATTATGTTGTAGGGGTGCGCTCAAGTTGTGCAATGTCGAGAAAAAACATGTAATCTTCCTTGAACCGCTTTCTTGTAACAACATAATATGGTGTGAGAGTGCAAGTCCTGAACTCTAATGATTCTGTTCTTTTCAAAAGATGGCGCCGTGTGCTCTAAATAGAAAGCACTTGACACCGCGCGGACTGCCTTTTTCTCCACTACAGTGAGTTTGTGTAGGTTTTTCAGCTCCAGTATGACCCCAGAACAGTGCACAATAACACAAATTAGTGCTCAACGGGGCATCATAAAGTAGTCTCCTAATCGTCGCTGGGAAAGTTTGTAAGTGCCTCTATTCATTATGCCCACTGTTTTGCTTAGTTTTGCTAATATTGGTTAACCAGACTACTAGTTAGCATGTCTCGGCAGTGTTCTGATGAATTACACCGCTGACAAATGCTATGCGGAAGCAAGCGCTGTTCTCAACTAAAAAACCCACATTTAATAACTGCAGAACTATTTAGGTGTATATTGTATACCTGGTGTTTCAGGGAAGCCCGCCACTTACTTTTAAAAATATATTCTTTAGGTAAAAAGAGACTTTTGGCGGAATTGTAATACCAGTGTTGGCGAATGCCAGAGAACCGGCGAATCATGATAATTAGTAAATTAATTATTTACATTTATTATTTTAACTATTACAGGCAGCCGCCTGAATGCAATGAGATTTGTAGCCGGCCACTAGAAATATACATATCAGTTGTTAGAATTTCTAAAATGCGATTACCCTCGCCGCTGTGGCTCAACAAACTTGGGCCATTAATCTCGCAGTTCGAAAACCGCGCGCCTGCGGTGCGCGCTCAGCCAACACCACCTCAGCGGCCATGCGCTGCGGTGCTCGCCACTGCTTGCTGCTCCAGCCGAGGCGGGGAAGAGAGGGTTTCACTCACTCACTTTCACTCACTCACTCACTCAATTTCACTCACTCACATTCACTCACTTTCACTCCCTCACTTTCACTCACTTACACATACTTTCACTCACTCACTTTCACTCTCACTCACTCGCTCTCACTCTGTTATTCACTTTCACTCACTCACTCACTTTCACTCACACACACTCACTCACTCATGCACACTCAATCACTTTCACTCACACTGACTCACTTTCACTCGCTCACTCACTTTCACTCACACACACTCACTCACTTTCCCTCACTCACACTCTCTTTCACTCACACACACCCACTTGCACTCACTCACTTTCAATCACACACACTCACTCTTACTCACTCTCACTCACACACACTCACTCACTCTCACATTCACTTTCACTCACTCGCTCTCACTCTCTCATTCACTTTCACTCACACACACACACACACTCACTCACTTTCCCTCACTCACACTCTCTTTCATTCACACACACCCACTTGCACTCACTCACTTTCACTCACACACACTCACTCTTACTCACTCTCACTCACAGATTCACTTTCACTCACTCGCTCTCACTCTCTCATTCACTTTCACTCACTCGATCTCACTCTCATTCACTTTCACTCACTCACTCACTTTCACTCACACTCACTCATGCACACTCACTCACTCACTTTCCCTCACTCACACTCACTCACTCACTTTCACTCACACTCACTCACTTACCCTCACTCACACTCTCTTTCATTCACACACACCCACTTGCACTCACTCATTTTCACTCACACACTCACTCTCACTCAGTCACTCACTTTCACTCACTCACTCACATATACATGCGCGCACACGCACGCACACGCGCACAGACACGCAGTTCAGTCTACAGGACGAATAGTTAATAATGTTCCGCGTGGAATCCCAGAACAAAAAGAAACGGCGCCTGCTCACAGAAGGTTTCTCTATTCGATCTGCCTAAGTAATGATTTTAGCAACTTACTGTGACTGGGCGTCGCGCTGTATACTGTTGTGCTCGAGAGAACCCTCGTTGCGCTCTCTTTGAACGGAATAATGGGCTGCTACGCGAATTACAACGATGGCCAGAGGCCGAAGTCTATTCAAGGGGCCACGTGAGCAGCGCTCACCCCGCAGTCAGCTACGCTTGACGACGTGAGAACACCGCAGGTCGTGCAAGCACTCACACCCAAGTGGCGAGAAGCTTTGCAGCCGGCTACGGTCTTGAAGGGGGAGCATGAACGCCTGGACTCTCAAGTACGCGACAGACTGGGCTTTTTAGAAACTCCGCAGACGGGCTGTGCAGTGAAGTGGCAGTACGGCACAAGAATGACCACCAGTGTGGGCGCTCGACATCAGAATTTTTTTTTCTCGTTTAAAAACAAATTCCACCGAGTAAAGCCACTGAACAATACGCCAATACCTGGCCATCAAAGTCCAATATTTTATTTGTCCTTGGACGACCTCGTTATGAAGTTTGACCGGATACTTGGCAAAACACTCTTTTTCATAACTTACAGGTTTTTTTTCTCAAGCTGTCTGCGTTATATTTCAGCTAATAATAATTTTCGCCAGCATTACAAGTCCAGGTAGCCTATACAAATAAAAAAAAAATTGGATTTGGGGGAAAGGAAATGGCGCAGTATCTGTCTCACATCTCGATGGACACCCGAACCGCGCCGTAAGGGAAGGGAAAAAGGAGGGACCGAAAGAAGAAAGGAAGAGTTGCCGTAGTGGAGGGCTCTTTTAACGTGCACTGGATCTTTAACGTGCACTGGCATCGCACAGCACACGGGCGCCTTTGCGTTTCGCCTCCATCGAAACGCGGCCGCCGCGGTCGGGTTCGAACCCGGGTACTTCGGATTAGTAGCCGAGCGCCCTACAAATTTTGCTGAAATCATTTTGCGTCCACAAGGTGGCTTCGTCCTCACCGCACTACGTCCTGTGCAGGTCAGCCGTTCGTGCTTCTGCTTTCCTGACGGATCCCGAATACGCCGAAACTCGGTTCGAGACTGCAGGGCCTGAGGAGTCGGGCAGTCTCTCTGCTTCGGCACCCCAGTTGGCACTGAAGATGACGCTACAGTGCACACCCAGAACATCGGCAATATACCACAAGTTTCTGTCAATGTGGCCACACCAGCCAACTCCTGCAGTGATGTGGTCCATGGCATCGATGCCGACAGTGCTCCAACAGAACTCCCGGACTTTACATCATCGGTGGGAAAGATTAAAGCCGCACTGGTGACCTTTCACGGAACCGTCGTTCCTTACTGTGTTACATTGAAGAGCAATCCGCCGGTGCAAGCTCCATTATTTGAGCGCTCAGTAATGCACTGCGATCGATCTGAGGCGTGCGCGGCACCAAACGAGCCACGCTACTCAACATGCGGTGCGGGTTGAGCCACATCCAAGCACACCACACCGCCACTGCGGCTCACGTCGCCATGAACCGCCTCCCCAGCGCTGCCAGCCTCACCGTCCCGTTCCAGCGTGCCTTACTCCAGCCCAGCTGCTCCAAGAGGCGGACGCGGGTCGCAGTCTTCAAGCACTCTCTCAGTCCCGGCCAAGGCGGCGCCGTATCAGCATAAGCGAGCCGCCGAGATGACCCGCAACCCAGGTTCTACCTATAAGGGACTCAGCCATCACCAGCAAGGGTGAGTTGGTGAACCAATCCCGCCGCTCTCTCCAGTATCCCACCCTACAGACAAGTTCTGGTTTCCCCGCTCATCACGTGATGGCACATGTCAAGGGTGAAGGGGTGTCCTTTAAGCACCATCATTCCTTTGTGCAGACCCACCACCACTTCCTCATCCCCCCCCCCCCCCCAACCCATTGGGCATTCATCGCCCTTGACCAGCATGCCCATCCCCGGTTAAAAAATGACTAGTCTCGAGCAAAGCCTCGACACCATGACTACCCAGATTGAGCAGCGAACGGCCCTTCACACAACCAGTACCACATTATTGACCACTGGTCTTGAACTCACTGGCGACAAGCTAACTAAATCGGCCACTGAGCATATGACGTGCAACCCAAAGCTCCGCTCGCAAACATGTGCCCCCGGGATGTAGTACGGCCGCGTCTCATCCCGATTGTACTAACCGCGACAATCTAACTCCCAGGCAGCGAACATCAAAGCCGTCGGGCGCCCTACCCGGTCTGCTTCAGTACAGTAAGCAACCGCGCATACACTGCGATAGGACACGACGCGCTTACCTGTGGCTTGAACACAGTCAGCAGCTAAATTGTGAGGGATGCGGCTGCGCGAAAAAAAAAATACTTTAGCACGCCAAACGCCTGAAATGGCCACAGGTATGAAGGACATGCATGCTTCATCTACTGGTCTCAATAACAGGCGCCTTAGGAGCACGGAAGCCGAACATTAAATTTGTTCCGGAGGCTACTCATGCTGGCGAATGGACCTATTAATTATGCGGTGGACCCTCGCGTACAGCCCAGGAGCTGTGATAGGACACCTGCGTGCTAATGGCTACTAGCTTTTGATTCTTGCTTGTGCGTGTACGCAGTTTCATGCAGACCCCTTCTTTCTCCGCACTATCCACTCTTACTGTAGTTTTTCTCCTTCCCATCTATCATTATTGTCCCTTTTACTTTCCGCTGACTGTCAATCAGCTGCCCGAGGATGGAAGTGCCTGCGGCTGGCATCCATCACTTTTTTCCTTTCATTTTTGTTATTTCCTAACAAAACCGGTGCCACGACCACCATCACAGTGCAGCAAAGTACATGACCAACAAGACGACCGCCTCGTGGCTACATTAGTTCGTTGTACACATTTCACCGGTAATTTGACTCACTACACTACCGCGCGTTCTTACGGAACTCATTCGGGCCGCTAAAGGAACGCTTCATTGTGCCCGGCAGCGAAATTTAACGGGACGCCTAGCTGAGCTCGTTTCCAATGGAGCCAATGTTATAAACAGCCTCTTGTGTAACGGGATCATTTAGTCTACTTTTTGTGCATTACTGGCTTCTCGCGCGATTGCCGGCAAAAACAGGAGCTCAGCGCAGTCCACACAAGCTGTATTTATACCGTGACTTCAAACTGCTCTCGTATGATTATTGCGCGACACGGCGAGAACCAACTCTTGTCTATAGATTGGCCTTGAAACTTCGAAACTGTACCGCTACGTGGACCTATACACCCATGCTTCCAGTGACTACTGATGAGAGGGCGAGCAAACATCATGAATTACGTCTGGTGTCCAGTCCCGGAGAAGCAGCAGAGAACAAGGACGCGTTACTGGCGGCATGTACGCACCTAACCTTCACAGTCACTCCAGGATATATCATACTCGAAGGGCATCGCGAAATAATTCGATATCTAAAAGATGGCCGTAGATAAGCTTATATATATAGCCTAGATGCAAGAGTACGATGATGCGTCCGCGCTAATGGCGCGCACTCTGCAGCGACGTGCCGCCCTCCGACGTACTGGCAGGGCGCGCCGCTCGCTGGGTGGTCACTATGCCTAGCCTGCTTCGCATCAAAGCCGCAACGGTGCTTTGGAACTAGTCAGAGCAAATCATGATGAGCCCAATCATGTTACCAGTACATTATGAATACAATACGCTGTCAATGAATTATGCTGCGTTTCGTTTTCAGCGACGCCTTCTGCGACGAAGCAGGCCGGGCAAGTGCCGCCGACAGCTTCCGGTAGGGTAGGTTAAGCTTCACCGCATGACAGTGATGTCACGTGGAAAATGAGCACGCCCGAAACGAAGACTCGCTTCTTCTTGTCCTCGTCTTTTTAGCTTGTTGCGCTGCAGGATTTCCAAGATGTCCTCTACCTCTCGTCGCGCGAATGTACGGCGTCTTCGCGTGGCCAGCAGCTGCCCAAGGCCGTGGCCAGCAGCTGCCCAAGGCCGTGGCCAGCAGCTGCCCAAGGCCGTACAGCCAGCAGCGCAGCAGAAAAGTCACTTGCAGGAACCAGGCGCATCGTTGAATATATAGAATGTTCCGCTGAACGGTAGTTGAACAAAGGTTAACCGAATTATCATACTTTTTCATGCAATGTATCCGTCATCGACGGCGGCATGGAACGAGGGCGCTATGCTCGCCACGTCGGCGCACGTAGTGCGTCGTCAACGGCTCGGTACGGGCGACGCGCAGCAAGAGTTCCTCAAAGAGCAGGGCGAGTGCAGCCGCGATCTACGGGACGAGCCGAGATGGCGCAAGACGACGTCATCGGACGGACAGCTCGCCCAGTGGAAGCGATAGTAGTGGTGGTAGGAGTAGTAGTCGTAATGGCACTAGTATCAGTATTAATGGACACTTTAGCCCCGCAGGTGAATCCCCTAGTCCGGGGCCTCATAGGTGGCGGCCGGTGTACTAGGGAACGGTCCACCAGCCACTGCTGGCCAGCGCCTCTCCCGCGAGGTCGGGGTGGGGTTGGGAATGGGTGAGCTTGTACGAATGACTTTGCAATGCAAGAGCGTGTTGGAGAAGTGTGGGACGAGTTGGAAAATGTTTGTGCGCAGTTTGGGCCGCAGGACGGCTACGGGAAGGGTGAAGTGAATGGGCAGCGAGGCGTACCTCGTAGCGGAATATGAGAGAGCTCCCGGGCAGCACGCACGTGCACAAAGTGCGCCGGGACACGCAATCGCGGATGAAGGGCTGGCAAAACGACTCGCACATAGCCCGCCTGACAACAGCGGACGGTGCACTTTCTGGCGCACGAGCGCGAGACATCGTGTGAGACACCACCGAATGGCTAAGGCTGCAGCCGAAACGACCCCGAGTGCCGGCGGGGCAGGGGGTGCAGCTCTTCAGCGCTCAGGGTTCGATCTGCGCTTCAAGGTCTCCCAGGTTTCTCTACTGCCTATATTATGCCCCCCCCCCCCCCCCCCCCCCCCGAGTACGGGCATTCCATTATTACGTAGTCGAGGGTCCCTCTCGCCCCACAAAGATTACACCTATCGCTCCTGGCCTCAGGGAACATGCGGTTCGCCATAACCGTGTGCGGGTACGTATAGGTTTGCAGTCCCCTCCACGCGACTGTCTCATTGCGTGTCTGGCGGGAGAACCAGTATACGATTCAATCTATAATGCTGCTTGACCTCCCCAAATTTTAGCATGCGCTCTCCCCCGAACTTTGACCGATGACCTTTAGTTGACCTTGACATTAAGTGACCGTCGGGTTGTCCTTTGACCTTAAGAACGTCCGATGGGATGATAGGGGCCACAAGCGGCTCGACGGTAGAGATCCCTAGCCAGCTCCTGGGCTCGACCCCGAAAATGCATTACATTAGCAACCCCTAGGAGCTTTACCAATATGGAGCGATGAATGAAACCTAATAACTATTTTCCATCACCCTTTCCTTGCGCAGACCACAAAACCTTCGCAAAAAAAGAAGCCACCACTTTTATTGCGGCTGTATTTCCATCGCCGTGAGAAGGAGGAAAAACATTTATTACGAGCATAAATACTGGGTGGTTTCAGTAGGAGAACCCATTGGTCGCCATCAAAACCCAGCCCCTCTCAACCAAAGATTTCTGGTCGAGGGGACTGTGGCTATGAAGGGTTGCCTCCCAGCGCTCATAAGTCGGATCGGGATTGCTGTCCAAGTCTGGGTTTTCTTGACATTCCATCGCCGTGAACAAAGAACGCAGAATCCGAAACGATCGCGCCAGAAGCGCGTCAAATCCTCGCGCGCTCACGCATGACTCCTCGCATAGATAGCGCGCGTCACAGCGTTTGGTTTGGTTTATGGGAGTTTAACGTCCCAAAGCGACTCGGGCTATGAGGGACGCCGTAGTGAAGGGCTCCGCAAATTTCGACCACCTGGGGCTCTTTGACGTGGCCACATCACATGAATATTATCCCTAGCACATGTACTAGGTGACCGCTAAGTGCTGTAATAATGTCAATACAGAAGAAAGAGTGGCAGTGCAGTGCACCCACTTTAATATCTCGAACATGATCAAGTCACAGTGACATCAAGTGAAACCCTCCCACGAAACAATACAGCATTTCACAAATCTAGAGAAGTCATTACAGCGACTGCACAGAAAAGCGTGTACACAGATTCCACTCCATGTCCTCATCGCGGATGTGCCAGAACCATAAGAATGCCTAGATTTTCACATCTGTCGAGGAGCTTTCGTGTAAAAATATTAACCACTGTCTAGGCTTCTTGTTTCCGCGTCATTGTACGTGGGCACAAAGTCAAGGACAGAAAGCGTAAACAGTACTCCTTCCATCACATCTTTGGCCCGCTGGTGGCTTCTCTGGAACGGGTGCTTGCCTTTAGTGGAATTTTTCCCTCTGCGATGCTTCCTGCTTCGTATGAACTCGATGAAGTACCAGCCGGCTTCTCGGCACGGTAGTGTTGTCGCGAACTGTTCCGGGCATTTAAGGTTTGGTACAATACAGGGTCTTCGCCATCACTCTCGGATGGTGTCGACTTGATGGACTCCGTTTCTTTGTCCCAATCTGAGTATGGGGTGGAACACTCAGCCCGACAGTTGTCAGCGCCCACTGAGATGAAAATGCCATCTTTTTCGGTGAGGTTATTGCGCTGTTGGCATTCTTCGGCGCGCGTAGCAGAGGGGGCACATTTCACACGATCACGGGACTTCGGTTCGACACTACCCACGGTTACATGGCAGGGCATAACTTGGGCACGTGGCAGTTATGACCATACATTAATGGTGTCTTGCAGCCTGTGTAGTTGCGTCCCTGACAATCTCTCTCAGATGACTTCTCTGTAAATTTCCCCACATGTGACCTCGTTGCAAATAGCGGTGGATCTTCAGGGATTTCATTGTCAGGAAGAATACTCACAGTTTAATCATGCGTAGAACACTGCTCCTGGTTTGTTTTAGCGGACTAAATGCTAGCTGTCCTTTTAGAGCTAGTAGTCCGCTTCGGCCGTGGGCAGCTGCTGATTTTTTTCCTTCGCTGCTATCGCGACGTCTTGACCTGATGCTTGCTTTCCACTGGCCGTCTCGGGCTCTTGCTCACTAAAGTCTTTACAAGACGCTTGTTTTCGCCAGAGGCTCACGGCCTCTGCAATGGCCACAGACCATGCCTCGTCGTTTGGCATGGACATCTGAACGTTTCTGCAACTTCCGCCATCAGTGAAATCGCGACCTGCAGAGGTGCGCGCTCGCTTGCGTCCTAAATCATCGGGCTGCCCAAAACTCTCCGCTGGCCTCGCTCTCCGAGTGTTTTGTGACGGCGCAGTGTCGCGGCTCAGCTCTCTTGACCTCAGGCAAAAGGATCTCTGAGAAATATCAGACCCACTGCGATTTTCTTGTGGGCTTCCGCCTGTGTTACCTTGACCACAGTGAAAGTCAAGCGGCCTGGCTCGGCGGTTGTTAAGCCGATGCCTGAGGTCCTCGCAGGAGGCTCGTTCTTCCGGAAACCCTGGCGCCGTAGGCGGCGGTGGCCAGCATCCAGGAACACCCGGTGATGGCGTTGGCAAGCAGGGCCCCAGCCGCAGAGACCGGCCAGATGCCCTCCAAGTGTGTCCGTCACGGACAAGCGGCTCGCGGCGTTCAGAGCTCATTCTTGGAGAAGGCGTTCTCCTGGGCACCTCAATGAACGTCTGCGACTGTCCCGAGCTGCAGAATGCGGCAGTGCCGCGGTCGAAGCTGAGGCCCGGGTTGCCGCGGCCGCTGTCGATGCCGGTGTTGGGGTGCAGCTCACCCTGCAGAAAAAAGGTGTATGCTCCTGGAAGCTGGCGACCTTCGCAGACAGATTGAACCCATATGGTGGGGTCCAGTCCAGTGTGCTCCATCTTCGGCGTCCTGAAGCTCGCGTCTGAACGAACGCCTTCTCCTGTTCTATTCGTCTTCTTTCTCTTCACCCTACCTCGGTCTTCTTCGTCTTCTAGCACCGAATTGGAAGGGGTGCACGAACACTATTATTCCGTGCATTTTTTTAATGATATGCGCAAGACATTAGTAAACATAGATCGTCACGAGCAGTTAGCTTTCGCCCGGTAAATAATTTATAACTGAATATCTTCTCCCATGTTTCTGCTTCGGTTAACCCCTCGAACGGCAGCTCTGCCATCAAGAGCGAGATTGAAAACAGGTGAGGCGCGGGCAAAACGAAACATGACAGCTGACTGATTCGCTTAATTACAGATAAGCGCTCTTGTGTGAAGATTCTGGTTAGGGTTGCGTCACACTTCCGAGGGCCTACTGAGCACCTAACAGTCTACTGGCCGGCTATAAATCTAATATAATCGCGGTGAAAAAATTGTAATAGATTAACAGGTCTTTTATGCATACGAGCTGCTGACTAGGAGCGTGACAGTTTGCGCGATGAAATATCTGTAATAGATGAGAAAAAATTATTTGGTGAAGTTTTTTTCTGAACAACCTGTCATTTTTATGTGGTTTGTGAAATATTTAAAAAATAACGGCATTTTGCGTCCCGCACAAAACAAGCGCTTATCGCAAACTGTATTTTGCTGCTAAAAAAGTGCCCGAAAAACCAGAATTATGGAAATTTTTGCTGAATAACCCAATTTGCACCTGACTTTGAACTAAAAAAAAATACCGACCGATTTTTACCCCCAAATTGCAGAAAAAAAATAAAAGTCGAAAGGAAGGGCCGTGCGGTATGCCTGACAGCGAAGCGCGGGCAGAACATGCATGCATTCCTCCAGTGCGGCAATCTAGGCGTAGCGCGGAATAGACCGCTAATTGTTACTATTTCGTTTCACTCGATGGCACGCTCCTTGGCGCTCCTCTCCGAAGTGGCGGTGGTTTTGTGATCAGTAGCGTAATTCTTCCCCGCCGAAATGAGTTGTTTGAAAAACGTTATGCAAGCACTCCGTTCCTTCAATAATTAAGCTGGAGATTCGTCCCATTTCTGCAAATACGCTTCGTTTATGAATTTAATTAACGAGCAAGTGATCTAGTTCTCCACCTTCGCTCCAGTATGCGGGAGATGAACTGAAAGTTCAGCTGAAGTTGCGAATATTCATTTTCTCTCGCAGGTTTTTACTCCTCCTACCTTCCAGCTTTCTCTCTCTTATTTGCTTCCTTCATTTTTTTTCGTCCATGCTCGTTGCGTACGCTTATGGTTCGTGTTGCCTCTTCTTCTGGTATCTTCTTTCCCTCTCTCCTGTGGTCTTTTCTGCACGCGCCCTCTTATGTCGCCACATCTATAGTAGAGTACAAGTAAAGAAGGCAGCAACAAATACCTCTCGTAAGGCGCCGTGTAGCCAGTGGCGGACAGCGATTGTCGCGATATCGCTTAGTTTAGTTTTGTTTATTTGGGTTTAACGTCCCAAAGCGACTCAGGCTATGGGGGACGGTGTAGTGAAGGGCTCCGGAAATTTCGGCCACCTGGGGCGTGCACTTACATCGCACAGCACACGGGCCTCTAGAATTCGCCTCCATCGAAATTCGACCGCCGCAGCCGGGATCGAACCCGCGTCTTTCCGGTCAGCAGCCGAGCACCATAACCCCTAGGCCACCGTGGCGGACCCGTCGCGACGTCGCTGTTAATCCTATTTCACGGAGGCACTTGCCAGTGAACCGCGACGTCATGAGAACCTGTCGACGCCATTAGGCTTCCTTTGAAGGGTATTTGCCGCTGCCGTCTAGACTTGCACCCCTTCCTCAGGCCTTCATTTCTGCCCGTTGACCGCCTGCATCCCACTCCATCACCCCCAACTCACCTCTGGTTCGCTTCGAGCATACTTCACATCGCGGCCGCCTGAGCGTCGCTAGTGTTTGGCCTCATTAGTTATCAATAATAAGACGTTTTCTCAATGGCAAACCGCTCACCACGGGCGCTGGGAGCAAAACTGCAGGTTGATCGGCCCTTGTGCAGTTCACCTTCACGTTTATTTTGTTTTTGTGAATCCCGACATTTCGCGCACGGGGAATAAACGCAAAATTTCTTGTAAGAGTAGCTTGGTTTGGGCTAGTTGATAACTGTTCTTAGAAAACATAGCGCAAAAAAGGACACGGACGACACAGAAGTGGACAGGACAGGCGCTAACTTGCAACTTTATATTTCGAAAAGCCACCACGTCTAATATATAGGAGCCGATCACCACAATCAAGCGATGAGCATGCGCAAAGAAGAGCACAATCAGGATTACAGCGTGTGAAAAACTAAGCAAAACATTTTTACGATAAAATAACAAAATGAAAGCACGGTGCCGGGGGAACACTGAAAGATAAGAGACAACGTGTACTGAAACTTACTGAAAAAGCGCTTTACAAGCTTGTCAAATTAAGAACCAAACAAATAACGCGGCAAAAAAGGGAGATAAACAGATCGACTAAAAGATGAGGGGAGTGTACAAGGCTCCACACTGAGACAAGAACGTGGTGAAGAAAGACAGAATGACAAAGGGGAAACTACATTTGTGGGCATGGCAATGGAAGTAAAAGAGCAGAAATTTAGGCCAAAAACAGATAAGGGCTGTGATACTATACATAATCAAATTAAAAAATTGAAAAAGTTTGAAACTAGGAAACAATGAAAAATATGTTTATGAAAAAATACAGAAAGACCTAAACAGAAAAAGGATAAAACCAGAAGTATAAAACACGAGTGTAGAGGGCTCCACGCTAAAACAGCGAGGGGGGGATGCAAATATGAGAAAGGAAATAACAACTGAAGTAAAAGTCAATAAAATGCCAAGGAATAGAAGCAGCAGGAAAACCCAAAGGAAAAACGGAACCGTTCCAGTTCACAACAACATAAACATTCTTGACACATGGTTCACACCTACAGATAGCCATCAAGGAATTCAACTTCACTGTCCAGTAATTGAATAGAAGGTGCGCTGACGCACTTTTTCCCAGCCTTTCTTATAAAATACGCCTCCATGACTTCACGCTTCGTTTTTCCTTTAGCTGATGTTAAGAATTCTGTTTTCTCTATTTTTGGATAGCATCCACTCTTTTGCTCTGTGTCACATGCTTTGCAATGGTCGGCCAGGTTACTTCCTGATTTGTTGCGTACGCATAATCTATGTTCTCTGGCCCTGTCATTGAAGCATCTTCCTGTCTGCCCAATGTAATGACGCCCGCAACTGATAGGAATTCTGTACACAACGTTCGCCTTACATTCTGTAAACTTTGATGTTTCGTCGTGCAGTCATCTCGTTTTACCATTTTCTTAGTGCAGACCTTGGAAAGCTTACATGGGGCAGAGAAAACTACTTGTACATTATAACGCGCTGCCAGCTTCTTGAAATTATGTGAAAACCTATGATAATATGGTATTACCTGGACAGGAGTCTTGCCTTTTATCTCTTCACTCCCCTGCTCACTACAAGAAACCTTGGGGGCTTTCAGCTTTTGCAGAAGGCTTTCACACACTGCCAGTAGAAGGACTACGGGGAATCCAGCCTCCTGCAGGCGCCTGAATTGCTCATGGATGCTGGCGGCCATACGGTGCGTGCAGGATTTTGTAGCTGCTCCGTGGAGACATGAAGACACGATACCCCGCTTAACAACTTTAGAGTGCGCGCTGTCAAAGCGTAACAGACGTTTTTTGGTTCGTGGATGGTACATCCAGCAGATATTAAGGTTGGTGAAATCTAATTCAATATCTAAGAACTGAACGCGGCCATCTGTAGGTGATTCCCACGTGAAATTTAACCCGGCACCGTGCTCCGAAAAAATTCTCAACACTTCCTTGTCAACATCGCATTTTCTTCCATGACATTTTCTAAAAATAATAAGGAAATCATCAACGTATCTGAACACTTTTAAAACAGGAAGGTCAGAAAGATTAGCTTGAATGCGTTTGTCAATCGCGGATAAAAATAGGTCACATAACACAGGCGCAACAGAGGAACCTATACAAATTCCTCTTTTTTGAATATAGAAATGTCCTTCTGAAAAGATAGCTGTGGACGCAAGGTAGAATTCCAGCAAAGACAGGAAGGAATCGCTGCTGGTTCCCGCGCCGTTCTGGAAGGCTATTTCCCCGCTTTCACATATTGTTTCTCGGAGCACCGAGAGCAACTCTCCATGAGGTACTGAATAATAAAGGTCGTCTATGTCTATTGAAAAACCATTCACGTCGCAAAAAGGACCCTGCTCGAGGTTGACGACCAATTCTTTAGAGCTTCGGATGAGGAACGGATCCTCAGTCTTCAAGGTGTTAAGGTGCCGTTGAAGGTAGGAGCTAACAAGCTTTTGCCAGGTGCCGTTCTCGGACACTATGACCCTAAACGGACATGCAGGCTTGTGCGTTTTCGCAGTGTAAAATACATCTAAGCATCCATTTTTGGTCTTTTCCACTGCTTTACGAAGAGTGTCGAGACCTAGTTCTCCCAGAAGATGAATTCCAGAACGACGGCACCGCTTCGGGTCAAACTTGACTTGGTTGAAGTTGTTTTGGATGGCGGAGAGGGCTTTTTCTTTAAACATCGCTGCTGGTAAGATGGCAAAGCCACCTTCTTTGTCGCACTGCAAAGCAACCAGATTCTGTTGATGCAGATAAGCAGTCACTTTTTGAAACGGCGGTTTTTTGTTGATCAGGTGCCTTTGATTACTCTTGAGGCAGGCTATTCCATCTTCAATCAGACGCTCTCTGTCCTTTTCCGTTGCTCTAGCCGCCGTTTGACGAACACACGCGATTAATGCTTGCCTTTGCACAGGGGGCTGGTACGCAAACTTCGGTCCTTTCTCTAAAATATTCCTTATTTCAGGGGAAATGACAGCGTCTCCCAGAACGGTGACGTCTTCACCTGTTCCTTTCAATGACTTCCTTGTTTGTGGCAGGCCAAGACGCGCTCGCTGCCACAGGAACTCAGTCGTCTGCACTGCTAGCTTCTTAAATTCCGCTAGTTTTGTGGGATTTCTAGTAGGCTGCTCCAAAACGAGGACTCGAAGCCAATCATGGTATAGTCGAACTTGTCTCCAGTACTCACTTTTCAGAATCTTGCAAATTCTTCGTGCATGTCCCCATGATGGTGGTACGGCTCCTAATAAGGCTTGCACCTCCCAAGGGATAAGTCGACGTTTCAAGCAAAACGCCAGTACCCTTGACTGACTTGTAGTTGTGGCGATGAGGTTGACACAGGTGATCACAGGATGAATGGTGGCAGGTGAGGATAGAAAAGAGCCCAATGTAGGAGAAATTTGATGTAACAGTAGCTTGGTTTGGGCTAGTTGGTAACAGTTCTTAGAAAACATAGCGCAAAAAAAGACACGGACGACACAGAAGTGGACAGGACAGGCGCTAACTTGCAACTTTATCTTTTAGTTGATCTGTTTATCTCCCTTTTTTTGCCGCGTTATTTGTTTGGTTCTTAACCTTGACAAGCTTGTAAAGCGCTTTTTCAGTAAGTTTCAGTACACGTTGTCTCTTATCTTTCAGTGTTCCCCCGGCACCGTGCTTTCATTTTGTTATTTTATCGTAAAAATTTTTTGCTTATTTTTCACACGCTGTAATCCTGATTGTGCTCTTCTTTGCGCATGCTCATCGCTTGATTGTGGTGATCGGCTCCTATATATTAGACGTGGTGGCTTTTCGAAATATAAAGTTGTAAGTTAGCGCCTGTCCTGTCCACTTCTGTGTCGTCCGTGTCCTTTTTTGTGCTATGTTTTCTAAGAAAAAATTTCTTACCAGCGC
The DNA here is from genome assembly GCF_052857255.1 of Amblyomma americanum. Lineage (NCBI taxonomy): Eukaryota > Metazoa > Arthropoda > Arachnida > Ixodida > Ixodidae > Amblyomma > Amblyomma americanum. The sequence continues at coordinate 336,377,427 of NC_135497.1, forward strand.
TCCTTTTTTTGTCCTTTGCTCGTCCGCGCCCTTGCACTGTTTTTCAGCTAGCTCGCCTAAGTGTTCTTTCACGCGCACGCACGGAAGCTAGCGGGAACAAGCGAGCAGCGCGCGCTGCCTCCGCGCCTATATATAGAACTGCCGGGGTCGAGCTATTTGGCACGTGACCGAATGTTATCACGTGACCGAGATGCCACGCCTACGCGGACGTGATTACACCACCAGTCACCGCGGTTATCACGTGACTAGAACCAACCAAATTGCCAAATTGCAAACCTACAACTCGGCTGTACATTTTTACCCCTTTCAGTCAGGATTACACGATTAACTATGCCTTCGCAGCTTCATAGTTACCTACGCTTTACGATTCCTATCTGAATTTTCCTAAAAGGACCATGACAACAGCTTCATTTCTTTCTTTCTGCTTAGTGGTTGGCGTAATTTTCTGAATT